>NC_073230.2:91164642-91501071 GCF_029281585.2 Gorilla gorilla gorilla
CTGGAGCTTCTACTCTGATCATCATATTAATACAGAGGAGGACACGTAAACTTTGCCATTAATTATTACGGTTTTGACCAGAACAGGTTCATAAGTAGATTCCAGAGATGTTTAATTGCTCTGTAGTCATAGTCATAACTACCAAACAGATAGCTTTTACATGTTAACAACCATGTTTAAGGGTAATTAATAGATTAGTTGTAAAATCTTAGAGTTAAGCTCCATGATATTTTTAGTAGATTTGTCTGAAAGAAATTATGAGCAAGGAATAAGGAAAGGACAATATTACCAGATACCTTGTTAAGGAAACTTGTGAAAACTTCAGTAAAAAAGAAAACAAAGGAACCTGGACAGAACCGGTTAAAGTTATTAGTGGGAAAAGGTTTTGTCCAAGACCTTGGACATGAGAGGATCTGCTTATAAACCAGATAAAGGATGGGTTGATTCCTGAGAATCTTCTCTAAACTTTGACAATGAAAAAAGACAGTCTGTAACATAGAATTTAAAAGAAATCATAGGTTCTTTTTTGGGAGATATCCAGCACTATATTATTATAATTATCTTCAAAGTTTACGAAAATCCTGAAGCCACTACTGCACAAACCATAGAGAAATCTGATATTTCAGTCCAGGTGCTTATTCTATAAACAGAGAATATAAAGGCCTGCAGCCTTCCACTCTCTTGTCTTATATAGGGCATGAATCATTGTTAGTGATATATAAAAATCACTCACAAAGCTATTCCACTAATAGAGTTATCCTGGATGCAATTACCTGGATTAACAATTATATATAAAATAGTAATTTATTATTCTACATCTATGTTAGCCACAAAAAGAATCAATAGCATTATGGGTGAATGGATTTTTAATTATAAGGAAGTAATTTAAGTAGGAGTTCAATCATTTCTCTTTCTCTCTTCTAGTCAACTAAAATTCAAGAGATTTGGGATTCATTTTTCCAAAATTAGCATTTCCAGTAACTAGGATTCAGAGAAAACTTTAAAAATGTATTGCCAATCCTTTTTCCATTTTCTTCTGTTTGGATTCTTCCATCATCTTTCTAGGGTAAGTTATCAGTTAGAAGAAGACTTCATAGACGGTGGGGAAGTCCAGTTACTTCTGATTTTAAAAATTTGTTCCAGTGGCACATTCATTTTAACTTTGTTCCTCCAACATTGTTTAGCATATTCTAAGCATACAAAAGAAAAAAATCATTTCAGTTACTCCATCCCTTCTAGTTGCATGAGATTTTAATACTTTGAGCCATGCAGTGCATAGCTGCTTTAAAATTTTGAGATTCGTAGGTGACTAATACACACACACTTAGAATCAATTAGAGGTTGTAAGAACATACATAATGAAACATAACACAAATGTGGCAGGAAGATGGACCCAGTTTATAGTCTGGTTTCCATCATTTACCAGTTGTTTGACAATGGGCATATAACTTAGCATCTAATTCTCAGTGTGCATATGTGTGTGGGGTGTGTGTGTGTGTGTGTGTTCAACATTATAGGATTGTTCTAATAATAATATGAAAATACACTGTAAAATACATAGTATAGTGCCTGGAATACAGCAGATGCCTAGTAAATTGCAGTCATGATTATATCATAATTATTCACTTTAAAATCTAGTATTCAAATATTTTTTGGGAAACGTGATACTCCACTAAAAGAACGTTTCCAGGGAGAGTTAGCTCTTTATATGAAATTAGCCTACTCAACAGTCAATTTCTATAAATGAAACCATACCCAGTGTATCTTTCCTTTTCTTTATTACATATCTAAGCCTGCAGCATTTGCCCATATTTTATGAATACAGGCTTCATGAGTTTAGATAACATAATTAAGGCATAGCTAACTTTAAGCAAACTAGGATTTAAAAGATACATTGAAAGTGAGGTGAAAAAGATTTATTTTAATATTAGCTTCTTGTATTTTCAGAAAGATCCTTGATGGAATTTTCGAATTGAAAGGTGTCTTAGGAATAATCTTGCCAAAACTTTTTTTCAGATGATGAAACCGATGAACAAGAGGATATTTCTCTCTTTCTTTCTTTCTCTTTCTCTTTCTTTCTTTCTTTCTTTCTTTCTTTCTTTCTTTCTTTCTTTCTTTCTTTCTTTCTTCTTTGAGACAGGGTCTTTCTCTGTTGCTCAGGCTGGAGTGCAGTGGTACAATCTCAGCTTACTGAAGCCTTGACCTCCCAGGCTCAGCTTATCCTCCCACCTTAGTCTCCTGAGTAGCTTGGACTATAGGCATGTGCCACCACACCTGACTAGTTTTCTGTATTTTTAGTAGAGACAGGGTTTTGCCATGTTGGCCAGGCTGGTCTTGAACTCCTGGGCTCAAGGGATCCACTTGCTTTGGCCTCCCAAAGTGTTGGGATTACAGATGTGAGCCACTGCACCCAGCCCACAAAAGGATATTTCTAAGATCACATAGCCAGTTATCAGCAGATCCAGGACTCCTGACTTCTTTTCACCTCTTTTTCTCCTGTCTGGCTCTGCTTTGTTAGAAACAGTTTCATAGGAGAGGTGACATTTGAATTGGTCTACAATAGCAAGCTTTTCTAAATGTTTAAAATGTGATTTCACTTACAATATGGATTCTTGTTATTCTTTTGGAGAACGTTGACATTGGTGGTGAGGAAATATGGGTAAGGCAGGATGAACCCATCCTTTACTCCCAGACGTATTGGTGACTAATATAGCTTAGAGTTCAGATAACCGGTGGGGTCTCATGCTGACGGGGGAGCCGGTGTAGATTGTATCAGCTGTAGGCAAGAGATGCATTTCTTGGGAAAATAGAGAAGCCTTGCCATTTAGTGTGAGAGAAACACTCTTTCCTGCAACAACACAAATTCTTCAGTAAAATGCTTTTTCTCATTATTTCAGTTGGGCCTATTATTTGGTGGTGTGTTGCAGGGCGGTTGTTGTATGCCGAAGTGTTTAGTTCTTTGTCAAGATGAGCACAAGGCACAGTACTGACTCAAAGAGGTTGGGCATGTAAGACTGTGGATAATCATGAGAATAACAATAGTAATTTTTTATTGGGTGCTTACCAAGTGCTAGACTTGTGCTATGTGCTTTATATGCCATATTTTGTTTGATTATCATGGTAACCCTGTAGCATGAATACTATTATTGGCAATACTTTATTGACTAGGTAACTGAGGCTTCAAGAGACTAATTTAACCAAAGCTCACAAAGAGAGTACAGGTTCAGTCTTCCTCATTTGAAATGCTTGGGACCAGAAGTGTTTGGATTTCCAGTTTTTTCATATTTTGAAATATTTGCATATATAGATGAGATACACTGGGGATGGGATCCAAGTCTAAACACAAAATTTATTTATGTTTCATATATACTTTATATACATATGCTGAAGGTAATTTTATACAATAGTTGCAATAAATTTGTGCATGCAGCAAAGTTGGTATACACTGAACCATCAGAAAGTAAAGGTATCACTATCTCAGGCACCCATGCGGACAATTTGTGGTTGTTTTGCACGACCATCATTCATGACTCTGAATTTATATGCTACCAATAAGCAATCATTTTCTTATATTTATTCACACATAAGTAAAAAATATGCCATACCATTAATACAGTGAAAAAATATGAGTATTCCAGGTAACTAAGCAGCACAGTAGCAGCATCAGCAGAATACCCGTGTCAGCTGATAAACAAGAGCAACAACAAACAATGGCAGATTCCCCGTCTCCGCCTACAAGGCTGTGTTTTGATTGAAAGGTTTCTCACTGTACACTACATTTTGTGGGGGGTTTTTAGATGAGAAGAAACATTAGAAGCAGTTGAGGGACCAGGAAGTGGTATGAGGAGTCATGCTGCTGGTTGGCTTTTTAAGCATGGTGACGGTTTCCTTCTTAGTCACCTGCCTCATTAACAATAGTTTTTGTCTTAGAAGTCTCCCTTTGATTTTCTAAACTGATATGACTTCTTGTTCTGTTATGAATGCATGTTACTCTAGTCCTTCAATACACTCATAACACATTTTCATCATATTGTTTATAGGCATTTTTTCTGCCGTGTTAACAACATCGTCTTCATTGTCACTCTTACAATCACCTTGATTCGGAACCATTTAGACTATTTCACCATAGGTCATTGAAGGAACAGCTGAAGCCTTGTTTTCCATGTTAAAAACTTCTTCAATATTGACTTCCTCCAACTTATTGATGGACTCTGAAGGTGTATATATATATATATATATATATATATATATATATATATATATATATTTTTTTTTTTTTTTTTTTTTTTTTTTTTTTTTTTTGAGACAGAGTTTTGCTCTAGTTGCCCAGGCTGGCATGCAATGGCGTGATCTCAGTTCACCACCTCTACCTCCCAGGTTCAAGTGATTCTCCTGCCTCAGCCTTCCCAAGTAGCTGGGATTATAGGCATGCACCACCAAGCCCGACTAATTTTGTATTTTTAGTAGAGACGGGGTTTCTCCATGTGGATCAGGCTGGTCTTGAACTCCCGACCTCAGGTGATCCACCCATCTCAGCCTCCCAAAGTGCTGGGATTACAGGCGTGAGCCACCACACCCGACCTGAAGGTATATTTTTTTACAAATGTAAGGAGGCCAGACATCATTTTTTTTCTCACTTAATATACAGGACCCTTCAGAGTCACTACCTTGTTCATTATCATCACTGAACATAGTTGCAGTCAAGAGGTTGTGCCAGGCATGCACAACTGTGTTTAGTCACTGAGTTCTAAGTGTTGGGAACAGCAAATAACAGCATACTTCATGCTAAACTCCTTTTGAAAACCTCTACAACCATGCTTCTGTTCACCGCTGCTAGCATTCTGTTCAGGAAAGTGTTTTTATATTTACTCTTCAAATTGATCTAAGGATAACCTGGTCACATGGCTTCTCATTGATTCAAAGTCACATTTAGGGGAAGGTACAAGGCATAGACATTATTTTTATTGAGAATTTCAGCTGGAGAATGAGGAGAACAGTTGTCAAATAACAAAATCTTGTCGTTGTCATCCAGTCCAGCTTCCCTGCAGTGAGCACAAGCTGGTACAAAACGTTTGTGAAACCAATCAGAAAAGACGCGCCTGGTAATTCATGCCTTCTTGTTAGCATAATAATAGACTAGTAAGAAATTCACTCCTTGAAAACAGTGAGGACACAAGCTTTTGCCTACCACAGCAACCTTACAGTATGTGTGCCTACTGCATTAGCACATCTCAGCACAGTCACGCTATCTTTGCATCCTTAATTCCTGTAGGGGCTGTCTCATCAGCTGTAGTCACTGCCTTTCTGGAGCAATAAAACCAAAACAATGGTGTTTCATCAGCCTTATAGACTTGTTCTGGTGTCAGATTTTCATCAGTGATGACCTTGGAAACTCATCAATGAATTCCTTCTTTGCTTTGTGATCAGCAGAAATTTTCTCACCAGAAATCTTTAAAAATGTAATGCCGTATCTTTTCTAAAATTTCTTCAGTACACCTCTTGAATATTCATAGTCCCCTTCAATTTTCGTTTTGTTGTAATATATTTTTGCTTGTTTCATGATCAGTATACCACGTGATCATGAAACATGTTCGCTGTGATGTTGATGGAACTATCCTTTCAATACGTGATTGAGATCTTCATTTTTAGCTTTATGCAGTGTTTTTCTGTTTTTCATTAACTTCTACTCATTGCTTCAATAGAACTTCAACAATTTATCCTGTTTCCTCATGTCATATATAGTGGTCATTCCTGTACCATACTCTTCCGTAAAATGTTTCATGCTTAGACTGCTGTCCAGTTTGTCTAACAGCTTGACTTTCTGTGTTATAGATAAACATAAATGCTCCCTCTTTTTCTTCTCACTGTTACTCATAGGGGTATCTGCAGGCCTTTTTGACATTTTCTTTTTTTACATATAATTTCAACTTTATTTTAGATTCAGGGGATACATGTGCAGGTTTGTTTACATGGATATATTGTGTGATGTTAACGTTTGGGGTATGAATAATCCTCCCTTTTGACATTTCAACAATTTATGTATACTACAGAGCAGAGAATAAACAAAAAAATCACAGTGAGTAACACATATAGGTCTTGGTCCATATGAGGCATCATGGGGAACCTGCCATTGGTGTATCCCGTCTGCACGTGTGCCATTTAATTACCTTTTGAGGGCATGTTTGCATGGGGGAATCGGGGCATGCACAAAAAAAGATAGATTGCAGCTGAAGGGAGCTAGGAAGGTCTTTTTTCCCTTTGGGATGCTGAATAAACTGTGTGTTGTGCACCTGTGTTTTGACTGTGATCTGTCACATGACACCAAGTGTGGAATTTTCCACTTGTGGTGTCATACTGCAGTTCAAAAAGTTTCACATTTTGGGACATTTCAGATTTCAGATTTTCAGATTAGGAATGCTCAATGTGTCGATGGAAATAGGGTCTATCTAAGATCAATTTATGCTTTACAATGTACACCTTCCCAGACTCTGGAACTATAGCAAAACCTATACTGTCACTTTATATTGTCAATAATGATTTATCTTTGCATCAACAGCAATTCTTGTCTCTGAGGTTGCTGAGGCATGAAGCGGTGATACATAGATGTGAAGCTAGGTCACTTTTTTTTTTAGGCTTTAGAACTTTTAATTTGCATATTTTAAAAATTGTGCAATCCAATAGTTAATATTATTTGAACAACAAAAAATGGCATTCTTATTAAACTACTTTTAACAGCCTTCAGGACACCTTGTATTAACTTAGTTTTTACTCTGGATTCAGTGTGGTTTTATTCAGCTTCTTACTTCACCAACATGTAAGCACTTTTTTCTCCCCTGGCATCCAGACAGGTAGATGACAGAAGCAGATGATGACTTTGTTGTCAGTAGTTCTTGATTCTTTCATGCAGAAAGGGGCAGCACAGTTATTTCAGTTCCAAACTCTTTGCAGCTTACAAATCAAACAGCTAAAAGAAGTAAAATAAGAAGGCAATGCCCATGGAATGTGCAGTACATATTCGCAGCTCACAGCTCATTATAATTCACCTGTTTGCTTGTTTCTCTTGAAGGCGGTGGATTTATCTCTTGTGTTTCTGCCTTCTTCAATCTCTGCTTATTGAGTGTCTCAATCTCAGCCATGCTGGGTTTGTCAGACATGGTTGCAGAGAAAGCAGAGCCAGGAGTGCAAAGCTGTGGAATCCTGTCTGAGCAGTGATTACTGCTAAGTCTTATTTGACTTTTTTTTTTTTTTTTTTTTTTGAGACAGGGTCTCACTTTGTTGCCCAGGTTTCAGTACAGTGGCATGATCATGGCTCACTGCATCCTTGACCTCCTGGGCTCAAGTGATCCTTCTGCCTCAGCCTCTCAAGTAGCTGGGACCACAGGTGCGTGCCACCATGCCCAGCTTTTTTATTTTATTTTATTTTATTTTATTTTATTTTATTTTATTTTATTTTTTGTAGAGACAGGGTCTCACTCTGTTGGCTAGGCTGGAGTGCAGTGGCATGATTTTGGCTCACTGCAGCCTCGACCTTCTGGGCACAAGTAGTCCTCCTACCTCAGCCTCCTGAGTAGCTAGGACCACAAGCACATGCCACCATGGCTAGCTTTTTTGTTTGTTTGTTTGTTTAATTTTTTTTATTTTTAAGAGACAGGGCCTCACTATGTTGCCCAGACTGTTTTCGAGCTCCTGGGCTCAAGTGGTCCTACTGCCGTGGCCTCCTCAAATGTTGGAATTATAGGTGTGAGCCACTGTACCCAGCCTTCTTTGACTTTTGAGTACCTGCTGCTCAGCTGAAAAATTGGAAAGAATAGACATAAAAAATCTTAGGCAATTTAAGACAATGAGCTGTATTTACTTATTATTAAGTACTGACTCTGTACACAGTAAGCATGTAAGTCTACTTGTATAATGATCTCAGTCTTTTTTTCTTAACAATTGCACCTCTCTTCTTCCTCAACTTCATACCTGGAGTTTTTACCCAAATGACACTTCTCAGCCACAAAGTCAAGGGCGTGTGCTCATGTTTTCATCATGGACCATGGCTAATGGAAACACAGTTAACAGGTCTTAATGTGCAGCCTCCACAGTCCACTTGATTTGTTCCTGGTTGAATAGGCAGAAAAAATTAGAGCAAAAGTGGTAATGGAGGTACTAAATTCTAACCTCACAGGTTTTTTAAATGATTAAAAAGCCATACTCTCTGCCAAAGGTTTGTAAAGGGTCATCACTATATTTAAATAAAGGCACAGTGCAGGTGTAACACAGCTGTCTACTGAGGAAGACAGTTCTTAGTGAGAAATTGCCTCAAACCTTCATGAATGGTGGTATTGCTCCTGGCACTACCAAGAGGGAGAGTAATATTTTCCCGATTAGATTTTGGTCCATACTTCAAATTCTCTTTTCTCTGCCAGGTGCCAACCTAGATGAATATTCATCCAAGCTATTTATGCTTCTTTAATTTTCATGAAAAGTAGAAAAAAACACATTTTCAAAGGCATTTGTGTGAGACAGAGTATTTATATCCCAGCAATGAAACTGAATAACATTCCTGCCTTTGAAAGTTCTATGGCTTCCCTCCTGAGTGATTTGGCTTTCCTTCATCTTCCCTCTCTATTGTTTAAGATTGAATTTCATTCTATTGCATTTTACTGCCTTCATTATACAGTGCAAGTTACCTTTCCAGCCATTACTAGCCTTGACTTTCCTTTGACTTATCTCAAGTTTTCTTGGCCGGGAGCGGTGGCTCACACCTGTAATCCCAGCACTTTGGGAACCAAGGCAGGCAGATCATGAGGTCAAGAGACCAGCCTGTCCAACATAGTGAAACCCAGTCTCTACTAAAAATACAAAAATTAGCTGGGCATAGTGGTACATGCCTGTAATCCCAGCTACTTGGGAGGCTGAGACAGGAGAATTGCTTGAGTCCAGGAAGCAGAGGTTGTGGTGAGCCGAGATCAGGCCACTGCACTCCAGCCTGGGCAACAGAGTGAGACTCCATCTCAAAAAAAAAAAAAAAAAAAAAAGAAAAAAGAAAAAAAAAAAAAGAAAGAAAGAAAGAAAAAGAAAAACAGCACACCATTCAGCCCGCCAAGGTGATCTGCTTTTACTTTCTTTGCTTAAAGTAGCTGCCTTCCAAACAGGATCTTGTCCATTTACTTTGGAACTGCCATCCATGAACCAAGCTGCACTTGCTTGTTTGGTCAGTTGGGAGCTGTTTATCTGGTGCTGTAGAATCCAGCAGTTTCTCAGACAGTTCCAGAGTCAGTCCTAGTGGAAAAGAAGCTCCCTGCTCAAAAGTATCCATTCTTTACATTTCCTAGGTAGCACGATCCTTTATAAACCATTTCCATCTTATTGTAGAACCCTCCTGGGCACTGCCATCCCCATTAGAATGTTTCTCTGACACGACCTGAGACAGCATGAGGGGTGTCATAGGGGTAGCTTCAGTTAACGTTTCACAGCAAGACAGTAAATGCCCCTCAAGTTGAAATTGTCTCTAATCTAAAGTTTCAGTAGTCATTTCTGAGAAGTGCTCACAAGATTTTGCCATAATCCCCAGTAAACACTCCACAGAGGGCTATCAAATGGAGAATTTGTCCCTACAAGCACTCTAGTATTTACTCCGCACTGTGTGGGCTCTGGCAATCTTACTGGTTCCCATTAGCAGTTCAATTCATATTGCTTGAAGGCTGGATTTAGATGCCTTCTGTTTTACAAAACTAGACAGGAGAAACATTTCCCAATAAGATACAATGTTGGTTCTCATGATACAATCAGGTAAAAGAGTTGCAACCACTTCACATGAAGCATTTTCAAATGTATCAGCTGACATAATCCTATCAACCTTTCCATTTTTAAGTTCCAGTTTCAGGAACTTCTCTTCTCCACCCCCAAACCGTTGTACACTCTTTTGTGCAAAAGGCTTTGGGTCCTTAGCCAGGGGTTGAGCCAAAGGTCCTTGATCTTTTTGTCAGTCTTTACCTTCATTAATCTGTCCAACAATTGCCCCAGGCAATTTCATATCAGATTTCTCATTGTAGTCTCTGCCTACTGCTTTTTAAATCTTTCCAAATTGGGGGAAATACAGCAAACTGGTTTGGGGCCCTTTAATGTTGGGGGGCCAGCAGGGGTTCCTGTTGGTTCACCCAACATTCAATAGTGTTGTATTAGGACCTTTGTTTTAACCCCATCAATTTCCATTTTATTCATTCCATTTTTTATAACCATCTAAAGATTTCCACCCTCTTGGGATGAATTCCATGACTCTTCTCTTTCTTTTTCCTTTTAGTTTCATCCCATCAATGTTTTCTTTACTCACCTTATTTATTAATAACTTAAAAAAATTTCCACCTTTCTGCGACCAGTCATTTGACTATCCCTTTTGCCTTTCCCTATTCCTTTGTTAACTAACCTAATGTTTTTATTAACCGTAAGACTCATGAGGGGAAGCTGAAACAGTAAATTTGATAAGGCTTCTGGAACTGTTGTTTTTTTTCTGCAGGAGTAATGTCACATAGGGTGCCCATGTAGAAGGAGCCCCCTTAGCCACAGCATTTACCATAACCTGGGTAACGAGCATATTCAGCAGGTGAGTAACCCTGTCATCATACAGCCAGTCTCACATGGCTTGCATACAAAGCATATCAGCTGCTTTATCTGGGATGTTCCACTTGACATTCATAGGTGGAGTTGGATAGTCCCTTTTGTCAGGGTAAACACATCTTATAGTGGCTTTTATCCAGTCTATCAGGCTGACTGTTCCCTCACGAATAACCTTCTGTGTATCTGGATCACATATACCCATCTGTGATTGCTCAATGCGGAGCTGTGGGTCCTGTATCACCCCAAACATGCTCTTCCACTCTGTAGCATTTAAAAACAAAGGTACTTCCCTAAATTAGTTACTCTCATAATCCATTTTAGTAAAGGTTGCTTAGGAAGCTGATGACACTAATCTACAAAATGGAACAATCCCTTTACACCCTACCCCCTGTTTTCAGTAGTTACTTAGTTTTGCCCTTCCCTCATATTGACTACCTTCTTTGTAACCACAGGTCTCACAGATCCTTTCTGTTGTCACTGCATAATTCTGCCCTTGGTGGGGTGGCTTTGAGGCTGGTGGCCTCAGCTCAGACTGACTGAAATCTGAGATTGATCTTGCAGGAAGGTCCAACCCAGTATTCTCTTTTGATTTCATTTTAGCTCTTATAGATAACAATAACCAAGAGATTGAATATTTCACTTTTTTCTTATTAGTTTGCATTTCCTTATGCATTCAGTGAACGAGCTCCCTGGGAGTTAGATTCATCTTTAATTCCACTGGTAACTTTTACCTTTAGTAACTGATCTCAACACAGCTGCAGCTTCATACCTTGGGTGACCACGTGGCCACTCAGGAATCAAAGATTTGTTATCTCCCGCTCTTTCATCCTTTCTCTTCCCAAACCACGTTTCCAATGAGTCAAGGTCATTCCAGCAAATCCTACTTTAAACACCAATTGTGCAGGGAAAAACTCTCAAACTGTTTTTCCTCTACTATTACACCACAACAATCAACACAGAAGATTCCAATAAGCAAACGTGTGGAGGATTTTTTTTATCACAAACCAAGTAGCAGACACCAGCTGGGTGTCCTCCAATTCAATTCCAACACTGTCTACCTTGATATAGCATTGCATTCCATGGATTGAGGGCTCAGCCCCCAAAACTGTCCCCCATACACATAAGAGTCACAAGTCTAGGCCTCTGAAACTTCTGACTGACTGGCTTCAAGTGGGGATTCACGTGACCCTCTCTTTGCATTTGACTAATTTTCTGGAATGACTCACAGAATTCAGGGAAACATTTACTCACATTTACTGGTTATTTTAAAAGTTATTGCAAAGAACGTGTAGGATGAGGTATGGGGGAAGGGGCATGGTACTTCCATCCCCTCCCTGGGCACACCACTCTCCAAGAACCTCCACATGTTCAGCTATCTGTAAGCTCCAAGCAGTGGCTCTGAATTCCATCTGCAAATTAGAATCTTTTTAGAGAATTGACAGAAAACTGGTGCTTAGTCCTGCAGCAGACCAATTAAATCAGATTCCCTGGGGCTGGGGCCACTGCTCTGTATGTTTAAAAATCTCCCCAGGTGACTCTGATGTGCAGCTAGAGTCCATGAATTACTACCCTAGTAAGAAGTTTACTATGTGACAAAGGCCACCTATTTCACGGAGTTGGATACGGGCTTTTAGAAGCTGATATTCAATATAAATAAACAATCAAGGACCATCAGAAATTTGAGAAAGGCCTTCAACATGAAAGAGAAAAGCTAAGACAAACAACATGAAACAAACAAAACAAAATAATGGTTGATAGTACCCATAGAGAGATTCCCAGAGTTATTGTATTCAAACACAAGAATATCATACAAGAAAAACATAAAATCAGATAATAAAAAGTAGCTTTTAAAAATCAATATAGGATCCTTGGCAGGGGAGGGCTAGTTCCTATCATTTACAATACGGCACATTTAAGGTACTGCAAAGAAATCTGTTGCAGAAACATAGGGGAAAAGAGGAAAAATCAGCACAGCCTTTATCTTTTAATCTTAATATAGAAAAATCTGCATTGCCTAAAAAGATGAAACATTCAAGTAACAAAATGCATCTTAGTTTTGACATTATGCCCTTCTCAAATCTACTATGTGTGAAGAAGCTTGGTTATTCTAGGCTCCCACAGTCCATATAGTAGCCACCAGCCACATGTAGCTTTTGAGCACCTGAAGTGTAGCTAGTCTAAATTGAGATGTTCAGTAAGTGTAAAATACACTCACAGGTTTGAATATTTGGTATAAGGATATGTAAAATATCCAATGAATTTTCTATAGTGATTGAAATGACAATATTTTTGATATATTAGGTTAAATAAAATGAATTATTGAAATTGAAAAAATAGTTATAGGAAATAGACTGAGTGCAGTGGCTTATACCTGTAATGCCAGCTACTAGGGAGGCTGAGGTGGGAGGAACACTTGGGCCTAGGAGTTTGAGACCAGCCTGGGCAGCACAGCAAAACCAGATCTCTAAAAACAACTTAATAGGAAACATTACTAAAATTAAAAGTATTCAATAAAAGAAGGAAAAGATAATGTGGAAAATATCTTCCAAAAATTATAATAAAACAATAATTTATGAAAAATATGGGAGAAAATATAGAAAGAAATAAAGAGCCAACTATGGGATTCTAACATCTGGTGAAGAGAAGTTCCTGGAAAGCAGAAAAGAGAATTCAGAGGAGGGGACATTATCAGATAAAATTGTTTATATTGATTGAAATGATAATATTTCAGATACATTGAGTTAAATACAATGTATTGTTTTATTTAATGTAAATATAAAACAAGACAATTCTCAGAGTTGAAAGACACAAGCTTTCAGGTTAAATGAGTCCCTGTGTCTTCAGGCCACTGGGAATAAAAATATCCTCCCAGACATTTGTGATAGAAATATCATAATCTTTAAGATAAAAAGAAGTTACTCAAATTGTTAAGGGATGAACAACAAAAAACAAGGAAACAATTATACACACAAAAACAGATAACTTATAAAAGGACACAAAAGCAGAATAGCATTAGACTTTTTATCATGAGCACTGAATGGTAAAAGAAAATACTATCAAAATCTTGTGGGAAAGTGATTTTCAGCCCAGCCAAATGAAGTTTAGGGCCAGCATAAATACATTTTGGTACATGTGGGTTAAAAAATTATTTTCATATATTATTTCTTTGGGAGTCACTTAAGGATGTTCATCAGCAAAATGAAGTAAACCACGGGGAAAGATGTGATACTCAAGAAAAAGAAAATGGACCACCCTAAAAAATTAGTGAAAAGAGATCTCAGTTGCATTACTCTAGAAAACAGAAGTCCAGATTACAAAAGAAGGATAAAGGGATTCAGGAAGTATGGTTCTGGCAGGACAGGTGAACCCTAAAATAATTTTTTGATTAGATGAAGATATTGAAAAAAAAATTGAAAGTCAGTAAACTGACTTGACAACTATGACCATATAGTGAGACAAAGCAATGAAATGTACCCAGAATTCAACTGGATCTATCCTTGAGAGTTATGTAGTCCTGTAATAGGGTGTACATAAAAAGAATGTAGGTTTCCATTAAGTTTACGAGTCTTTTCACTCAGATAAAATTTACATACCTTACAAGCCAGAGATGCAATATCCAAACAATCAATTTGAGTGGAGTTGTAGATCTATTAATATATGTCTCAATTGAAGAATTCGATATATAATAGAGCTACCTAACTCTTTTAATGGTATAAATACTGTTCAGTGTTTTGCATCAGTATTCCCAACTGGCACCCCAGCCAAAGTCTGATGATTTTATGTAACCTCAAGCATAAGAATGCAATCCCAAAAGTTCCTGGAGATGATATAATAGCTTGATAAGTGAACTGTAAGAATATTTACCATGAATGTCTATAGCTCTGTATCTTATTGCCAGGTAAAATGTGTAGCTAAAAATAGCCTTAGTTACCTGAGAAGTTGTTTCCTAAGAAGATGAGTGTAATTTAACCATGGGAACATAAATAATTAAGTATAGAATTGATTAAAAAAAGTCTTTTTAAGATTTTATTTAAAAAATTTTATTTTTAAACTGACAGATTAAATTGTATGTATTTATCATGTACAACAGGGTGTTTTGAAGCACAGGCATACCCTGAAGACATAGCAGGTATGGTTCCAGAGCACCACAATAAAGTGACTACTGCAATAAAGCAAGTCACACAGTATTTTTTATTTTGCTGGGCATATAAAAGGTATGTTTACATTATATTACAGTCCATGAGGTGTGCAATAGCATTATGTCTAAAAAACAGTGTACATACCTTAATTTGAAAATACCTACTGCTAAAAAATACTAATAGTTACCTGAACCTTCAGCGAGTCATAATCTTTATCCTGGAGGAAGGTCTTGCTGATGTTGATGGCTGCTGACTGATTAGGGTGGTGGTTGCTGAAGGTTGGGGTGGCTGTGACCATTTCTTAAAATAACAGTGAAGTTTGTCATACCCATTGACTCTTCCTTTCACAAAAGATTTCTCTGAAGTATGCAATGCTGTTTGATAGCATTTTACCCACAATAGACCTTTTTTTCTAAATTGGAGTCAGTCCTCTCAAACCCTGCCACTGGTTTATAACTAAGTTTACCGAGTATTCTAAATTCTTCTTTGTCATTTCAACAATATTCATAGCATCTTCACCAAAAGTGGATACCATCTCAAGAAACCACTTTATTTGCTCCTCCATAAGAAGCAACTTGTTATCTGTTGAAGTATTATCATGATGTTGTAGCAATTTAGTCATCTCTTCAGGCTCCACTTCTAATTCTAGTTCTGTTGGTATTTCCACATCTATAGTTACTTCCTCCACTGAAGTCTTGAACCCCTCAATCATCTCTGAGGGTTGGAATAAACTTTTTCCAAACTCTTGTTAATGTTGATATTTTCACTTTCTCCCATGAAATACAAGTGTTCTTAATGGCATCTAGAGTGGTGAATCCTTTCCAGGTTTTCAATTTACTTGCCCAGGTCCATCAGAGGAATAGCTATGTATGGCAGCTATAGACTTACAAAATGTATTTTTTAAATAATAAGACTTGAAAGTGGAAAGTAATTACTCTTGACCCACAGGCTGCAGAATGGATGTTGTGTTAGCAGGCATAAAAACAATATTCATTTCCTTGTACATCTCCATCAGAGCTCTTGGGTGATCAGTTGCATTGTCAATGAGCAGTAATGTTTTGAAAGGAATCTTTTTTTTCTAAACAGTAGATCTCAACAGTCATGTTAAAATATTCAATAAACCACACTGTAAACAGATTGTTGCCATGCCTTGTGGTTCCATTTGTAGAGCACAGGCAGAGTAGGTTTAGTATAATTGTTAAGGGCCCTAGGATTTTCAGAATGGTAAATGAGCATTGACTTCAACTTAAAATTACTAGCTGCATTAGTCCTAAGAAAAAAGTCAGCCTGTCCTTAGAAGCTCTGGAACTAGGCATTGACTTCTACTCTCTAGCCATGAAAGTCCTAGATGGCACCTTCTTCCAGTAGAAGGCTATTCCCTCTACATTGAAAATCTGTTGTTTACTCTTGCTACTGTCATAAATGATTTTAGTTAGATCTTCTGGTTAATTTGCTGCAGTTCATACATCAGTGCTTACTGCTTCACCATGCACTGTTATGTCATGGAGATGGCTTCTTACCTCATGAACCAACCTCTGCTAGCTTTAAACTCTTCTCCTGCAGTTTTCTGACCTCTCTCAACCTTCACAGAATTGAAAAGAGTTAGGACCTTGCTCTGAATTAGGCTTTGGCTTAAGGGAATATTGTGGCTGGCTTGATCTTCTATCCATACCACTAAAACTTTCTCCATATCAGCAATAAGGTTGTTTTGCTCCTTTATTTTTTAAGATAGGGATTTGTTCTGTTGCCCGGGCTGCAGTGCAGTGATAGGAGCATGGCTCGCTGCGGCTTTGGCCTCCTGTGCTCAAGCAATCCTCCTGCCTCAGCCTCCCAAGTAGCTGGGACCCACAGGTGCACACCACCATCCTGGCTAATTTAAGAAAATTTTGTAGATACAGGATCTCACCATGTTGCCCAGGCTGATCTAGACAACCTGGGCTCAAGCTATCCTCCTACCCCAGCCTCCCAGAGTGTTGCAATTACAGGCATGAGCCATCATGCCCAGCCTGTTTTGTCTTCTTATCATTCATGTGTCCACTGGAATTGCACTTTTAATTTTCTTCAAGACCTTTTTCTTTGCGTTCACAACTTGGCTAACTGGTAGAAGAGGCCTAGCTTTTGACCAGTCTTGGCTTTGATATGCCTTCCTCACTTAATGCTTAATCATTTCTAGCTTTTGACTTAAAGTGAGAAACATACAGTCCTTCCTTTAACTTGAACACTTAAAGGCTATTATAGGGTTATTACTTGGCCTAATTTCAATATTGTTGTGTCTCAGGGAATAGGGAAGCCCAAGGAGAATGGGTTGGTGGAGCAGTCAAAACACATACAATAATTATCGATTAAGTTCACTGTCTTACATGGGCCTGGCTCATTGAACCCCAAAACAATTTCAATAGTAACATCAAAGATAACTAATCACAGATTATCATATAGATAATGACAGATTATTACTATATTTGTTACTAGGCTAACAGATATAGTAATAATTTAAAAATTCAAAATGTTGTGAAAAATTACCAAAATGTGACAGAGAAGCAAAGTGAACACATGCTGTGGGGAAAATGGTGCTGATAGCCTTGATCAATGCAGGGTTACCACAGATCTTCAATTTGTAAAAAACTCAGTATCTGCAAAGCACAATAAAATGAGGACTGCCTCTCTCTCTCTCTCTGTCTCTCTCTCTCTCTCCCTCCCTCCTTCCCTCTCTCTCTCTACAGATAGATAGATAGATAGATAGATAGATAGATAGATAGATAGATAGATAGAGATAGATATATATATGGATATATATATTACACACATACATATATATGTATATACACATACACACATTGTATATATACACACATATATATGTATATACACATACACACATGGTGGAATGGTGAAAACTAGCTAATTAACAAATGCATTCCCTCACATCATTACCATTTTTGTGGTGAGAACACAACATCCACTCTCCTTGTGTAAAGTAAGGTCTTAACTGAAAATATAATTGTCTTTTGTGGGAAAGCATCAGAAAAGAATGAAGACTCAGAGCATTACTTTGTTTTTTGCATTAAGGAATTCACGCATATTTAGAGTTCTATCTGCTTGTAAGAGTGACAATGGTGGGACACTAATTTGAAATTTATAGTAGAGTAATTGAATTAGATTGATTTTCTTTTTTTTAAGAGAAGAGATCTCACTCTGTCACCCAGGGCTAGAGTGCAGTGGTGCAATCATAGCACACTGCCATCTAGAACTCTTGGGCTCAAGTGTCCTTCTTGCCTTAGCCTCCTGAATAGCTAGGACTACAGGTGCATGCCACCATGCCCAGCCTAGACTGATTTTTTTTTTCTTTTTGGTGACAGAGTCTCACTCTGTTGCCCAGGCTGGAGTGCAGTGGCATGATCTTGGCTCACTGCAACCTCCACCTGCTGGGTTCAAGCGATTCTCGTGCCTCAGCTTTCCGAGTATCTGAGACTACAAGCGAGCACCACCATGCCTGGCTAATTTTTTTTTTTTTTTTTTTTTTTTTTTTTTTTTGTATTTTTAGTAGAGACAGGGCTTTGCCAAGTTGCTCAGGCTGGTCTCAAACCCCTAAGCTCAGACAATCCGCCCACCTTGGCCTAGCATTACAGGCTAGCATTACAGGCTTGAGCCACCGTGCCCAGCCTAGACTGATTTCAAAATGAAATCTTACAAGTTTATGTACACTATTGGAATATTTAAGAAAACTCAAAATTCACCATATTTATGAACTTTATTTATTAGGTTTATTTAAATTGCTTAGTAGTTGAAAATATTTTATTTTGCAGTAAATAACTGATAATATTGCATTTACAATAAAATTGAAATATTCAAAGGTTTATCTAAATTTGTAAATGGAACAAACATTATTCAAAAGTAAGGTTAAAAGTCATTGTGTAAATATGCTAGACTTGTAAATAGAAATTCAGATTTGTAATTTAAAAGCCTAAGGAAAAATTAAGTTTATAAATTTTAACTTCAATTAGCTATAGCATATCAATTATATACTTACTTTTAAAAATAAAATAAACCTCTGAATACACTTTTCTGTGAAAAAGAATAAATGCTCTCAAGGGCATCAGAAATCTCACATTATAAACGAAGATATTTTTCTTAAATTGAGAACAAACAATAAGGCAATGTAATTCTAGGAAAAACCCAAAAAAGAAAAGAAAAAGAAATGTTATCTTAATGATTGTTCTGCACTGGAAAATATGCATATGGGTCATAAGACTATACACTTTTTTTGTGGTTTTTAACTCCTAGAACAATGTATTGACAGAACATGGGAGACTTGATTATGGTTACAGAACAGAATACATGTTATTAATCTTGGCACTACAGAATTAGGGGTAAAGATGACAGAAGTTAAGAAGGATGACAAGTTAAGAGGCAAAGGTGGGGTGGAAGAGGTGACAAGGAGAATAGGAAGGCCAGTAGCTCAATATTATTAAATGGCAAATAACAAAATCTCTATGTATAGGTGATACAAGAGGAATCCAGGTAGTATGCAAAGGTAGCCAGTTAAGAAAGAAGAAAAGCTAATAGAATTGGCAAGGTGAGGGAAGAGGAGGCAGATGATTGTGGAGTGCAGTAAATCTTCATCAATCATAGCAGGAAGTTAATACAAAATATTAGGAATTAAGCATTGATAAAACAAAGAGCTCGTGAAGTATATTAAAAATGCTTAATAATAATAAAATATTCATATTAACAAAATATCGATGCATATAATTTATATTAGTATTGCACATAATATAAAATATATTAATACCTGTTAATAAATATGCATATTAAGAAAATATAAATAAACAAACATTTGTAAATACACTATAGAGACAATGAAACTGGAACAAATAGCTAGGAAATGAGCCTGGTGAAAGAAAGGGATGGCCTGGGGAATGTTGCCTGTAACCAGCATGTACATTTATTACTTTGGTAAACAAATGTTAAAAGTTGTTATTGACAAAGAAATGCGATAGGAAAATATTTTCTAATTATACCCCTTTCTCATTATACCTTAAAGCCCTCTTTGTACCTATCTTACAAAATTTTCTTGGCATAAAGGGATATGGGATTGCTTAACTTTTTACATGTTTATATATAGAGCTTAGAAAGACAGTGAACATTTAAGTAGGTATAAGAAGAGAAAGGGGTTTTTTAAAAATTGTTATTATTATGATTGAGATGATTAGGAAAATATGTAGCCACTCTGATTATATATAGGTAACAGGGACAAGCCATGGCCTGCCATGATGAGTAATAGCAGCAGAAATTGAAGGATGGAAGCCTAGTCCACATGTACTCATGTATCCCATTATTGGAGTATAAAGAAATACTAAAGTCTAAGCAAGAATTCTTAGTTATGCTGTTAGATCATATGTGTTCCTTCCAAAGAAATATTTAAAATTGGAAAATTAGAAGTGTTCATAGACAATATACCTTGGGGACTCTTTCATTGGCAGCAAATAAGACAACACATTAACAAATCTTTTAAGCTTCTATAGTTAAGACAACAAACTGAAAGTTTGCTTTGACTTCGAAGGATTCTTAAAATAAAATCCATGTTCTGTGTTTCTGTTTGTATCTGTTATAAAATTTGTCAAGGCAGCCCATTTTTTAAGGAGAGAAAAAATTACTATTTCTTTTTATTTTTTGGAGGAGGGTTACTTTTATTCTATGGTTGAGAGAAGAAAAGATAAAAATGATAGTTCTATATTCCATTTGGTACACTGTCTTCCAATTCACAAAAGAAATGGGCAAGTTAATGGATGCTGGGGAGCACAGGTTTTTCTATACTTCCTGTGGGCTGACTCTGCCTTCAGTCCTTGGGTAATTTTAACTAACCTAGCAAAATTATATTTTCCTTTCTAATATCAGCTCTCAGTCTCAGCCTGTAGATTTAGTATATTTAAAGTGATGTCTTCACTGAGAGTGAAGAGAGGCTGCTTTTATCTGATACCCAAATTACCCTGTGAAATGTGGTGATTCTAACCACACTCATATATCCTTCATCTTTCTAGCCTCATTTATGATTTGGACAAATTTAACTTTTGGAAGCTCTCCTCAAATGGCTCTGGGGTAGGTAGATGCAGCTATGACCTCACATGGCTAGTCATTTCTCTCCCAGCGTTTCTTTTCACTCAAGAAATATTTTTAACCCCTATAATGTGAGAGGTACTAGGGATATTGTAGGTGGACAGATAGTGTCCTTACCTTGATGGGGCTTATATTTTAGTGGGGAGACAGTAAACAAACAAGCAATAAATAAATGAATAAACACATGGAACAAAAATAATTATAGATTGTGATAAATACTTTTGAGGAAATAAAAAAGTGTGATGGTTCAGTGCTTAAGGAAGGCTTTTTTGAGGATATTTTGGTTAGTACGCAAAAGGTCAAGAGCAGACTGACATGTAAAGAGTTAGATGAGTAGTGTTCTAGACAGAGAAGACAGCAGGTGCAAGGGTCCTGTGGCCAATGAGCCACTAGTTCACAGTGAACAAGGGAATCGTCATACACAATGTGATTGGAACTGTCAGCAAGAGCTAGATTATTTGGAGTCTTAGGCCACAATATGGAGTTGGGGCATGACTTTAGGCATCGTGAGAGACACTGAAGAACCGCTGTAGAGGTACATTAGTGCCTCTCTCCTCCTGCTCCCTCCTGCACCCTCCTGCCCTATGGTGTGCTTTTCCTTCTAACACCCAGCTTTTAACCCCTAACCGCTGCCAGGCTGCTGGAGCAAATTTGCTGTTAAACAGAGACCTGGAAGTAAGTGCCTGAGAATGTATGCCTCGCCCATCCCACAGCGCCAGACCCAGGACTGCCAAATAAGGGGTCATGAAAGCCTGGCCCTTGCTTTAGGTCCAACTAGGACTATTCTGAGTAGAGGAATAGCTAATATTCCAGAGATCACTGTGGGATTAGGTAGAAGCCACACTCTTCAGGACTGTGCCTGAGATCTCACCCTTGCTTGACTTCGTCCCCTTCCCTGCTTGCTTCCCCCACTCTCACCTGGGAACATTTCCCTAACAAACCTCTTGTATGTGAATCCTGGCAGACAGTCTGCTTCTGATGCATTCAGCCACAGGCAATCACTCTGCTGTTATTTAGAGATCATTTAAATCCCACTTCAGCCCCTCATTAGCTGTGTGTCCTTAGACAAATTACTTAACCTCTCCATGTCTCTGTTTCTCTCACAAATTATTCAATAAAGTCATTCAGTGAATATTTGCTGAATGCCTACTATGTGCTAGACACTGTGCTAACACTACAAATTCAAGTGAGCCAAACAGACAAATCCCAGTACTTGTGAAGCTCCCATTCTAGAGTGGGAAACAAAATGAAACAATAACCAAAATATAATAAATAGGTTCATCAACAAACAGGTAATATAGTACTCAAGATGACGATAATTGTTAGGGAGAACATAGAGCAAAGTAGAGAGAACAGGGAATACCATGGAGGTGGGGATGAGTGTTCTAATTTTCAAAAGGATGGTCTCTTTGGGAAGATGTCATTGAGGCAGAGGAAGCAGCTAGCACAGAGATTCTGGGGGCAGAGGGGCATGCCTGCTGTGTTTGAAGGACAACAATAGGGAGGCTTGGGAGATTGGAGTGAAGTGGGAAAAGGAAATGCAGTAGCAAGTGAGGTCATGGTGGGGAACAGAGAGTCAGATCCCGGACCATCTGATAGGTTGTGTGAAAGACTGGCTTTTAGTCTCAGACAGGCTGGGTACCGCTGAGGGTTTTTGAACAGAGCAGTGACTTAATCTGATTTAGGGTTTTAAACAGTTACACTGGCTGCTGTGTTGTCAACGACTGGGCCTATTGGGACAAGAATGCATAGGAATTAAAAGTAGAATCTGCATTAAAGGGTTGAGAGGATGAAGTCAGTTAGCACAAACAAGTATTCAAGTAATCTTAGCTATTATCACTCCTTAGTGCTATCTTTAGTAGCAACTGTAGTGATTTTACTGAAAACTCCTTCTGCCTAATGTCCCTTTGATGGAGATCTGAGCTTTTACTCACTGTTTTCCAGAAAAAAATGCAAATTAATTTGGGGCCTGGCAAAGAGAAGAAAATTTCCCCTGGTCCTTGGCTCAAGACTACATTTAATGGAGTGGATTAGTTTACCAGATCTTGATAGTGGGTATATGTTCTACTTTGAGATCACTGGGAAGAAAGAGTGACTTAGAGTCTAGGTTAAAAAGGAAAGATGGGGTGCATTATAGGCAAACTTTGCTTATTTCATAATTTCCTGGGGAAAGTTCAGTTTGAACAATCCAATGATTAAATTAAATCATACTTAGAACAAAAAACAAATTACTTGGAAAAAGGATGGAAGACCCTTTACCTCTTAGATTTAGCATTTCCTGTTGGGTTCTAAAGTCATAATTTTAAAAAGGGGAGTTTGGAGAAAAGTCAGGCATTTACTGAAAGTATGAAGATCTTTATTTCCCTTCTAAAATGTAGGGTTAAGTGTTGGGTCAGGTGTTTCTGTACTATAACATTTCATTAATTTACTGGAAGAGTTCGCCCTCTTTGAAGAGCAGATGCTGCCAATATTTGGCCAAGCATCAAAGCACAGACACAAATGCTGCAGGTGTTCATAGATGATAGAGGAATCACTGTTATACTGATTAGGCCCCTGACATTGGGTCCATGGGCAGCAGTATTTAAGTGAGACCTCAAAGGAAGAAACTGGATGTGTAGAGAGTGAAGGATAAGTCACTCCATATGATAGGAGAAGCACAGGAAAAGGAGAGGTGGGAATAGGGGCACCTATGTGAAGGATGACAAAGCACCATGTTGAGACTATGAAAAGTATCATTGGATAGATAGCTGGAAACCAACTAGAAATAGGAGGTAAGAGTGTTTATAGAAATACCACATTTGTTTTTCACTGTTAGAATTTCAGATTAAAGAAGCATCAATGAGCACTTTCTGGCCTTAGATTTTAAGCTTTGCTTAGTAGACATGGTCTGAGGGCTAAGCCTATTAAAATTTATGACAATAAACTCAAAATAAAATTAAAAGAGGTAGATGAGATTTAAAATCACTTCAAGAGGCAGTGTGTCTGGAAAGCAGTATGTGATGGGTGCCATGACAACCTGAAGGTTTATAAAGCATATTCTTGTATTTTGTTTATTTATTCTTTTTAAAATATTTTCTCAGTTTTCCATTTATTCTGAAACTCAACACTTAAAATGTGGAATCCTTAGAGACAGAAAATAAGGGTTGATAATTCTTTGTCACCATCAAAATTCATGTGAATGATCTTGAGACTGAAGAGGAAATAAATCCCCTTTATATATCTTTCACTTAAAAATGTTTTCTAAAATTCCCTTTCTGTATTTTTTTTCAGATAACAAATGGTTTCTGAAATATTTATGAGAAAGGCCAGTTATAATTAATGGCAGTACACTCTGCTACAACATCAATTTATTGCATTCCTAGTGACATGAAGTCCAATTAACATCCCTGAGGGGTTCAATAAGTGTCTGCTACACTTTGTCATTTAATGACAAGATGAAAATATATGATTTTTCCATAATCTCTCTTGGAGCAAAAGCAGAACCCTAGTATTCTATGAAAAATGTGCGTTCTGTGGCTGTGTTTGCTTTATTCAACACTGTACTTCCAGGACTTTGTATGCAGAGGGCTTTTGACAAATACATGTTGAATTAGTGAATAGATAAACACACCGATGTTTATCTATTGATGAATGAAAGGATGAACGAATGAATTTCCTGTTAATTCTCTCTTCTACTTTGATCTGACTAGATAGTTTATTTAGAACATCAAGTTGTATTCATTGCCTTCTAACCACAGAACTTTCCTAACATCTTTTCTTCTTTTTCATCTGCTGTTTCCAAGTTTTCTGGAATGCTTGATCTTTATGGACATTCCAGAAATCTTCTCAATGTTTCTTGTACCTCATAGCCATGTATGAAAACTGATCACATTTTCAGCATTTTCAAAGCAGGAGGTTTGCCTTCACCACAGATGTGGATTATATTATAAAAGTTTGTACTATTTGCTAGAAAGAACTAAATCAGTTCAAAACAATTATTAATATGTCAGACACACCTAAATCAAGAATTACTGCCGCTGGAAATATTTTAATTACTTCAGGATACTCTAGGATCTTTCTTTCCTTCTCCTCTTCCATCTCCTCCTCTCCCCTTTTCTTCTTCTCTCTTCCTCTTCCTCAATCTCCCACTTCTTGTTTAATCAATTAACTACCAATACATAGCCTTTATCTTGTCATTTGATCTGACAGCTTAATTTTAGAATGTGAATATTTGCCTCCAAAACACTTGTCTGAATGGAAAAAAAATCTCTTAGCAATGGGATTTTCTAAAATTTAATCAGCACACCATATTGTTTCAGCACTCTCTTCTGCATATTAACATGATATGATATCTCATGCTGTTAGCATCTTGTGAATTTTATTTTCCTGAGTTAAGTGACTGACTGGCTCCTTGGGAACAATTTCTTACCACATCATTTTTCACACCCAGAAAAACCACGACTCAATAGCCTCTTGGACATCATCTTGCCAAACAACGTTAAACTAGTGAGGAATGATTTGGTAATTTTTATAGCATTTATTTTTTCACTTTATGTCATTTTCAATGTTTTCACTTTATGTCACTTTATGTCTACTCCCTAGAAGTAGAAAAGTTGTAAGGTATATTCTGTCTTCACTTTCTTCTCTTCTTTTCCCTGGTATCTTCTATTGCTTTTAGGACCTTATTGCTTTCTCTCTCCCTCACTGTCTTCCTTTGTATCATAGAACATTGAATATGTTACTTACTGGGTGGAGAAGAGAAGCTTCATATCTGTATTTGTGAATACTGATTGTGGAGGAAAGAAAGGGGCAAGGGAGGCCAACTCTCAAACCAACCTACTGCCTAATTCCAGAGTGGATTTTATGCAAAGCTAGAACAGGAGGCATCCTATGTAGTATGGCTTGAGAGCTCTGAAAAACTGACTTCCGCCCAAGCCTTAGCTTTCTCAATCGAGCTTTATTAACACAATTGAATGGAGTCACTGCTTGGTGTTTCAGGGACACAAGATCAGTTGTGGCTGCCCTCTCATAGAATCTAAGAGTAAAGATTGACATGCTTAAAAATTTTATAATATAAGATAGAAAAATGTTATTTTAAAGTGCTCTAACAGAGATAACAAACGAAGAGAGGTCACCCAGGGTAACCAGGGAAGGTCATATGGAGGTTCAAGAATTCTCTTTTAGGATGCAACTTTCCTACCGGAGTAATTTACTAGAGCGTTATTTGCCACTAACAAGTTATCCTTCATTAATGTATTAGTTACTTAGCTTTCTGGAACAGCATAGAGTAAGCCACTAAGGGAGTGGTTCTAAAGACAGAAAAGTTTGACAGTGGGGATGGGGAAAGGAAAGGTGTTGCTGGAGGAATTGGCAAGGGAGCAAATGAGTCAGAATTTAGGGTGGTACTGTGGAGGGAAGACCTGGGGAGATCAAGGGAATCATGTGGGAGTTGGAGAGGAGAAGAGAAGGCAGGAGATGGAAGAGAGTGGTGAGAAACAGGATGTGAAAACATTTGGGAACAGGAGTTCTGTTGAGGTTATTATTTCTTCACTAAAGAACTAAATGTTAAGTGAACATGTGTGACTAAATGTTGAGTAGCTAGGTCTAGACCTGATTCTCCTGGAAGAAGAGCAAATGAATGTACCTTTGCCTTTTTATATAATCTCTAGAAATTATTTAGTCTTCTCCCTCATCCATCCCACAGGAAGCAGGCAACCATAAATATGCTTGAGACATTTTAAGGGGATCTAAGTGTTGTTTTCAAGTCATATGGTGCTCTCAATAATTTTTGGAGTCATCTTTAAAATGTCTTGATAGTCTTTTGATTTTTTAAATTAATTAATGGTATTTGAACAGATGTGAAACATTTTCTTATAGATAATATTCTACCTGCTTTAAAAACATAAGATCTGTAAAATTCAAGTGGGTCTGGCAAGCTGTTCCTATCATAAAAGGAACTACTATTGCTCCTGTTGAGACAGAATACCAAGTTGTTTGAACTTTTGGTGTGATTGAGTATTGGGCTTCTTGAAGTCTTACAATAAAATATGAAATTTGCTATTTTCCTGTTTTTGGTTTTTCTCTTTCTCTAGGTAATGTGCATATATTTATGCAAAACACACTCCCAATTTTTAATTCTGTTATATCTGACTGGGCACAGTTACTTGAGTCACCAATTACAAGGATATGCTAAAACTTAAAATTATCTCCTATGGCTAGTAACTCATTTTGGACCAGTTTCTATTAATATGGATTTGAAGAGAATATGAATATGTTGATAATATCTTGGAATGTAATAAGTTATGCCCCGGGAAGTAATTTCAATCTATATTTAGACCAACATTTTGAAAAGTGTGGAGGAGAGGAAATCACTGTGGGGAGGAGAGAGAACCTTTTTTTTTCTTTTTCAAAAGCATGTGGGTTGATATATTTTTATCTTTTTCTTGTCTGTAACAGTGTAGGCTTAGTGAATGTCAATGAAAGAAACAACACATCACATATTCCTATCTGTGAGTAAAAATTATAGATAGAAGGTTTATTTTGTGAAGTCAGGGGCATAAATAAATGTGGATGGTATTGATTTACCACCATATGATCTAGAAATTATATTAAAAACACATTCACTGCTTAATATAATTATTGGCAACAATTGTTATGGCTAATATTTCATGTCTGTCACTACATATATGGAAGACATAATGTTACATGTTATAGGAGGCATTTGCCATTCTTTCTGGACATTCAATATTTTGAGCACCCTTCTTATATTTGGTGAATTACAATTCCATTGAGCTTGTACCTCCCATTATAGAAATATAAATCTCTTTCTCATCTTCCATTTCATTAGAGTGCAGAAATGTAACCATTTGACTTAGGCTCTGTCATTGGAAGCTAGTGATGAGAGAAACAGGTGCAGCGCCAAATCTGATCCATTCTGGTGTGCATGACAGCAGATTATTTTGCCTCTGCAATTTCTCGGGTAGTGGTAGCAGAGGTTTCAGTGGTAATACCCAGTGTACAGTGTTGGTATTTTTGTTGGTGTCTCTGCTCAATTGGGATAGAAGTATTACCTTTGCATTAAAGGGGAAACATGATGTAGTGATTAAAGGTGTTGGACTTTGGAGACAAAAATTTTCCTGGGTTTGAGTCTCAGATTTACCACTTACTAGCTGTATTGATTTGGGGCCAGAGACTTAATCTCTCTTTGGCTCAGTTTCATTGTATATGAATTGGGAATAATAATAGTAGCTACTACCTTGAGTTATCATGACTGAATCCATTAATATTTGTAACGTGCTGATATGGTTTGGTGTGTCCCCACCCAAATCTCATTTTGAATTATAGCTCCCATAATTCCCACGTGTTGTGGGAAGGACCCAGTGGAAGAAAATTGAATCATGGGGGCGGTTCCCCCTACTGTTCTTGTAGTGAATAAGTCTCACGAGATCTGATGATTTTATAAGGGGTTTCTCCTTTCGCTTGTCTCTTATTTTCTCTCTTGTCTGCTGCCATGTAAGACCTGCCTTTCGCCTTCCACCGTGATTGTGAAGCCTCCCCAGTCACGTGGAACTGTGAGTCCATTAAATCTTTTTTTCTTTATAAATTACCCAGTCTCGAGTATGTGTTTATCAGCAGCATGAAAATGGATTACTACGCCTGCTTATGACACTGTCTGAATCACAGTAAACACTCCAGCAACAGGAGAAAAATTTCTCCAAGTAAGTATATTTTAAAGAATCATGGGCAAGAATAAGATTTATTTGTGTTTACACTCCTAGAACTATCCTATTCTATATACTAGCTATATCCAGAGTTCCTAAACTTTGTGCTGAGGCACCCTGAGCCACAAGGACATAGAGGGATATTTTAAATTTGGTGAAAGGAACGCAGCGAAACTTGATATCTGTTAGAAACCTTGAGAACTACTAGCTAAAGGTAGTTCAGAGTTACATTAATTTGTGCTTTTTTTAAAAATGTTGTAGTTTTGCAAAACAAGATTTTTGGCAGTTGTTTGATAAAAAACAAGCACTATGTGGGAAATTAATATTTTAGGAATGAGAGTAGGAAATGAAAGTGGCATTTTCTAATCTGATACCAAGGTTTGAGAAGTTGTGTAATACTCTGTAAGATGAACACATCCCATTAGTAAATGATTTTGTTTCTTCAAGAAGAAAATTAAAAGATTTTTTCTTTCAATAAAATGTATTTTTTTTCAAACAGGTAGTAACCTGTTAGTTCATAAATACTTATTAAGTTGTTTAAACTTAACTACTTAATCAACAGAACTACTATGTATTTCTTTTGGTCTAAGGGCACTATGTAAAAATTACTATGATATTATGAACACTGTACACCAAGAAAGTTTGGAAACTTCTGAGTTATACACATTTTCAGCAACAGGCAGACTGGCACCCTGATCTATGGAACTAGGTAGATATTAAGGGCCAAGTAGAAATCATTAGAGTTCCTGCTTCCTATAAAAATGGAAAACTAAAAGCAGTATCACATTTCTAAAAGAATCGCGGAAATAGTCACTTGCCATAAAGACTTGGAAGAGAGAGGGATACTGATGTCCCTAATATCTCCATTTATCTCATTCATTTGGCCAGTAGAGAAGGCTAGCTATGAAGAATGATACCTTGAGTTTCAAGAGAATTCTATTTCTGTGAATATGACCACCACAGGACCAGATTAAATTGAATTTCCAACTAGAAAATTTTTAACCAACATGAGCAGCATATATTCAAACAAAGATCCCTGTGAGGCTTGGCTTGATGCTATAAATTCTCAAAAAGTGAGTTTTCCCTCCTCCCAGTGCCATTGTTGAGACAGGAGAATTTCCTTGCTGTGCTAGATTGGTTCTTGTCAGCTTGGCACCACTATCATCAATCCCGTCTAAATTCTGAGTTAAAATTTAACAATGAGAGTAATTTAGAAAAGATTTGGATGAGGAGATAAAGTGGAAGTTATTATGAGACAGTTGTGAGATGATTAGATGTTGCAGCTTGATCGGTTACTTTGGCTTCCGCAGACATTGAAGATTCCTCAGAGTTCACATATCACAGCTGTGAAGTGTGTTACAAACATTTTCCAGAGCTCTAGCATCCCAGTGGTTGTGGAATTTAGGCCTCTCCATAAGTGCCCACCTTGCAGTTGTCTGTTGGTGGATGCATGCGGCTTCTTGGACTTCCCCATCATCTCTGGCTTTTCTGCCAATGCCAGTGTTCCAGGCTACAGTGATTAGTAACTGTTTCTCTCATCTAAATTTTTTTCCAGACCTTCATTTTTCTACCACCTCTTGCCTTCTTATAAGCCATAATTTCTGTTTTTGAAATTATTATTCCAGTAATACTAACACTGGCTCTACTTCACTGGCCAACAGAATTTCATGGAAATCTAGAATTGGTTCTCTGATCTGAGTAGACATAAAAACATTAATGACCCCATCGTCAGTGATAAATTGGGGTCTGGTAGTCTATGACATGCAGTGGCCAAATGGATACTTAAATGATCACTTGTGGTCACCTGGAGTCCAATGTTGATAGAAGATTAGGGTGATGAGGTACTTATTGCAATAGAGAATTATAGTGGGAATAAAGAGTATAAGATTTCGCAGATCAGAGCTTAAGTAGAGAACTAGAAAGCTTTCCTCACTGCCTTGAAAGAAACATTTATCTTGTGTACCACAGGGTATAGATTATACAGGTGGCTGAATTACAACACAAATTGGGTCCACAGTCTCACAAGGAATTGCATTTTAAAGTTGGGGCATTATTTAGGAGAAAGAGGGGGCCTTGAAGAGTGAGATGTAGACATCTGAGCCTATTTCAAATTCCTCTGAGCCTCCCTTCCCAGTAGAAACATCCTTCTCCCCTTGTCTGAGGAAGTTAACCTTTCTTGAAGAATATGTAATAAATTATCCTAAAATTTTACAAGAAAGTACTGATCCTTCTCAACTCTTCTTTCCTACCTCTTATAATTTCTAGACCTATAATAGCACTCAAATACAGATTCCAAGGAGGTAGGTTAAAAACACGATCTAAGAGAAGTACCATAAACACCAAAAATTGTAACATTTTGCCAATTTATATTGACAGAAATTTGGGGAATATATGTGGAAATAAACCCTAAAGTGTTAGATCAGGGTAGAAAGAATATTATGTTGAATTAGACTGAATTTATTGATGTGGGTGTGCCGGCCAGAGATTCTGATTTCACTACGTTAACTCAAGCAGCTGAGGGTGGCACTAACAATTTGCTTGGTTGTATGACTGAAATCTGGACCCTCACATTTTATGAATTAAGTGAAGATGAAACTCCAGAATATCCTTGGTGTCTTGAAGAAAAAGGTATGCAAAAGCTTAAGGAAATGAGAATGAAGTGAACTTATTAGTATGTACAATGCTCGGCTATTCCCTCTGTCTCCCAGGTGGGCACAGGGGATACCCATTCACTAAGGCTTTGGAAAATATATCACTGTAGAGACAACCAAGATCCCCGAAAGGCTTTATAATGATTGTTCTCTGCCACTGTGGTTTGCCAGTCAGAGTAGGGGCTTATGGAAGTCAGACGATTAAGGGAGTTTTGGCTTGGATCCATCTCACGGAGAGTTCATTGAGTCTGTAAATCCACCTCTTGGCTATTTTCCCAATTACAGAAGGCAGAGTTGAGATAGACATATTCAGTAATTAGCAAAATCCTCTTATTGGCCGATTGACCTGTGGAGTGAGGACTATCACTGTAGGAAAAACCAACTGGAAGCCCCTAGAACTGCATCTCCATACCATAATAGTTAACCAAAGCGATTTCATATTTCTTTTTTTATATATATACTTTAAGTTCCAGGATACATGTGCAGAATGTGCAGGTTTGTTACATAGGTATACATGTACCAGAGTGGTTTGCTGCACTCATCAACCCATCATCTACATTAGGTATTTCTCATAATGCTATCCCTCCCCTAGACTCCCACCCGCAATTTCATATTTCTAGAAGGATTATAGAGGTGAGTGCTGTCATCAACAACTTGCAGCTATTCAAGCAATTATTCCACCCCATTCCCAGTAAATTCACATATTTGGCCTATAGAGAAGACAGATGGACTTAAAGAATGTGCATAGATTATTATACACATAATAAGGTAATGACTCCCATTGCAGCTGGTGCTCTACATGTGGTTTCTTGGAGAAAAACAGCCCAGTTCCCAGCTCTTCCTGCTACTGTGTTAACAGGAACTCTCTGTATTATATTATAGCAGGGGAAATTTATTTGGGTCAGGTAAGGGAAATAGAGTTGCTGATGTTCAATGAAGGCAGAGAAGATAGGACAGAGTATGGAGGTAACTCAAGGACGCCATGGAGTACCTCAGAGTTCTTCCATGTGCTGTGGCAAATGTTAATGGATGACTCAAGCAGCTTCATTCAGACAGGACTACCACACACTCAGATCCCTCAGGAATGAAGTTCTGTGTCACCTCTTCAGGTGAAGACAACACCCAGCTGTGCTGTTGGCTTAAAGACAAAAATATGAAATATGCATCATAAAAGAAAAATCATAAATATCAAACGTAGCTGTTTCACTCAAAGAAAAATGAACTGCTGTGGCAAATATATGTATTTAAATATTTGGACTTATTTTCCTTTTTTACCCTCTTTTTGACCCTATAATTTTGTGTAGAGTATGCTGATGACAATTTTTAAAATTTATAGGCTACATATTATTCAAGGTGGGATTGTGAAGTGAAGGAGGAATAAACATACCCCAGAGATCCTGGACATGGAGTTGGATACAATAATGAGTACAGTTGCTTGAAAGTTTATATAAGAGGGAATAATACATAAGAAGGTTAAGATGCCAAAACAATGGACTGTAATGGATATTTTTCATTCTCTTTGGCTTCTCCCTTGTTTATCCTTCTTATGTTTGGGGGAATTTCTACCTAATAAATAGACCTCTCACTATGGAATTCAGAAATTCACTTTTCCAATTTCGCTGTGGCTAAGGGCAAATTTGTGATCCAGACTCTTTCAATTGGACACACCCATGCCAATCTTTGTAGCTGACTCTGTAAGAAACAAGTGCCATACAAAATTCATTCTGACTTGGTTGACAGGTGATATACCCAATTTCCAGAAGTAGCAGTGGCAGAGGTTTTAATGGCAACATCCTGTGCCTGGTGATATTGATGTTGTCAGTGCAAACCACTGTGCCCATGCTAAGTGGGAATGGCAATGCCGTCTCCAAAATGCAATCTCCTACTGTTCTCCATCTGATTTAGAGCACTGGTTCTGGCTCTGTAGCCTCTAAGCTTGTTGCTCTGGTCCTCCCATAGCTCATACAGCTACTTAAAAACATTTAACGCATTATAGTCCTGCTTAAATTAGTTAGAATTGGTTAATTTCTTATGACTAAGAATCTTATAATCAGGTGTTCTTCATGTAGCACTCTAATCTTGCTAACTACTGTGTAAGGTAAGCTTCATCATCTTCATTTTACAGGTGATAAGACAGAAATTAGATAACTTGCTCCAGATCACGATGCTTGTTATAAAGACTAAGAATTCAAACTCATGTTTATTTTTTATCATTTATATTTATTAATTTTCACTTATAATTGATTGTGAAAATTTATCAATAGTTATTCAAATATAAACAGTAGTTAAAATGTCAATATGTTAATAGCATTTATATCTTGGTTTAGTTTTCTAGTTATTCTTATTTATTAAACTTCTATGTAGTTGTTTGTCATAAAAATAATTATGATGGTCACTTTATATTCGATGTGTTTTCTTCTCTGGGGCTTGAAATGTACTCAGAACTCTCAACAGTATCCTCATGAAAACACTTACTTCAGCATCTTTATACCATTTGAATTTGTACCAGGATTTTTTTTACCTGTGTTTTATTTACATTTGCTTTTTTTTTTTCTCAGAATGTTTCCTTTTCATAGACAGACAACATAACTTTAAAAGTGAACACATTTGGGGTCACAGCTGTCTTTGTATAACAAGAGGCAATGAGGAAGTGTTAAAAAAATATGCTAAAACCAATGGAATGACAAAACAAACCACAGATGTGCTTACACTAAATCAGAAGCTGGTAAGTTCATCCACAGCCAATTGGTTAGGATACAGACATGTTTTCAAAATTTAAAACACTATTTTGCAGTTTCAGTAGTAATGGTAGCCATTTATGTAGGCATAAAGAAGGTAATGAATATATCCCTGAAATGGAAGATAACTTGTAATCAAGGTAATTGTTTCTGTATTACTTCATTTATATTTATGTTTACATACCCAAGACTGTGATGAATATTTCAAATGCATAAATACCTATTGTGCATAGATGAGGATTTAAGGGAATTAGAATGTTCTTTAAAAAGCCCAACTTCTGTAAAACTACTATTATTCATTTTAAAAACTTTTCTTAGGATTAGGTCAAGCTATCAAATGTTCAAGTGGTAAGGAAAAAAAGACTATATTTAATATAAAAGTCTTCTTTCTTTCTTTCTTTCTTTTTTTTTGGAGACAGAGTCTCACTCTGTTGCCCAGGCTGGAGTGCAGTAGCACAATCTCAGCTCACTGCAGCCTCGGCCTCCTGGGTTCAAGTGATTCTTCTGCCTCAGCCTCCCAAGTAGCTGGGATTATGGGCAGGTGCCACCACGCCAGGCTAATTTTTGTATTTTTAGTAGAGATGGGGTTTCACCATGTTGACCCGGCTAGTCTCGAACTCCTGACCTCACTCAGGTGATCCACCCACCTCGGCCTCCCAAAGTGCTGGGATTACAGGCGTGAGTCACCATGCCCGGCCATAAAAGTCCTCTTTCTAACACATTCTATTGCTGTTGTTCATTATATCTAGGTTAAAATTGTGTTTGAGAAAACAGCTATGAAGATAACTTGAGCCACTATTTTATTCTCTATTCAAATTTACCCTTGAAATATAATATTAAATGATTTAAAGACCAGTAATTCCTCAGATTCATCATTCATTTAGCACCTTTTGTACACAAGGTACTGTGTTAACCATCTACTGAGTAAATCAGACAGAATGAAAATTATTCACTGCAGTACCAATGGCAGGAAGTTAGACCCCAAGTTAGTACACCCATGAGTGGGGCTAACAACTCTCTCTACAAGCTAAGCCAACAAACTAAAATGACCCAGAGGCCATGGAAGTACCACCTTTCAGCCAAAAGTCAGTGAAATATTCACTCAGATTTGGCTTTCATTTCTGATGTATATCTGGTTGAAGATATTTAGCAGTGCATAATGATCTGTGCAAAGGCAGGGGTCAGTTAAGTTCTGTGTATTTTTTTTCTTTGATAGAATTTGCGCTGACCTGAACTGTGAACCACCAACTGGTGCACTCGAGCCCTGTGGGCCAGCACAATTCCTGATACTAACCTTTTACTGAAACATGAGCCAAACTAATACTTATCTCTTCCCAAAGTTTCAGTGATCATCTCCAAGATTTATCTATTTTATATTCATATATTTTATCTTTGATTTATATTTTTACCTTTGCTCTATCTCCTGAGCTACTTACTTATATGCTCAACAAATACGGTAAAAATTTCTTTGGTGAGCTGTATCTTACCTTCTTCAGTATAGAATAATAACTGGAGGAAGTATAGGCTCAAAGGCTAAGAGAGTGGTTGGCCACAGTACGAAAAATTTATCTATTGACCTTTCATAACAATTAACTTCATCTATTCTTTAGTCCTCTTCAGATGCTCAGTGAGTAGTTACATATTAGAAGAGGATAAAATGTCTTTGTGGTAAATACGGAACAAAGGTATTCCTTTATGAAGAGCAAGCCTATAAATCAGAGATGCCACCTACCTCTCTGGTTGTGGTTTGAAGGGTTGCAATCTTCCACCTCACTGAGGGATATGAGAGAAGATGGGAAGTTTCTAAAAGCTCTGATGGGTCAAGATGTTGCACAAGCTATAAGATCCAGGTGGGCAGACATAGGAGTTGAACCCAATTAAATGTAGAAGAGGAAAAGGGACATCCAAAGAATACATTTGGTTACCTCCTAACTACAGCTAAATCACCACCTGCTCATGCCATAACCAAGGGTGTAAGAAACTTCATTAGGTTAAAGTCTCTTTACTTTGGTTTATAGTCAGTGATGGGACGTGTGCCCTTTGTAATCCATTACTGCCTTGTCTCCTTATCTTCTGCTACAGTTGTTTCTTCCAACACCATCACATCTCTGTTCCTGCTCTTCCTCATTTGGTCATTGTTCTTTTGACAAATGTTTGCAATGATAGGCATTATGGTAGGCACTATGGGAGAGACAGCTATAAAAAGAAGTATAAGGTACTTCTCCCTGAATTATATAACCTAGATTTTAGGTGTTCATTCATTCATTTTTCTCTGTGCTCCCCTCACCCAAGAAGTTTCTTCTACAAATTATAGGAAGACAATATAAAATTTGCAATGTTTACATTACATTTTCAGAAAAAAAGACTTGGATCCACCTTTGGCATTTCTCTTCCCTAAAACTCTTTGAGAATGCTACCAACTGTGATACAGCAGTGAGAGCTTTTCCTTTTGATCCTTTCCATAGGAGAGGTGTGACGAATTTGTCCTGGGAAGGAGTCAAAATTTTGGAGAGAAAGTAGAGATTATCTATGGAATATCAGTAGAAGTATTATAATAAGTATGGTCAATTTTAGAGGCCAATATAAAAGCAAAATATGAACATATTTAAACTATATCATCAGCTGTAGAAACAATTTATAATAGCAATTGTGCAGTGAGAATTTAGGGTTGGGAAACTACTGAGAAAACTATGGCTTAAAGAGGTTAGGTAAGTTATACAAGATCAACCACAGAACTACTAAGTGGTAAAGGTATAATTTAAGGCAGGGTAACAACTGTACAACCCATGCTTTCAACACCTTTGCTATAACTGCTTTGCTTTGAACATGTGGAATGTTGTGCAGACAATTATAAATGGCTATTAGCAATTGGAAGAATTTAGGCACATTAGCTGTTCCCCCTGTTTTTTTTTTTTCTCACACTCTTGTCAGGTGCTGTGTGACATTGTGTGTTTTCACTGCCCACTAAGTAAATGATTAGTGGAACAAGATGGCACCACCATGCAGGGGAGAAGACAGTGGTCCTCTCCACAGTTGTGTTCCCTCTCATAAGTAAAGTTCCAACTTGAGCATCATGGATAAGGTCTTCTCTTAGAGCATGCAAGACTTAAACATGCACAGGGATAGTACACTCTTCAGATAACTCTCAACATTTTCAGCCAATGGAACCAAGATGAGGATAAATTATTCCCTCATTGAATGATATTTTAAGTCTGACACCTTGAAAAAAATGTCTTAACCATGAAAAAATTTATCACATGGCTACAACATACTTAGCTGTTTTCATCAACTACCCATGTATAAGTACTTGCAGATGGCTGTATCCTGGAAACCACCAAAAGTTACTTCCAAGTAACTCAGTTTCCCTGGCTTCATAGATAAATTTGCAGGAAATTGGAGCATAAAGCACATTTTAGAATAGGAGTCCTATATGTCAGAAGATCTGAAAAACCAGAAAGTTTAGTATAAATAGTTTTGTTAGTCATATACTGTATGTGGAAACATTCAGACATAATACATTCTATAGCCAAAGACTCTACTTTCTCCTAAGAATTTGAAACAAAGAAGTTAAGAACAGGGAATATACCTAGAGGGAAAAAAGAATGCTACTTTATTGCAGCTGAATTCATGAATCTATTAGCGAAACACATTTTAGTCTTCAGGTTTAATGTGTCCTTATTATTGAGAATAAGGCTTTTCTTTGTGTACACAGTAGAAAAATGATACCAATTTAATTTTGTACATGGCCAATCCCTGCTTGTCACATTTTTCGAATTATCATGGTTGTCCTTCAATTGTATCAAGGCAAAATAGGTAATTGGGCTGTCGGTTGGATCCTGTTAAGGATATATACAGATTTCTTTAAAACATTAATAAGGATATGGCTCTCTTATTTTTTTCTGTAGGATAACGATTCATTCTCTCTCTCTCTCTCTCTCTCTCTCTCTCTCTCTCTCTGTGTGTGTGTGTGTGTGTGTGTGTGTGTGTGTGTATCTTCAACTTTGGCAGAAAATATAAATGATTTTATTGTCATGAAAACCTTTTAGACCACTGTTACTTTCGGAGCTTTCATGATGTTGGAATGAGGCACTGCTCTACCAACAATTTAGTTTGTATTCCTTGAGCTGAGCTAACCATCTGAGGTTAGAGGACTATTGATGGCTTTGCCTGTCCAAGTGGGTATTCTGAATTCTGCCTGGAGTAATGGATCCATATAAGCAATTAATTTAAGTTTTAAAAAATTAATATAATCTGAAATTTTAATGGTGCAAGGGAATTTAAAGGTCTCAGTTCCACATATTTATTTTAAAAATGAGAAAACAAAGGTGCAGAGAGCTCTTAGAGTTTGGTGAGGGTTGCATGGTCAGTAAATGGCAGAGCTGATATCCAAACAGGGTTTTTGCCTCATAATTCAAAGCTTTCTTTTTAAAATGATAAAGCAGGCCAGGCGCGGTGGCTCACGCCTGTAATCCTAGCACTTTGGGAGGCCGAGGCGGGTGGATCGCGAGATCAGGAGATCGAGACCATCCTGGCTAACACAGTGAAACCCTGTCTCCAGTAAAAATACAAAAAATTAGCCAGGCGTGGTGGCGGGCACCTGTAGTCCCAGCTACTCAGGAGGCTGAGGCAGGAGAATGGCGTGAACCCGGGAGGCGGAGCTTGCAGTGAGCCAAGATGGTGCCACTGCACTCCAGCCTGGGTGACAGAGTGAGACTCCGTCTCAAAAAATAAATAAATAAAATAAAATAATAAAACATTAAGGCATATGGGAGATGTCCAAAGAATAACATGACTAATAGCTGTGGTATCCACCACTCAGCTTTGTCAAATCTTACCATTTTATTATGCATGCCTCTCTTATTTTTTTTCAGAAATAAAAGATGTAATAAAGTTCTTTGAATAATTTTTACTGATAACACTCTTCACACTGCCTCCAAATTTGCTACTGTTATGTGAAGATGCAAAATCAGTATCTATCTGTAAATACAGTCATGTCCTAATGACTTAGGACAGTATATATGTAGAGTCATACTGTATGTATTCTTCTGAAACTTGCTTTTGTTGCTCAATGTTTTTTTCAAGATTTTTCAAAATGTTAGAATGCATAGCTATAGTTTATTCATTTTTACTGCTTTCCATATCGTAAACATATTACAATGTATTTATTTTCCTATTGATGAATAGATTTCTTTTAAAAATTGTTATTACAAATAAGGGTGTAATAAACATTCTTTGTATGTTTTTCCCTGTGCACAAGTGCAAGAATTTCCTGGTTATGTACTTAGAAGTTATAATACTTTAACATTACACATTATTGTCAAATTACTCTCCAAAGTGTTGTACAGCAACGTTATATAATGCCGATCGAATGGATAGGAAATGGTTAATCGCCGCGCCTTCATTGGTATTTCCCTCTTTAATAGTAAAGTTCATTATCTTTTTATATGTATGTCAGTTAGCTATTTTTGCAATGATATTGGGTAACCAGCTACCCCAAAACTTAGAGGCAATCATTTACTTTTATTGGTCTGGAAGCCAATTGGTGTGACTCTTCTTCAAGCTGCAAATCTGTGGATCCACATCTGTTCCATATGTTTCTTACATTCCCTGGGCCAGTGGGCCGGCTAGCAATGCTCTTCTCACAACAAAGGCAAGAGAACAAAAGTGCCAGCCCCATTATTCAAGAATATTTCAAATCCCTATTTTTGACATGTCTGCTTATGGTGCCACTGATCAAAGCAAGGCAAGCTGGGTCCAACATCCATAAAGTGGGGAAATACCCCACCACTATGAGTCTATGGCAAAGACATAAGTGCATGTAACTACTATAGGCAAGAGAAGAATTGTCACCAATTTTTTTTTTTTTTTTTGAGACGGAGTCTCGCTCTTTCGCCCAGGCGGGACTGCAGTGGCGCTATCTCGGCTCACTGCAAGCTCCACCTCCCGGGTTCATGCCATTCTCCTGCCTCAGCCTCCCGAGTAGCTGGGACTACAGGCGCCCGCCACCATGCCCGGCTAATTTTTTGTATTTGTAGTAGAGACCGGGTTTCACTGTGTTAGCCAGGATGGTCTCGATCTCCTGACCTTGTGATCCACCCACCATGCCCTCCCAAAGTGCTGGGATTACAGGCGTGAGCCACCGTGCCTGGCCTGTCACCAATATTTTAATCTACCACTACATATTGTTGACTGTTTTGGTTTCATCTTTTGTGAATTGCTGGTTCATAGTCTTTGCTCATTTTGCTTTTGGGTTGCTTATCTTCTGCTTATTGTTTTACAGATACTCTTTATACAATGTAGATTTTCATTTTTCATAATTATAGGATTATAAAAATCTTTTGGTCTGTAGCTTGTCTTTTACTTATGATATTTCTTTTGAGAAGCTTAAAATTTTACTGCAGTTTAAATACTTATCAATCCTTCCCTTTATAGTGTGTGGTTATTGTGCTTTGTTCTTAAAAATTATCTCTATCCTGAGGCCATTACTATATTTTGCAGTATATTAAAGTTTATTTTGCACTTAAATTTATGATTTGTTTGGAATTTTTGTATATGAATGAGGTAGAAATCCTATCCTTTTCCATATTCATAAAAAATCATTCCAATACTCTATTTTGAATAGTGCATTATTTCCTGACTCTTGTACTTCATTGTCTGATATATATATATATCTGTTATATATATATAGTCTGATATAGATATATCTGTTATATCTGACTATATATATATATAAAACAGATATATATATAGAGAGAGATCATTCTCAGTTCCTTGCCTGTGGGCTTTCCCAACATAATTGCTTCCTGCATTAAATCAGCAAGAAGGGTCTCTAGACCAAGTCTGCTACCAAGACAGAGGCTTAAGTGGCATGACATAATTCATCACCTTTGCCATATTTATTGATTAGAAACAAGTCAGAAGTCCTGCACACATTCAAGGGTAGAAGATTAAATAAAGGCATGAACACCAGGGGATTTTAGGGCCAACATAGAGTCTGTCCACCACTGCAGTTTTTGTTGTCACTATAAATGGGATCCATGACTTGGTTCATTTAACAGCCATTCTTTTGTGAAGATTGGATGTCTCAAAACTTCATCTTCCTAGAAACTCTTGAAGCTAAAATTCCAGATGTGATTTACGGTTAATTTTCATGACTTTTTAAAGTTGTGTTCTATTAACTCACCACAAACCAACACTGCCTTAGCCAATACTGAACCACTGCTCCTAGGGGAAATACAGGATTAGGTTCCTGGAGACTGTGGTCACAGTATTTTGTCAATCAATCAATACATAACCTTGTTTTATATGTATTTCTCTTTAAAGACATCTTATTTAATATATATTTGGCTCATTAACATTGAATGCATGGCCTACAGCACTATAACTCATTCTTGAACAAAGCTTATCTAACATGTATTTTTTCCAGAAGGCACATCACAGCCTTCTCGCACTTAGGAACATTAGACAGCACTTCAGCACCATGCATGGTCGGGGGTGGGGGTCATTTTAATGAGCAAAACCTTCTATAAAAATGGAAAACAAACCATGGCACTAAATAGATCACGAAAAGGATACTTATTTACAGCATCAGAGCTGAAACAAGAAGGCAGGTCATCTTCTTGTTCAACTTCAGCTGGGAATGCAAGCATTGAATAAACTCAATTTTTTTTTTGCTTCTCTGCACATGTCTGCAAATGGCCACAAAAGCACTCTGAGTATTGACTTGGGGTTTACAAATAAATATTAGCAAGTAGATGAATTCACAAATACAGAATTATTAATAATGAGGATCAACTGTATCTATCACAAATCAGATAGAGTCACACAAAAGGCTGATGCCAAACAGAGTTAAGTAGGAAGAGGGAGAATGCTGGGCATCCATTCTTTTGGCAGACATATTGCAGGTGACAGAGCATGTCATAGGTGGCTTGGTTTTGGAACCAGAAAATCTATGATAACTACCTGTTAACTTCAGTGACAGTTTTCCTAGTCAGAGTGAATCTATAGACTAGGTGTTGTTTCTGAGTTTGCAAGCACAAAATATTCTGTATTAAATCTTAGTTTGTCTAGGCCAGCTAAAGTAGATCCTTTTGTTTGCAACCAAACCATGATTGAACATTTCCTTAAAAACTGTGTCAAATGCTATTTCCATTGTATTCACTGGGGGAGATCATGTGTGGATCAGCTTTCACGGGCTGTCACCTGGCCATTAAGTCCTGATGTTACGCAGTCCACATGATTACACTCTTGTGCTGCGTCCTTTTCAATAGGACAACGCTGATTATGGACAGACAATGAATTTTCCTCTAAGACCTGGAGCCAAACCCTCTGAGAGAAAATTAAACTGTGATTCTGGCTGGGGTCAGAGGGCGGTGGGAGGGGCGGGGAATTTCCACTGTCTCAGGCTGCACCTGTGCTGCAGGTCCTGTGAGAATTTCTGTTTCCCGAGCTTAGGGCCCAGTACCGTTTGGGAGCACTAAATCCAGTTTGAAAATGTCGTTTTGGAAGACAAAGACATACTGCCAACAGATATATAATAAGATAACTCATTTTATTGGGGTGATAAATGTTATTATTACTTGAGAGTAAAAACAACAACAGCAAATGTGTCAAATGTTTTATTTCTTAGATATAGAGATGTAATTTACTCTCACACATTAATCTAATATCTATCATGTTTATTGCATTTTTACTTTTTTTAGCATTTTCTTCTATAAATTCTTAGATGTACTATATAAGCAATTGTATCATTTATGAGCAATAAAGTTGGGACACCTTTTTTCTCAATTCTTAAATCTTTTAGTTCTTATGATAGTAAATAAAAATTGTTGAATAGAAGTTGTGCAGCAAGTATCCCTCTGATTTGAAATGAAATATTTCTAATGTCTTACCATTGTAGGAGATTGATCACAAAAATAGCAATCAGAACATAAAATTTAAGTTAAAACTCTATATTCAGCTAAAACATTATTATAGAATAAAGGCAAAATAAGGATACTTTCAGACAAAATAAAACAAAACATTTATCAACTGTATGCCTTTAATAAAGGAAAAACTCAAGTATGTATTTTAGAAAGAAAAAATAAAAGTTTCTAAAATAATATTAAAATGCAAGGGAGAATGTTTAGAAAATAAATTAGTATACCTGTGAGTAAAATAAGCATCAATAGAATAAAACAGCCATAATAATGATGACTAATTATAGGAATATCAAGCAGGGTAGAATTAAATACTAAACAATAAATAATCACATAATAGTCAAGGGAATGATCTAAGTTAAAGCTCTAAGGTCCTTATATGTTTTTGAATGAGAGTAAATATATTAATAATGTTTAGACTCTAAGGTAACTCGACAAAAAAATTTTAAGAGTAATCACTAAATACTAAAAATAGAATCTATGATACTACCCACTAACGGGGCAATGAGAAAGATAAAGACTTGGTTAGTCTGGATAAATTTTGGAAAGGTAAAAAAAGTAAAAACAAATCCATGGTAAACAGAAATCAATAGATTTCTGTAGGAAATTCACATATTGTAAGAAAAAAAAATCCCAAAATATAAAGACTCAGGTTTTTGTTTGTTGTTTGTTTGCTTTGTTTTGTTTTATAGAATAAGAAAGGATAAATCAGGTACACACTAACCGCAAAAGGTTGATGTAGTTAAATTAACATCTGAAAAATAAAAGCAAAAATGTGAATTTAATAAAGATAATGACAACAAAAGGAAATTAAGAACAATCATAAAGGTCCAAGAATAATGTAGCCAACAACTGGTTCATTAAAAGAATAAATCATCATCAAAACTGGGAAAATTAATGAAGACAAAAGAAGATTAAACCATGCATTATTGGATGTTAAAAAGGTAAATAATCACAGATACACAGATACATTATTATATCATCAAATAATGATATAATAGTATGAAAAACATTAAGCAAATAAACTGAAAAATTTAGACACAATAGACTTTCTGAGCAAAGTATACCATAAAAAATTGACCCTAAGAGAAATAAAACACCACATTAAACCCATAACCATTAAAAAATTAAATTAGTAAAGTATATACTTCAGCCAAACAAAAAAAGCAGTTTAAATGGTCTCATAGGTGGTCTATTTAAATACTCAAAGAACAGACAATTCCTATCTTCTGCAACTACTACAGAGAATAATAAAAGTGGGATAACTCCCCAACTAATTTTATGAGACTAGAACCTTAATGTTGAAACAGAATAACAGAACAAGAAAAGAATATCGTAGGTCAATCTCACTTATGAGCATAGTTACAAAATTTGAATACAAATATTAGTACATAGCAACTAGCAATGTAATTTAAAAATGCATCATGATGAAGGAAGACAACGGTGATTCATATTAGACTATCTATGAATACAATTTCCCACACTAACAAATTAAAGTAGGAAAAACATATGGACAACTCAATTGAAGGTAAATATTATTTGATATAATTCAGCATCATTTATGAGCAATTACAAAAATTTTTTTTGAAACTGAATAGACTGTGCTTTATTTGATAAACATACCTACCAACATTGTAGGGGAAACTAGTGAGGGGATTGTTATGTGGGAAGAGCTTTTAAAGTTAAAAATAAAATTTAAAAAGTAATAATTTTTATACAAATATATGATTACTAACACTATTTTCATTCATCACTTAATAATGAAAATAAACTTAAAGTTTTTAATTTTTAAGTTCAAAATTTATTTTAGACTGTAACCATACATGCCTGTACTCTCTTAACATGTAGAAAGTCATGATAAACATTAACACCTTTTATGTGAATATTGAATGATTTCAGTATGGTTATAAATGTGTCTTCTAAGAGTTTTTTCTGAAGTGTGTTCACTAGATGTGGAAGATGCTATTAGAAAACAGCATGTCCTTTCAGCAATCACCGTTCCTGGGCATGCTGACCCTTTGGCTGCTGAGAGTAAGCATGAACAACTCTGGCTTGAAGCTTTCTCTCAGCTTTGAACCCTTCCCAACCCAGTAGAACCCTTCTTCTTCAGGGAAGACCAGAGGTCCCCAGTGAGTGGGGGATGAGGAGGAACAAGTAAAAGAAGATTTCACCCAGGAGAACTCTTCAACAAGTACTACTGGAAATTTGTTAATAAATAACCTCAGTTTCTATCTCCTTAATTGGAATAACTCTGGGGTGTGTTCCACACCAGGGGTCCCAACTCCCTGAGCCACCAAGTATCATCTGTATTTACAGCCAGTCCCCACCATTCACATTACTGTCTGAGCTCTGCCTCCTGTTAGATCAGCCGCTGCATCAGATTCTCACAGAAGCATTGTATTAGTCCCTTTTCACACAGCTAATAAAGACAAACCCAAGACTGGTCAATTTACAAAATAAAGAGGTTTAATTGGACTTAAAATTCCACATGTCTGGGGAAGCCTCACAATCACAGTGGAAAGCAAGGAGGAGCAAGTCACATCTTACATGGATGGCAGCTGGTAAAGAGAGAACTTGTGCAAGGGAACTCCTCTTTTTAAAACCATTGGATCTCATGAAACCTATTCACTATCATGAGAACAGCAAGGGAAAGACTTGCCCCATGATTCAATTACCTCCCACTGGGTCCCTCCCACAACACATGGGAATTCATGATGAGATTTGGGTGGGGACACAGACAAACCATATTATTTCACCCCTTGCCCCTCCCAAATCTCATGTCCTTACACTTCAAAACCATGCCTTCCCAAATCTCATGTCCTCACATTTCAAAATCATGCCTTTCCAACAGTCCCCCAAAGTCTTAACTCATTCCAGCATTAACTCAAAAGTCCACAGTTCAAAGTCTCATCTGAGACAAGGAAAGTCTCTTCCACTATGAGCATGTAAAATCAAAAGCAGGTTAGTTACTTCCTAGATACAATGCGGGTACAGGCATTAGGTAAACACAGCCATTCCAAATGAGAGAAATTGGCCAAAACAAAAGGGCTACAGGCTGCATGCAAGTCCAAAATTCAGCAGGGTAGTCAAATCTTAAAGTTCCAAAATGATCTCCTTTGACTCCATGTCTCACATTCAGGTTATGCTGATGCAAGAGGTGGGTTCCCATGGTCTTGGACAGCTCAGCCCCTGTGGCTTTGCAGAGTACATCCTCCCTCCCAGCTGCTTTCATGGACTGGAGTTGAGTGTCTGCAGCTTTTCCAGGTGCACAGTGCAAGCTGTCGGTGGATCTACCATTCTGGGGTCCGGAGGACAGTGGTCCTCTTCTCACAGCTCCACTAGGTGGTGCCTCAGTAGGGACTCTATGTGGGAGCTCCAACCCCATATTTCCCTTCCACACTGCCCTAGCAGAGGTTCTCCATGAGAGCACCACCCCTGCAGCAAACTTCTGCCTGGACATCCAGGCATTTCCATACATCTTCTGAAATCCAGGTGGAGGTTCCTGAACCCCAATTCTTGACTTCTGTGTACTGCCTTAACTCCAAGTGGAAGCTCTCAAAGCTTGAGGCTTGCACCATCTGAAGTCATGGCCCAAGCTCTACTTTGGCTTGCTTCAGCCATGGCTGGAGTGGCTGGGATGCAGGGCACCAAGTCCCCAGGCTGCATACAGCATGGGGACTCTGGGCCCAGCCCACGAAACCACTTTTTCCTCTTTGGCCTCCGGGCCTGTGATGGGAGGGGCTGCCATGAAGACCTCTGATATGCCCTGGAGACATTTTCCCCATTTGCTTTGGGATTAACATTGGGCTCCTCATTACTTATGCAAATTTCTGCAGCCTGCTTGAATTTCTTCTCAGAAAATGGGATTTTCTTTTCTATCACATTGTTAGGTTGCAAATTTTCTGAACTTTTATCCTCTGCTTCCCTTATAAAACTGAATGCCTTTAACAGCACCCAAGAAACTTCTTGAATGCTTTGCTGCTTTGAAATTTCTTCCACCAGATACCCAAAATCATCTCTCTCAAATTCAAAGTTCCGCAAATCTCTGGGGAAGGCACAAAATGCCACATCTCTTTGCTACAACATAACAAGAGTCACTTTTGCTCCAGCTCCCAACAAGTTTCTCATCTCCATCTGAGACCACCTCAGCCTGGACCTTATTGTTCATATCACTATCAGCATTTTTGTCAAAGTCGTTTAACAAGTCTCTAGGAAGTCCCAAACTTTCCCACATTTTCCTGTCTTCTTTTGAGCCCTCCAAACTGTTCCAACCTCTGCCTGTTACCCAGTTCCAAAGTTGATTCCACATTTTTGGGTATCTTTTCAGCAGCACCCCAGTCTACTGGTACCAATTTAATGTCTTAGTCCATTTTCATGCTACTGATAAAGGTATTCCTGAGACTGGGCAATTTACAAAAGAAGGAGGTTTAATTGGACTTAAAGTTCCAGGAGGCTGGTGAGGCCTCACAATCATGGTGAAAGGCAAGGAGGAGCAAGTCACATCTTACTTGGATGGCAGCTGGCAAAGAGAGAGAACTTGTGCAGGGGAACTCCTCTTTTGAAAACCATCGGATCTCATGAGATTTATTTACTATCATGAGACTAGCACAGGAAAGGCTTGCCCCCATGATTCAATTACTTCCCACTGGGTCCCTCCCACGACACGTGGGAATTCAAGATGAGATTTGGATGAGGACACAGCCAAACCATATCAAGCATGTACCATATTGTGAACTGCACATGCAAGAGATCTAGGTTGCATGCTCCTTATGAGAATCTAATGCCTGATGATCTGTCACTGTTTCCCATGACCCCCAGATTGGACCATCTAGTTGCAGGAAAACAAGTTCAAGGCTCCCACTGATTCTACATCATGGTGAGTTGTATAACTATTTCATTATACATTACAATGTAATAATAATAGAAATACAGTGCACAATAAATTTAATGCACTTGAATCCTCACAAAACCTTCCCCCCCACAACGCCCATTGGTCCATAGAACCAAAAATTATCTTCCATGAAACTGGTCCTTAGTGCCAAAAAGTTTGGGGACCACTGTTCTACACAGTTTCCTAGAGTTCACCAGCAGTTTCCTAGAGCTCACCAGCAAAATTAAGGTCTAACTTCCCAAATAAGTAACTTGTTTTGTGATTTACTTTTTGTTGATCCCTTTCCCATCTCTATCCCACTCTAATCTACTGGTGCATTCTGGGATCATCTCTCAAATAAGCAACTTAAGTTTGTCTTAGGGCCTTCTTCTGGGGTAAGCCAAGCAAAGACAGTGTACTATTTTTGCCCAATAATTACTCCCTGAGAGGAAAAAAAATCCCACCATTGAATAAATTTGAGAGATTCAGTATTTGCTTTTTGCCCTCTTACAAATCTAGAGATGTAAAAAAATGGAGTGGGGGGGAAAACTTGACTTTTTTTCTAACCCAGAATTATACAAATTATGTGATTACTATTTTCGCTCAACACAATATCTCTTTAAACGAATGTTCTACAGTATCATTTTGTGAAATTGAAAAGACAACTGACAAGAAGCTAGCAAATTGTTCATTTGTCATTTATTGAATACCTGCTCTAAGACAGGTAGTAGTGATAATTAAGATAGTCTTTACCCTTGCAATCTGGTGGAATTTAATATATTTTTTTCATAACGGATCTTGAAACAAAATCTTTACATTTCAGGCAGTGTTTGTAACAAAATCAAACAGCTTATATGCATGGATGGTTAACAATATTCTGTCTTATTTCTAATATGTATATTGATTTGTAATCAATAATTTAGCTAATGGAAAGCAAACAGTACCTTATATTTGAATTCTCTACCATTTACTAGAACAATTCCCAGCCCTGAGAGAATACATTGCTTTATTACAAGATGGGCTAATATTTACTCTGCATTTCTAAAAGGCAATTCTTCAAAAACGCTGTCTCCTTAAGCAAGTGCATGAAATTAAGAGAGTTATAATAGCAAGTAATCAGATCAGAAATTACATTTTTCAAGATCCTTCAAATTTTATAACAAGATTTTACTCAAATAGTGTTTATATTAATTTGTATTAACAGAAAATTTTTTATTTGTAGATAAATAATCTGATTGCTATTGTTTACATGGAAAAATTAAAAATAACTATAAATAGTTTCATAATTAGCACCACATATCAAACAACTTGGAATGTTTTAAAAGGATGCGTAAGGAGTAATCTTCACTGTTTCTACCCACACTTAACAGGTTAACTTTTTAACTCTAAAATCCATCTCATCTTACTTCTTTCTGGTAATAGCAGAAAGGAACACAGTGGAATCACAGACTCTAATGTTATGGTTGTGGTCAGACTGGCCTGGAGTCTTCCATGAATATGAATATATTCTTCCTACATTAATACATAGGAAAAATACTGGAATGAAAGGGAGATGTTGGGAACAAAAGAAATAAAATTTAGATAAAGATGTCAGATCTCTTAGTCTCTTTGCCTGTCTCTACTCCTTAGATAATTCAAATTTCAATCGAACTGAAATAATCCTCCTCCTTCATAAAATTACACATAACTATTATAAATCCATTATTTCTCCTTCTAATATAATTTTTAAATACTTTTATATAAAACTTTATGCAGAATTCTTATAGAAGCATGTGTGTATATAACAGCCTCACTAGATTGCAATATCGTTGAGGGAAGAAAGCATCAATTTTTTAAATTTATTTTTTGTCCCTAAAGTGCTTGATAACATTTGGGTACTTACTTTTCCCTTCATTCTTCTGAAATTCCTATTAGAGTATATTAAAGCCTTTTATTCTATCTTTCTTTCCTCTAAGCTACTATGTCATCATGTATTTTATTTTGAATGACTTTTTTAGTATCACTTAGCAATTCATCAGTTCTTTTGAGGTATTTTGAGAATTTTTGTTTTCGAATTTGGGGTTTCAGGCTAATTTTCCACAGTACAATAGTTTGCTTGTTTTCTTTTCTCTTCCAGTCAAACTCATATATGTTTTTATCTTTTTCCGTTAAGAACATGACAAGCCTGTAACTGAATTTATATTAATCCAGATTCCAAAATTTGGTGTCCATGTGTTCATGTGAATGAATGCGGACAGGAAAAGCAAATTCTTAGAACAGCTAATGTGCTTACCACAAAATTCAGTAGTGTTCTCTGAAGACAGTTTTTGTTTTTTGTTTTTTTCCTAGCTACTTTGCTTGGAATGTTCTTGATCTAGAGAAGAAGTTGGCATCTTTCTCTGTAATGAGCCAGATAGTAAATATCTTAGGATTAAAGGGCCAGAAGGTCTCTGTTTCTACTATTCAGCCCTTCCTTTGGGGTGCAAAAACAGTCATTGACAATACGTAAATGAATGAGGTTATCTGTGTTCCAATAAAACTTTACAAAAAGAAGCTGGATTTAGCCTTTGATCCATAGTTTGCTGAATGCTAATCTAGCATATCCCTGAGATAACAGGAACATTTGTCTAGGATAGAAGCTGGAGCACAATGAATATTCACTAAATAATATTTTTAATTAAAATTATAATTACAATGTATTATATGTGCCCCAACTGAAGATTTAATTTATAATTGGTCTTGCAATTCTAATGATAGAGATGGTCAGAGAACTTTTGGAAGTATGAATCACCTCCAAGACATAAATAGATTTTTTTTTCTTGTGAAGGTCTGAGCCTTCTTGAGATTCTTCTTTTTTTTTTTTTTTTTTGAGACGGAGTCTCTCTCTGTCTCCCAGGCTGGAGTGCAGTGGCGCGAACTCGGCTCACTGCAAGCTCTGCCTCCCAGGTTCATGCCATTCTCCTGCCTCAGCCTCCAGAGTAGCTGGGACTACAGGTGCCCACCACCAAGCCCGGCTAATTTTTCTGTATTTTTAGTAGATACAGGGTTTCACCATGTTAGCCAGGATGGTCTCGATCTCCTGACCTCGTGATCCGCTTGCCTTGGCCTCCCAAAGTGCTGGGATTACAGGCATAAGCCACCGCACCTGGCCGAGATTCTTTATTGGCTGAGGTCAGTAATTGGTCTCTGCCATTAAGAGTAAGAAATGGGAAAACTTCTAGTAGTTATGGGGCCAATGACAGTCCAAGTAGCTATAATAAGTCAGTGTGCGTAGAAATCTCCATTGCCTAAATGGGGAGGGGAGTAAATCCTGTTATCTAGAGGACTGAAAAAGGAAAGAAGCAACCTCTGAATGGATTCTTAGGGCTGGAAACAGTGATAGTTCTTGTGGCTTGAAAATGGCACATCTGAAGTCATCTGGATCCAGAAACTTCAGGGTAACAGGAGTCTTGGGGAGGAATGGTTGTATGGGAAAGTATGAAAAATTAGGTGGGGCATACTGTTTGAATGTGGCCCTGAGGGAATAGAGTTATCTGCATGTTATTCCCCCCTTAAAAGATTGTGTTTGCTTGTGCTGAAGGCTAAGCCATCAAGGCATTGGGTGGCATGGGCCTACAGATTTAGACAGCAATTGGCAATGAGACGCCAAGCAAATGCAATCAGAGGGAAACATATGAGGTATCAGTACTCTATCTTCTTAGATTTGGAAGACAATCCTAGACAAACCAGGTCCTATAAAGAACCAAGGAAGTCAGGAGCCCCAAAACAGAGATACTGTACTTTCTGCTCATCTGATAATGGGAATTTGAGTGAGTTTTAACTTATTGTTGAGACAGCTAGGTGGGTCGGGGGTCCCTGGAAAAACTCCAACCAGACTGCACACTAGGGTGGAGCCACAGAAGTTCCTGCCATTTGCAGCAGGGAGGAGCCTGGCCCCTTCTCTTCCTGTGTGGAAACTGGGATTGGAACAGCTGGGCAGGAAGCACTCTAGCAGGGACTCTGGGCTTGCAAGAGTCCCTGTTTCCCCCCCTTTTTTTTGTTTTCACCCAATAAAACCCTGTCTTACTCACCATTCAAATTGTCTTCAAGCCCCAAATTTTTGTGGCTGTGGGACAAAGAACCCTCTCTTTGTGGAACTAAGGAAAAGTCCTGAAACACTACGAAGAAAAAAAGTTCCTGTGTTAGAATCCTGAGTATTTATAGGGCAATTCATTCTTAGTTACAGTGCAAAAATTTGGTCTTCTCCTTCTCTGTCCTTGTGTTACAATTATATACTGTTGCATAACAAATATCTCAAAACTTGATATCATAAACAACCATTTATTAGGCTTGTGGGTTCTGTGGGTTAGGAATTTAGACAGAGAACAGCAGGGACTAATTGTCTTTGCTCTCCAGAGCCTGCAGTCTCAGCTGGAAGATTCAAAGGAGGCTGAGGATGACTCATCAGCTGGGGCTAGGATCGTCTGAAGGCTTGTACACACTCACATGTGTGGTGCTTGATTCTGGCTGTTGGTTAGGATTTTAGCAAGGACACTTACATGTGGCTTCTCCTTGTAGCCTGGGCTTCCTCAGAACATAGTAGTAGCTAGTTTCTAAGGGTGAACATCTCAAGAGAGAAAGCCAGGCAAAAGCTATACACATCACCTTTTCTCACCTAGCATTAGAAGTCACACCATTCAGCCGGGTGTGGTGGCTCACGCCTGTAAGCCACTTTGGGAGCTTACAGCACTTTGGGAGGCCAAGGCAGGCGGATCACGAGGTCAGGAGATCGAGACCATCCTGGCTAACACGGTGAAACCCCGTCTCTACTAAAAATACAAAAAATTAGCCGGGTATGGTGGTGGGCGCCTGTAGCCCCAGCTACTCTGGAGGCTGAGGCAGGAGAATGGCATGAACCCAGGAGGCAGAGCTTGCAGTGAGCCAAGATCATGCCACTGCACTCCAGCCTGGGCGACAGAGCGAGACTCTGTCTCAAAAAAAAAATTTTTTTAATAAAAATAAATAAATAAAAAGAAGTCACACCATTCAAATTTCTAAGGAAATCACAAAGACTCATCACAGGTTCACGGTGATGAGAAATAGGCTCCACCTCTTAATGAAAAAGTAGCATGGTTGGATAAAAAATATTATTGCAGCCATTTTTAGAAATTACAATTTGTGATATCCTTCTTCAACCCCGCCCCAAATCAGGCATCTTAACTAAAAGTGAACTTCTTTTAATGACCTATAGTGAAGTAAATCACATGCTGAAATATATTAATAACAAAAAGTGCAGTTTGACATATTCTGCTATTCTGTTCATCAGCTGCAGCATCTAACTTTGGAAATCAATATTTCTGGATAGAATACTTGGTGGTATAAAATAACACATAACAGATAAATCAATGCAATGGTTACTTTTTTGAGTGCACAAATATTTAAGATAAAATATCACTAATTCAGTAACTTCTACAGTCAATAAAAAGCTAGGATACAATAAAATACAAAATTACAACCATTAATATAATTGTTTTTCTATTTTATCATTTGATGTGGGAGAAGTTGATTTTCTTCCTTCACTTTCATATAAATGGAAATGTAAAAGTCAATTCTCTTCTGTGTAATGTAACAATACTTATGTTATATTAATTTTAAAATTCAGACAATATATTTCCCTTGAGTTATAAATTGCAAGATTGCTTGAGATTTCCAAAAAGATTCACAGCATGAGTACACCCCTATCTGACCAAAAAGAATGAGAGAAAGCACTTGCAGGGCAGAAAGTGCATCAGTGCTGACACTCTGAGGAAAAGTCCCAATGCAAACATGGAATTTGAAGAACACGCGTCAGACACAGCCCGGTTCAGCCAAATACGAAGACATAAAGAGTCTGCCCATAAACATGGCAAGGGAAGTAGAAACATTGCTGTTAACTGCAACTCCTGCATAGACAAGCTGGGTGTTTTATTTTTTAATTTTTCTTAACTTTGTCTCTTTAGCTGATGAAATCTGGGGACACTGTTATAATTAGATTCTGTCCACCCACTGTGTAGATATTAGATATTAGTGAGTCTACTGGTGGTGTGATTAACTTCCCCTTCTTCCTCATACTCCTATTCTTTCTCAAATTAGTGCATACAAGTAGACTTCGTCTAAATTTAGTTTGTCTCTAATGACAGGATTCATTCTGCCTTTCATGGTACCTAGAGAATGTGTAGCCTTGTTTTCTGTTACAGTAAAACCTTGATTTGCCTGAACCGAAAGAATAAAGTCAGAATAAGCAAACTCTTCTAGTGAAATAATTAATAAATTCAATTGTCAGAAGGAACTTATTTTAATATTTCTTTACAAATTCTATGAGATGTGATGACAAATCACTCCAGCCTCTCCTCACAACTCTCTTGTACTTACGGAAACTGTGCTGCATCATGAAAACAGACGTTCCCAATAAAACATTTTTGGTCATCAAAGGTTGTTATCTCCAGTCAGGTCTATTTATTGTGGTAAGAAAATGCTTAGTACATTATATAAATTTAAGTAAATTAACCAGAACAAACCACTTCATGAGTTTTGTCTTTAACAACTTCCTTTTTGCTTATTAGGATATAATCATTCAGAACTGAAATGACTAAACCCTCACTAATATATATCTATATATAGATATCTATATACAGATTAGTCATTTCTCTCTATATATCTATATATAGAGAGAGAAATTGTCTCCATATAGAAAAATAGAGAGAGATATATTATGATGTATCTATATGATAGTATAATATCTATGGACATATATCTATATTATTATATAGATATATAATCCCCCTGGCACATTCCACAAGTATTTTGGGCAGTTTACAATAAGTGACAGATTTCACATCTTAAGATAGAGTAAAGTGACAAAGAGCATTTTGCTGAATAATAATAACAACAGCTCATTTATTCAAATATCCTATGTAGCAATTTTCACTATCCAGAAAAAGTTAAAAATGAAGAAAAAAGTCCTGACAAGACAAAATCTATGTCACAAAGTTCAGATGACCACAGAAAGTTTACACTCCTGAGCTCATACTGCTTATTCCCAGGTGATTCCCTCAATTCCCACAACTATTTCTATTCATTTATACAGAATTAGAAACAGTTTGGTTATAAGACTTTTCCACCCAGCACAAATTAGAGGCTATAAGATATATGTTGAGTGGAAAATGGGTACATTTTTAAAAGGAAAGCTCTGATAGGCACAAGATGGCATGATTGATAGTCCGATAGTAGGGCAGGCGACAGGGACTCTTTAAAGAACCTGACTCAAGGCTGCAAAAACATACAACCTGCTTACTTTTCCAGGCTCTTGGGGCATTACAGGATTAGAGCTCAAAATAGATTTTATATATATAAAGGCAGGTTTTAGTGCTTAAAGATAAATGCTAGCTATCTGGAAAATTAACTTACTCCACAACAATGTTGGGTAAAACACTATTACTGTTCTTTATTTAACCAAGACTGTACCTGTGGATATTTCAAAAGACCTTACTTTATTCTTCTGCTACTATATTATAAGGCTTTGAAAGTCAATGATTTTGTTACACTGGATATTTCCTAGAAGGAAATAAAACAAATGGATTTTAATTTAGATTAATTTAGCCAAGTCTCTTTTAATTACAGAAAATAGATCTATACAAAAGAAGTTTTGTTGGTTGGTATTGTTTTTTCTAAAGTGTAGCAGAGTGAGCTGAAAATCCCTAAGCTTTTCAGACATCCACCAATGTAAAAGGAGAAACCCAGCAGTTAGAGAAAAGTTATTCGACAACATGGATTGAAAGCAAAACGGAAAGGTGTTTTATATGATTCAAGACAGGAAAGGTGAATACTCAGCACAAAAAGAGCTAGGTTTTACTTTGCAAGAACTAGAGCAAGACGTATTAATAGGAAGAAGATACGTTTCTCATGTGCACCATCTGGATATATTGGGGAGATAATTCATCCTCATAATGGTAAAGTCATGGGTTTTTAAAATGCTCCTTTAGTATAAAGCTAGCCAGTCTAGAGTGGACCATCCCCCGCTCCCTTTCATTATATCCATGAGGCTGTCCTTTCTGCCTCCCAAGGAGAGCCAGTAGGCACTGAGATAGAGCAGTAGTGACCAGGCAGAAGAGAAAGGCCAATGACACAGAGGCCTCCTGAGGGTGTGAAATCTTCACGCCTTAAGGTAACTCTGACACAGAGACAATTCAACAGGCAATGGGAATGTTAGAGCACATAAAGTACACAGGGAGTTAATTAAAGGAAAGGACCAAGGGAGACAGTTTTGGGAAATAAGGAACAAAAAATCAAGGAATAAAGGAGAAAAGTAGTTAAAATCTCCATCCTTCTCCCCCAACCCCCACCAGAAACCCCATATATCCAGTATGACTGGAAGAGTTACCCAGATTTCTTCAGCAAAGTCAGGCAAGGTGATATCCAAGCAGGTAAGATTGTCCCTCCTTTCCATGGACAATGGACACTGGCCTCACCTCACTGATGGTCTTGGACCATCTACTCATAGATGATCCAGGTAGGGGAAAAATATGGTGAACCATCTTTCACCCCAACCCTTCTCTTCTCAAAGAGTATAGAACTATCTTGGAGGATAGTTCTCTTTACAGCTGAAATAGACTGCTACACAGGGGTATATTAAGGTATCTATATTCTCCAGAATAACTGCAATATGTGTGCAATTGGTGAGCCTTGAATTTTTATTTCTTTCACCTCTAACCTGAGTCAGGAGTTAGGAGGATAATGGAAGAATTTTTCTCGTTGATTTTTTTTTTTTTTTTACAATGGGGATTTTTCAGTTAGCAGTTTGAAGCTAATTCAACATGCACAGATTACCTTTTGAATATGAATGCACAAATAGAGTTATGGAACTCCAGGCAAAGAAGAAAGTTCCAGCACTTTGCATTTTTAAAACTTTTCCAAAAGAAAAAGAAATTATCTAAGAGATATCTGGCTTTCCCAATTAGCTACAAGTGAACCAGTTAGCTGCTCAAAGCTGACAATTTTCTCTCCTCCCCTCTCACCTTTCCTTTCTTCTCCCTCCCCTTTCTCCTCCCCATATAATTTTGATATGGTTATCAAAATGATGCCTTTTAAAATCATTATAACCATATCACTAGCTGACCTTACTCTGACTTCTTGTATCCCAAGCACCTTTCTCATGACAGGGCTTTCTGCTTAGCTTACTTTCAGGAAAGAATGTATGCCGGTCAGGCAATGTGGACATTCACTCTTCCCAGCAGTTATAATTGCTATTGCAAATTTATAAATTCCCACTTTAGTTTATATTCTTTAGACTTTTGAGAGTTGGCGAATGTGAGCCATTGTCTCTGAATCTGATCAATCTGATGCTCTGAATCTGGTGCCTTGATACAATCAAATTCTGGAGTTGAAAGAGCGAGGGGTTGACCTTAGATTGTTGTGAATTAATCATAGTAAATACTATTTTCCAGGGGAGGCCTCAATCCAGTTTTTTGTTTGTTTGTTTGAGGCAGGGTCTTGCTCTGTCACCCAGGCTGGAGTGAAATGAAATGGTGCAATCATAGCTCGTTGTAACCTCAAACTCCTGGATTCAAGCAATCCTCCTCCATCAGCCTTCAGAGCAGCTGGAACTACAGGGGCATGCCACCATGCCTATCTAATTTTCTTTTCTTTCTTTTTTTTTTTTTTTTTGTAAAGATAGGATCTTGCTTTGTTGCCTAGGCTGGTCTCCTGCCTCAGCCTCCCAAAGCAGTGGGATTACAAGCATGAACCATTGTGTCTGGCCCCAGTCCACTTCTTTAACTCAGCTCCAGAGCAGGCTGTTCACGCTCCTGATAAGCACTTATTTAATGTTATCTTGCATTAGAATCAATTGCTTATATGCCTATCTTCCTTCACTGTTAGACTGTAAACTCTCTGAAGGCAGGGACTGTATATTTGTCTCTGTATTTGCAATAGTACATGTACTACATCTGCTACTCAGAAGGCATGCAATAAACAAATGTTTGCTGTGTTTGGCAGGTGGTGCCTGATTGTTTTTGAAGGTTTATTTTTTAAATGAAGCATGATTTTTTTTTCTTCAAATATTGTTTAGGGTATTCTATCATAGTATCACTAGAATAGCATCTGGCAGCAACTTTTGGATAAAAGTCTTTCAGAGGCAAAATTACTCTTACAGGGTTTTCCTGAAACTTTCGGCAAGCTTTCAAAATTTAACAGATGTCTTTGATTTGCTTCCAATAGGTTGTAATAATTTAAATGTGGAAATTGGAAACAGAGACTATTTCCACGTATTTAATTTTGTTTTCAAAACTCTTTTTATAAAATATTGAGTAAATAGAAAATAATCTTTATACATGAAGATTAATAATACAGTGAACATCTGTGTACCCAGTACCGAGTTTAAAAAATAGCATATTATCATTAGCTTTAAGATCCTGTGTGTCTCTTCACAATTTTATCACCTTCTTTTTCCTGCAAAGGAGCCAGTATACTGAATCACATTATTTGTCTAATTTAAAAGCAAAAATAAAGACAAAATCCAAACATTCTTGATGTTTATGAATGTTCTTGGCCAACCTTAGAAGTTGAAATTGATTTATGATCAGTTTTATGACTATTGTGCATTTTGAGAGAGACAATTAGAAATCACAATTTCATGGGATTTTTTTAGGATTCATCCCAAAACATGGTGACTAAAAGAGACTCTGGAATCTCTACAGGTGACTTGTTATCTTATGCAGGAGGCAGTATGTGAACTAAATAAAGGAAGGCTAGGCATAGGCTTAAGAAACCCAGATTCTGGGATTTATTAGATTTACATCGAGTAAAGTAATTCATGGGATCAAAGTGGGGGAATAACTATCAGGACACAAGTTAGGGATGTATTTTCCCTGAACTGGTATTACATATGTAACTCTTTTTGTTGCTGTTGTTGTTTGAGACAGAGTCTCATTCTGTGGCCCAGGCTGGGGTGCAGTGACATGATCTCGATTCACTGCAACCTCTGCCTCCCAGATTCAAGTGATTCTCGTTCCTCAGCCTCCTGAGTAGCTGAGATTATAGGCGTATGCCACCACACTCGGCTAAATTTTTTTTTTTTTTCTTGAGACAGCGTCTCACTCTGTTGCCCAGACCGGGGTGCAGTGGCGCAATCTCGGCTTACTGCAACCTCCGCCTCCCAGGTTCAAGCAATTCTCCTGTCTCAGCCTCCCGAGTAGCTGGGATTACAGGCGCCTGCCACCATGCCAGGCTAATTTCTGTACTTTTGGTAGAAACGGGGGTTTCGCCATGTTGGCCAGGCTAGTCTTAAACTCCTGACCTCAAGTGATCCACCCACGTTGGCCTCCCAAAGTGCTGGGATTATAGGCAGGAGCCACCGCGTCCGGCCTAAATTTTATATTTTTAGTAGAGACAGGATTTTGCCATGTTGGCCAGGCTGGTCTTGAACTCCTGAACTCAAGTGATCTGCCTGCCTAGGCCTCCCAAAGTGCTGGTATTACAGGCATGAGCCACTGCACGCAGCCTATATATGTAACTCTTATTAGCAGATTCTTCTGAGTATCCTGCTAGGTGAAAAACATCAGCAAACAATGGCTCTAGTTCTGGATGGGTTTTTGGATACTCCTGTTGTAGGAAATAGAAAAACACTTGTAAAACGTAATATATGCCAATTGGTTATATTATTTATTGCAAGATACAAAATGTTTTTAGTTTTTTGAAAAAAATAAATTAATGCTTTTCCTTTAAAAATGAACATTAATTCATTAACATCATTATTTTTAATGGATTATTTGGGTGTGCATGCAATAATCTTAAATCCTGGCCCAAGGGATAGCAATCCACACCAGTAGGTTGGTAGGGAAAAGCACATTGCAGTAATGGATTTCAGTAACCTTCAAAAGTGAGCTTTTTAATGGTTCTGTGGCCCATTATAGTGTTATTTTGAAAATACAGTAATGGAAATACATGAAGCTGAAGACTGTGGTTGGATACATTAGGCTTCCTGAAAAAGGCCACTAGTCAGTAAAAAAGTACCTCAATCTGAGTTTGCTACCTTCTATGTTATGCCCCAGAAATTAAATAAAATTGGTTTAAGACTTTGAAGCAGCAAAATCTGTTGTACTTCAAACAACACTTTGGGGGGGATTGATGGCTTGTTACTAATGCATTTACACAGCACCTAGAAAAATTTAAAGAATAGTGAAACATATATTTGGAGAGAAAAGGTCTCAGAATCACATGCCAGGTGAAGTGGTGCCTGGGATCAGAATATGCTATCTAGAGCTGCTCTTATTAGCTCAGAAACTAGAGATGATGAATTGGTGACATTTTAAGCAAATTGAATTTCATAACTTATGGACTCATGGACTTGCAGCAGGGGCTTTATCTGTGTTATTCCTTTGATTTGTAATACCTCTGGACTATAATTGTCCTTTACCCTGCATATTACTCACTATTAAAAATGATTTGTGCCTGTAGCAATAAAAGGGACTGTACAATGGGAAGTGACATTTATGAAATCATACTTGGATTAAATTTAACTTCCTGAAGTCCAGAAGCATCTTATCTATGGAAAGTGACATCTGCCTGATGTTTTCTTTGACATAGGTGTGGGAAGTACCGATTTATACACTTGAACTTACTGTCAACTTATTTTCACTTGTCACATGAGAAGTACCAGGAATGAAAAGATTAATGCCTATAGTTGTAAAACTGTAACTGAAATTTGACTCTTTTGAGTCAATGTTCCAAGACAGCAAGCACTATTTTTTCCCTTGTAAGATAAAGTAAGAACTCTTCACTTTTCAAATTTTTAGAGCTCTAAGAAAATAACTTCCAGTTTCTGGCCCCTGTAGGCCCCACTCCAGTTTGTATAACCCATTTTCTATCTCTCAAATAAGTTCCCAGGAAACAAATACCTTGATTGGTTTTTTATTTAGCAGGAAGACTATATCAGTAATTTTTTAAAGGCAGGCTTGTTCATCTCATTTCCTGTTTAACTCCCTTCAATGACTTCCTATTGGCATTAGGATAAGATGCAGAATCCTTAATGTGTCCTCTATGACTGGACAGTGTCTGGCACTTGCCAGTCTCTCTAGTCTCATTGCTTGCTAAACATTGACCCTTATGGATCCTGGAGACCAAATTCTCTTGCCTTGGGGCTTTCATATATGTTATCTGTTGAGAAGCATAGACCCGAAGGTAGTCTATCACACTGTAAGAAGGAAATGTGGCAATTTTCACTGAATTCAAGAAACATACTGGAAGGAAAAATTAAAATGAGGAATAGAAAACTACAGAATATGAATGTTTTGGCAACTACCAGAGTGAGATGAGCCAGGCCAACAGCTGGTGCTCTGCCAAATGAAGCAGAATCAGTTTAGACTAAACAGCTGAGATACCACTTCTGCTTGCCCTGGGATATAGGCCCTCTCCTTCTCCAAGTGATATTTACATTGGAAAAGTCACATGGAAATGAGGAAACCAGAAATTGAACAACAAACTTGTGAACCTGAAACACAACTTCAAAACTGCAGGATCTCTTATTGATGTGGTGGTAACTGACGAATAAACCAGTCACTTGGGTATCCATGTTGCCTGACTGGTTCCAATGGTGGTGCTGCTGGTAGGTGGGAACATCAGGACTGGAAAATAGTACAACTTGCTAATCTAATAATGTAACTTTTAATTAGATTGGATTTTTAGCCCTGTGACAAGTTTGTTGCTGTGATTAAGGGGTTAGGGTAGGTAGGAGAAGGGAAAACACATCTTCAGCTTGTGTGTACTTTCTCCACACTTCACCTGGCCAACCCAAGCTCCTTCTTCAGACTAATGCACCCCTTTCTTCTCAATCAAATTCTTTCTCAGCCACCTATTTTTCTTAGGAATAGACCTAGAGTCTTTACTTTCCTGGAACTTATCACAATTTTACTGGGGTGTTTATTTGTGTACTGTCTGTCTCCTTTGCTGTAGGAAGTTAAGTCCATGAGAGCCAGAATCAAATGAATCATTTGCCACAGAATCTACAGCATTTAGTATATGCCAGTCATACAGTAAATGTTCAATAATGAATACATGGATTCTGGTTATATCAGTTAAAATGTTTTATTTACAAATGACAGAAAAACCCAACTCAAACTGTTTTAAGCAAAACGGGAATTCATTGCCTTACATAAATAAAAACTCAGAGGTAATGCTGGCTTTGGGCACATTTGACCAGAGGTTCAGGTGACATCACCAAAAGCCTAGTTTATCTGTGTCTCTCTGCTCTACTTTTTTTTTTATTATTATACTTTAAGTTTTAGGGTACATGTGCACAACGTGCAGGTTTGTTACATATGTATACATGTGCCATGTTGGTGTGCTGCACCCATTAACTCTTCATTTAACATTAGGTATGTCTCCTAATGCTATCCATCCCCCCTCCCCCCGCCCCACAACAGGCCCCGGTGTGTGATGTTCCCCTTCCTGTGTCCATGTGTTCTCATTGTTCAATTCCCACCTATGAGTGAGAACATGCAGTGTTAGGTTTTTTGTCCTTGCGATAGTTTGCTGACAATGATGGTTTCCAGCTTCATCCATGTCCCTACAAAGGACATGAACTCATCATTTTTTATGGCTGCATAGTATTCCATGGTGTATATGTGCCACATTTTCTTAATCCAGTCTATCACCGTTGGACATTTGGGTCTGCAGTCTTGCTTTAATCCAACAAGTGATCACCGCCTGCTCTTCCAGGCTATCACTGTTCTATTGGTTTATATGTATGATTTTATGTCAGTACCATGCTGTTTTGATCACAGCTTTGTAGCAGATTTCGAGATCAGATAGCATGATGCCTCCAGTTTTGTTCCTTTTGCTCAAGATTTCTTTGGATATTTGAGGCTTTTATGTGGTTCCATATAAACGTTAGAATTATTTTTAAGCCTTTGAAAAATTTCATTGAAATTTGATAGGAATTGCATTGAATCTGTAGATTGCTTTAAATAGTATGGACATTTTTACAATGTTATTTCTTCTATTCCATGAACACAGCTATCTTTCCATTTATTTGTGTCTTTATCAATTTTTTCTCATCAGTGTTTTATAGTTTTTGGTCTACAAATCTTTCATCTCGTTGGTTAAATTTACCCCTTTTTGTACTGATGCTATTGTAAATGGAATTGCTTTCTTGACTTCTTCTTTGGGCAGTTCATTGTTAGTGTATAGACACGCTGCTAGGTGGTGTATGTTGAGTGCTGAGCCATTTGTCTAGTAACCTATAAAATGCTCTGATCCTTCTAGAACTGCGTCTTCCCTTGCTCTTGTACGTGCCCTTAAAAGCTGAATGCTCGCTACTAACTGATACAGAAATAAGGATTTTAAGCCTAAATCTGAGGTTCGAGCTTGGATAAGCAAACAAACAATTATGTGTCACAGTGATATTTGATGAGAGATCTTTGGAAGAAGAGAATTTGATTACTAGTTTTACAATGAGAAGCAACAGAGAGGTCTGACATTTGTAAGTCTCGTTGCCCTCTGGAGCATATCAACAAACAGCACCTTAGGAGAATGGCCGGCAAAAGTCTTATTTAGAACTCTTCATGTTTCATTTCTTGTTATCATGAGTTATTTCTTCTCTTTAATGTTGAATGATTAGTGTTTAATCCTGTAGGAATGTAACCTTTAGCTGGGAGGCTTGCGATGAACAAAAGTTTTGCAAAGATATTTGTTATTATAAATTGCATTTACTTGCAAAATATGTAGACTATGCTTATTATAGGTAAATAAATTTGTTTACATAAGCTGAAAATAAACCACCTGTGTTAATTAATCCCCAACTCTGTCAAAGAACTCACTTGTTTTCTGTAAGTTGATTAACCCAGTACTCTATAAAGCTCACGTATTTACCTGCTAGGAGGACGTTTTTAAACACTTGTGGTGTGGCCTCCTTGAGGACTGCTTGAGATAAAGGGCCTGCAGCAGATTCTATTGTAAATATAACATGACTGCTGATTCCCTACCTATTTGTCTATCTCTATCTCTAAATAGTTCCTGTTTGCTATTTCCTATCACTATGCTTTACTACCTATTGGAACCGTAGTTGTTTCTTATAACTTCCTGTTGCTTTACGCATTATCCTTTTCTGAAGGACTCTCTATCCTGCCTGCCGAGCTGCCCTTTCTCCCTGCTCTGCCACTGAGTCTCTTCCTCTGGGTGCACATCCAGCCCCATGTCTCAGCCTCTCCCAGTCTTATGTTTCACCACTGTAACATGTGAAGTGAAAGATGTTATATTTCTCTTTCTAAAAAATTCAAATTTTAAAGTAAATTAAGCTGCCTTTCATAGCTGTGTGATAACCTAAATTAAGCTGCCTTTTGTAGTTGTGTGGTTCTTAACAGATTTTCTTTTGATAGGTCAAAAGAAATTGAATTGAGAGGCTGCTCAGTTGAAACAAACATTTTTATACGCCCTTCTGCAGGGACTGACAACCTCTAGACCAATTGTTCTCAAATTCCTGAGGGCACAAGTTTACCTGAGGATTTACTAAAATCCTCGGCTCTCTCCACAGACGGAAGTAGGTCTTATGTAGAATGTGAGAGCTTTCCTATATATAAACTTTCCTTGTTATTTTGTTGCAAGTGGTCTGGGGTCTGCCCTTTGAGATGTAGTACTATGATGAAATAGAGAAATCCACAAAGGCTCTTTCTAATGCTTAAGGCAGAAAAATACGTGATTTGAACTTTCTCCCTTTTTGATTGATTGAAAGACTGATCAAAGGGGAGAAAAGCATATTCTCAGAGAGATACCAGGCATTGTTTTGGTGTTTGGTATGGACTGATGTACCATGCAGGTGTTTTGTTATTGAGTAAGGAAAACTCTCAGTTGGCTTATCACCTGATCGGATTGTCCTGAGATCGGATGATACAGTCTCATTGTCCTTATTGGGGAACAAAGATTTTAATTCCCTGTTCACATCATTATTTTCTGGTAGAACTTGGCTTGGTACTCAATAAAAAATGTCTTAAAAAGAAAACTTTAGCTCGAATTTCAAATCATTCTTTGAGGTTTCTTGAATATATTCCAACTTGCTGACTACAAAAATGATAGCTGGGAACATACCATTGTCCATCCTTCCTTCCTTCCATCCATCCATCCCTCCATCCATCCATCCATCCATTCATCTATTCATCAATCCATACATACATCCATCATTCACATACTTATTAAACATCTATTTTGTGCCAAACCCTGTACTAGATAGACATGGAGAAATAGCCATGAACAAAAATGACAATGTAATTTTGATGAACACAAGGAAGAAAAAACAGAAAGTATTCCAAAAGCAGGATCTAATTGAAAAGGTGGGTGTGGAGTGGGGGCATGAAAATTGGGGAATACTTTTGAAGTATCCCCTGATGAAATGATATTTAAGCTCTGATCTTGAGGATGAATAGGAGTTAGGCTAACAAAAAGGGGGAAATCTCCTGTGTGCATGATGTGGGAAAAAGCCAGGCCTGTTCAAGGACCAGAGTGAAGAAAGTCACTGAAGGAATTAGGAGTGAGTCAAGAGATGAGCCAGAAGTGGCACACAGAGACAGCTCACCAGAAACACGTGCACTATGGCATCACTCGTGTGCAGTGAAATACCACTGAGTGGCTCAAGGCGAGTAATGAGGATGGTGTTTTCTTTCAAAAAGGACAGATAAGCTGCTGTATGGAGAATGGATTGGCAGAAAAAAAGAAGCAAAAATAAATGGTGGAGATGAGTTAGGAATCCACTGCAGTAGTCCAGGAGAGTGATAGTTGTGGATGGTTCTATAATAATGATAGTGGAATTATAGAGAGTAGATCTGAGACATAATTTGGAACTTGGCAATATATTCTTAGACATGGAGACAAAAGTCAGTGAGGTGTGACAGAGTTCTCCAAGTTACTGGCTTAAGCATCTGAGTGGAGGGCTATGCATTTCACTGAGGTCAGAGATACCAATGGGAGAGAAATGTTTGAGTAGGGAACTCACATTTAACTCCTATTGAGAGCAGGTCATCCAAGTGGAGCTGTCAATTAAGTCATGTAGAAATCCAGAACAGAGTCACACTTACAGATGCAAATTTGGGATTAATCAGTGACTATATGATTTCTGAAGTCATGGGATTGGATGGATTCACCTTGGAAGGTGAATAGAGATGGGGAAGGCATTAGATATGTTGCTGAGAAGGGGAGATCCAGAGAACATACGGAAAGACTGCCTCTGAGGGGAGAAGGACACGTTTACTAATATAAAAAAGGAAAGAGAAAGAGATGGATTTAGATCCATCTTATTTAGATCGTATTTAAGAGCAGGTAAATTTAGATGAGGGTTATTGTTTTTTTCCCCCCATAGAAAGTTAAGAGCTAACTTCTCTATGGAGTTACCGGCAAGGTTATCGGCTAACAGTAAGAAAGATGGAAGTGAGATTGGAGGTTTGGGGAGGGAAGAGAGGGTTAAAAAGCAGTGTTTTGAGGATGCATGCCAACATTCCCATTGGCCTTCTTCCAGTTGGCTGCCAGCTCCTCCTGGGACAGTCCAGCACCAAGATGGCTAATGTCAATAGCAACACTTTTTGGACATATTTGAAAAGTGCAGGCTGATTTGGTCTAGTAGTCTCCATTTTTTTTTGGAAGGCTTATATCTATTTTTTAAAACATCAAACATGCTGTTGCTTCACTGCCTAGAATGCATGCCTTCAATGACACTTCAAGGATGTAAAGCACTATATTTTTGGCTGCTAAGGGAGAATTGTCTATTTGGAGCGTGCATACAATTCTATTTTTGCTGAACACACCTGCCCTGAGAAAGTGGCCTTTGAATTTAGGCCAAGCAAGAAGTAGTCCCTGCAAAAAAATCCAGTGACAGCTTTGAAGTAGGCAACAGGATAAGCCCGTCTTTGCTGACCTTAATGGTTGAATTTCTATTTCAATAATGGCCTGTGGAGAAATCTATAAAAGACTTCCTTCTGGCATAAAATTTTACCAAAATCTGTTGTTAATGATACTTAAGTACTTTCATGGTTTGGTTCTCTCAGAATCTCGTATCAAGCTGAAGAGTTTTCTAGTGAAACTTTTGATGGTCATGTTTAACAGCTGCTCATAATGTCATGATATGAATTGATTTAAAGCCAAACCCTATAAGTGGGATTAATGTCCCTCTCTCTGTTTTTCCATCACTAGCACATATTTAACCACATTATCTTCTTCTCTCTTGATTTTATTTACTCATTAGCTGTGTTGTAATGAAGATTCCACAGTGACTAATTCTTCGGGCTCACAAGGAGGTTGAGATACGTCAGTGCTGGCATAAGGATGTAGTGTAAAACAGCTTTCTCTTCTCTCTCAAGCTGCCATCATGGAGGTACAAAATTACAACCTGCCATTTAAACACAAAGAGAATTCCCCTAAAGGTTTGTAGAATAAAATACCACAGAAGAGGCTATGGGCAGAGTAATACTGATCTTTTAGTGTTTTGAGCTCTGTAACAGTTCTGAAGAGATAGAACAGAATTTAATTTACTGAAAGTGAATTCATGGAAAACTACTCAGGGTTGGTGAACATGCCTGTTTTTTCTTTTATTTTCCTACATAGTTATTTTTCACTTCCACAATTCACCTTTCTCCAACTTGCTGTAAGAGAGAAAACTTTAATTTTTGTGATATTTTTCTTCTTCCAATATAACTTCCTTTGCTTTTCTTTACTGTAAAGTCCCCAAATTACCCTAATTTTTCTGTTTTCCAAAAAACTACAATGTTTGCTTAATATCTTTAGATCTTATATTTTGTTATTATCTCTGGGCACACAACACTCCTTCCTTCCTTCTTTTTTCACCCCTTTTTACTCTTCACAAAGTATTTAGTATTCACCAAAATCTCTTCCCAGTATTTTCACCGAGACCATGGTTCCCCCAAGGAAGAAAAGCAGCTTAGTGCGATGAATATGCATTAGCTTACTTGATGTGTTAAAATATTAAGAGTATTTGCTTTGTAACAGATAACCACATTAAAAGGAACTCAAAGCAATAAATACTGGTGGAATTTCATGTATTTTGGCCCTTGAATTTGGATCATGGGATCTTTTAGGACTGCCTGCACTGCCCGCATTCAAAGTTAAAATTGGCCACATTCAAAGGCTTGGTTCCTGTTTTCTTTCTTTCATTTTTTTCCCCTCACGCTACCTAGTCTAAGATACTGTTTTCTTAAACAGGTAATCTATATGAGTAATCTATATGAGTTCTTGGCCATGTGTCCTTTTTCCCAGGGGTACACCCTCTGATCCTTGCCTAGTGCAGACTCCCCATGGAGAGTAGAAGCAATGCTGAAAGCCTGACAGTACTGTTTTGGTCCTGACACCCATGGCTACCATGCATCATCTATCAGCCTCATATTCGTTACCTTTTTATGGGGATGACACCTATTGACCTTTTCACAGGGAGTTGTGGACTCCTATGGCAGTTTTTTGAAATTTAGCAAACCCTATTATAATCTTTTTCTTTTTTTAAAAATGTGGCTGTCTTTAACCCTTAATGAAAAGTTTAAGAACTGTTTTGTTTTCATCTTTTTATATACATTTTCTTCCAGTGTCTAGTACAGAGTAAGCACATTGTAAGGGCTCAAAACAGTTTTTTAAAACATGTAAATTCAATTCAATAACGTTCAAGGAGATCTACATGTAAAGCCTTTTTCTAGGTGTAATGGGGATGCCAAAATGAATAAGAACTTAAAATCTGTATGAGAGACAGGAAGATAGCTAAGTGCACATGTCAGAGAACAAAAGTGAGATCATGGAGATACTGAAGAATCATTTGGGGAAAGATCAATCACAATGGGAGGAATCTGGGAGGTGTTCTTCAAGAAAGTGCATTTCAACTAGTCTTGAAAGATGGGAAGAATTTGGGCATGGAGAAGCTCCTAAGCAGGGGAGGAAGAGCTTTTCTGCCCACTGCTATGCAGAGGAAAAAGTCAAGTGGGATTGGGCTGATTTGTAACACATAATACTCTTAGCAGAAAGCTTGAAAATTTGTCATTCATAATTAATAGAATAAGTGTCAGAAGTTCCTCTTTGATCAGATTTCAGAGTTCAAGCAAAGAGCTAATAAATAATTCATTGTCCCCAAGTGTTATCTTTATCTGCAAGTTTTCCCTAGATTTTGTATACACACAATGGAAAAATAACCATTTCCTTCTTTTAATAATTTTCATAAGGGAGATATACAGGTTGGGATGATCTTTCTGCTGAGAATAAGTGAAAGAAATGTATAATTTGCTTATACATAATTTGGCTCATTATTTTAAAAAACACAGAGTACTGTATGGGCATAAGATGTCAAATTGTGTCCAAGAGGCCAACATCCCTGGGTCTTCTTCATCCATGATGGAATTATGATTCTTGGTAGTAAGTGTTCAAGAATATTTACTCCAGCTTCTGTCCTGTCTTCTCTCCTGGGCCTGAGCCAACTCAGACCCTAAGCTGGGGTTCTGGGAGTCATGCAGAGAAGTATCTGTGAGAGCTTCATGAAGCTCTCGGGATGCTCTCCAAACACTCAGCAGTGCACAGGTTTGGTGCTTTTGGCACTAGGCCATTATGAAGACAATACACATGTTTCAGATAGCTCAATCTTCCTCTCTTCCAGTCCTTCCTCTAATAAAACACCTTCAAGAGTTTCCATTCTCAGATTCCATAACTTGCTCTTCACCTATGGATTACAGAATGCTTTTGCTGTGTTCTTTGACACAGATTGATTATAACAATGCTTTATACTGTACAGGCTGCAGGATAAGAGATGCTACAGTATGGGAGAAAGTCTTGAAGTTTAAACTGTCAAACAGCAGATCTCTAAAGTGAGAATCCTCAAAAGGAGATTATAAATAGAATATGGATAACTGATAGTGATGTAAGAAGAAGGGAAACTTTCTAATTCAGGTTAGAGTAATGGAAAGCATGAATCCCCTTTCTAGCAGATGCCACAGTGCCCTGCCTAGATTCCTTTGGGTCCATCCTCCAGCTTCCCCATTTGTTGCTGCTAATAACTCACTCCTATGACCTTCAGAGGGTTGCCCTCGGGGAGTGGAGCCAGCATGGGAGCTGGAAAAGCGTGGAAGAGTCCTTTGCTATTCCTTCTGGGCATCTTCCAGCCAGTGACTAAGTGGTGTGGGAGGACCAAAACTCTGTTCCTTTACCTCTAGATGGAGAAATTTTGAAGGGTAATTTTCACTCTACAGCTTCCTGCAGGACCAGGCTGAGCCTGGGTCTTCCATGAGATATACCCTTGCTTGCCTTGGCCCCCTTCCCAATCCTGTTTCTTCTATCCCTTACTCTTCTGATAGCACATCCTTAATAAATCATTTGTATCAAAATCCTGGGGTGAGGGTCTTCTTAAGGGAGAACCTGATCTAAGATAGCACTATCACACAAACTAGGAAGAAACATTCCCCTCATTTTGGAGTGCAAGAAGGAGAAAGAAGAGTTGTTTCATTGTTAGCAAGATAGACTGTTCTGAAATACAGAATTATAACTCTGCTTCTGTCTGCTACTCTATAAGAATAAATCAAAAGAGTGATAGTAATACTACCAAATAGATATAAACGCATAGGTCGTATTGGTCACAATGTTTTTGAAGCAAGATTTCAGAGGACAAAAATATTCTGCTTCTCATCTTATCGATTAAGTACTACATTCGTTTTTTCCAGATTACTTTACATTGAAAACAAATGTGCTCAGGGAGATAAAAGATGGCCTTTCTCCTCAAGTGAATAACATAAATATAACTTCTGTTGATTTTTGACAGGATAATCTCTCTATATCCTGACAATAATCCATTTAAAATTGGTCTGTGTGGCTGCTCCTGTTTCCCACACAACCAAGACAATAACCACCCTAGTAACTGTAGTTGCTACCTTTGCTTCTTGGTGGCTTATGGAGAGTTCAGGTAACAGGCCAAATACAGGTAAACTGACAGCTCACTGTCAGGAACAAGGAAAAGAGAAAAGTGATTCAGGAGTCAAAATGTCACGACTGAGACTGAATTAGTCTTAAGGAATTGAATCTAGAATGATAATCACCTAATAGGGTGCTGGGGAATACAAACAAGACAGGAAGACTCAATGTCAGGTCTTCACAATGGGGGCTGACCTGCACACGTTTCCTCATTCTAGATAACTTTGTCATCCTTTCCTAACATCTCTTCTTACATTCAGGATTAATATGCAGTGTTGACCAGTGCTCATTTGTGCAAGCTGTGTCCGTGGCTTGTGGGTTTAGTTGTTGCTGTTGTTTTTCTTTTCTCTTTCTTTTTTTTTTTTTTTGAGATGGAGTCTCGCTCTGTTGCCCAGGCTGGAGTGCAGTGGCACGATCTTGGCTCGCTGCAACCTCCGCCTCCTGGGTTCAAGCGATTCTCCTGCCTTAGCCTCCCAAGCAGCTGGGATTACAGTCGGCCACCACCACGCCCAGCTAATTTTTGTATTTTTAGTAGAGACGAAGTTTTGCCATGTTGACCAGGCTGCTCTCAAACTCCTGACCTCAGGTGATCCACCCGCCTTGGCCTCCCAAAGTGCTGGCATTACAGGTGTGAGCCACCGTGCCCAGCCATTTTTCATCATGTTCTCTCTGTTTTATTCGCCAGAGGATTGCTTTCTTCCTTTTTTAAAACTCCCCACTGTAAGCACTCCAGGAGTGTCTTAATCTCTCTTATAAAATAGATAGTTTCTGCAAAATTATTTTTGCTTCTAGGTTTATCATTTGAGTTCTTTATTATTTACTCAAGAGCATTTTGATATTTAAAGAAACCTTGCATGATTTCTTTAGAAAAAACAAATATTTTATTGAATTATGTACAGTCATTTTCAGGTTCTTTTGTGTAGCAATTTGGGATTTTCTTTTTTTTTTTTTTTTTTTGCACAGCCTGAATTTTATTAACCAGGGAACTTGATTTTAGATGTTCTGCAACAAATATTGATTTCATGCAAAGTATATATTATCTAAATCCTCTCCCTTTATCTCTAGAGATCTGCGGATAGTCACCTGGGGCCCAGACACTTACTCCACTGTGAAAGTGAAAGGTTTTCAATACAAATAAACCATTTAGGAAGGGTAAAAGTGACCGCAGAGAATGTCTTTCATCCTCTGTGTCCAGCTTGCCAGTTTAGGACCATCTGGTAACCTCAGATACTTTCCCCTCCATGCTCTCTGATAACTAAAGCAGTCCCTCTTATCCAATTGTAATGACCTGGAATTAGGGTAGTCTCTGGGCCTCTATTTTAAAATCCTTAAAGTTTTAAAATACTTACTGTTGTCTTAGCGTAGTGTCTTGGGTGTCACCTAACACATCTGATATTATAATGGATTTAAAGGGCATGAACTACTTTTCCTCTGTAAGATGACCTGCTTGGTTTCTAATCCAAGGCAAGGCTTTATAATTTAGTGAAATAGAGTTAACTTAAGTAAGTTTCTTAAATGTGGCCCTTTGCTGTTTAGGTGCAAGGGGAAAGATAAGGATTCAAGAACACCTGATCTTGAAATTCTCTTTCTGGACCCGTTTTCCAGGGCTTTTGAACAGTCTTGTTACTGTTCAAATTGAGAGCTTGCCAGAGTTTTTGCAATGGCTGGGGCAGCTTCTCAGAATTTAACACTTTCTGGTGCTGCATCTTTTTTTCTTGGTCACTTCGCAATATTGTGGATTTGAGCTTCTGGCATTCTAAAACTAATAATCCATCTATACTGAACAGTTCTAAGGAGCTAGAAATTGGCTCCTTGAACTAATATTTGAGTATGGACTTCTGGTAAACATGGCAGGTTCACAAAGGCACTTATCACCACTGCCTCCTTAAACCTAGATTTGATTATAATGGGAAGAAGAAAATAGCAATTGAGAGATATCAAGCGAATTTTGGAAAATAGAAAGTATATAAAGAATCTCCCCAACCCTGTGCAGAGAGGTGAGTTCCCTTTTATTCTGGAGAAGTATTCTGAGGCATGTTATGGTCTCAGGGGGATCTGGCACAGCTAAGGACAGGGTGAGGGTACATGCAGATAACAGGGTATTGAGTGAGAATCTGTATATAGAATGAGGAATGCCTTAGTTCCTTTTTCCTGCTTAGCATCCAGCTGTCTAGATGTCAGATGAATACCTCTTAAACAGAAGATGAGAGGAAAGAGATGGGCCTATGAGAGAGATGTTCAGAGTTACCTGGGGAGTATTCCTGAAAAATGGTCTGGTTCCCAATTGGTCAGCCTGCAAGTCAGCAAACTTTGCCTCCATCCAATATCCTTAAATATGAATGAATCCACCCAACGTTCACCAGACATTTGAGGAAGGCTTTACTATGAAAAATGCAGGCCAACACAAAATGGAGGGGAGAGGAAATTCCACAGGAAATAGAAATAGGCAAGGAGCATAAGAAAACATCTTTTAAAAACAATATTGTCAAAGAGATAAGAAGCAATTGCATTTATGAAAGAGGAGCAGCATGAGATAAAAAGGGGACTATTCAGAGAAGAAAAAAGAAAGCACCTGGAAATTAAAACTGTGATAGGAGATAAAATTGAGGAACTCTCCTAGAAAATAGAAACAGTAACACCACCACAAAGTGTTGACAAATAGGAAGGTTCATAGTCTTGGATGGCCTAGTAAGAAAATAATATCATTTGAAAGTGATGATGTGTATCTTTTACTGTCCATATAATTATTTCTCTTATTAGTTATTCTTGTCTTATCCAATTGCCTTGGGCTTCCAGTACAACACCGAAGAGTATAGAAATAGCAGGCATCCTTATTTAGCTCCTGACTTGAATAGATACCCTTTAGCTGGTTGAGGATGAACCTTTATATTCCTGGCTTACTTATTGCTGTGGTTCAAATATGTCTCCTCCACAATTCAAGTGTTGCCAATGTGCTAGTATTAAGAAATGGGGCCTTTTAAGAAGTAATTAGGCCGTGAGGGCTCCTTCCTCATTAATGGGATTAAGGCCTTCATAAAAGAGGCTTCACACAATTCTGCTAGCTTATTCTCTTACCCTCCCACCTCCCACTATGTAAGGATGCAGTAAGAAGGCCCTCGCAAGATGCTGGCACCTCAATCTTAGATTTCCTAACCTCCAGAAATGAGAAAAATAAATTCCTGCTCTTTATAAATTACCCAGTCTTAGTTATTCTGTCAAAGCAGAACAAAGGGACCAAGACAGTTACTATCTTTAATCATGAATGAGTGTTGAATTTTACAAAATGAAGATCTGCAAGTCTCCATTCAGAAGTTCATATGTGTATGTGTGTGTGTATGTGTATATATATATATGTATATATATGTGTGTATATATATGTGTATATATATGTGTGTATGTGTGTGTGTGTATATATATATATATATATATGGCCTTTAAACTGTTAAAACAGTGTTTTATTGGCCCAGGAATATAGTATAGAATTGAGAGTCAGGGTAGAATAAACATGCTTGTTTTATTCCTAATAAATCTTTCACAAAAAAATAATATTACTTAATATAAAATTTTTTAAGGAAATACAACATTAATGATGCAGCAATAACAACAATTTTAGTTATGATTTTTTCTTAGGTATCATTTAGGACAGAGTTAATTTGATAGGGTAGAAATAATTGTTTTGAACCTAATTTGTTAATCTAATTATTTTGTTTACATCAGTGTGGTGATATTTTACCAGTATCACAATCACTTTTAGACAAAGTTACAAACCCTATCATAAGGGTAACTTTGATACCCATAAATCAGTAACTTTAGTTAGATAACAAAAAATCAAATTCATCTTGTATTCCACCGTGCTGATAGAGTAACCTATTGATGGTGTGTATATTTTTACTTGTGTGGACTGGCAGTGTTCAGACACGAGTCCCAGAATGTGAGCTGGAAAATAGAACTCTTTAAACATTGAAGGATTAAAAAAAAAAAGTATGCTCTGAATTACTTGAACCAGAGAAATAAAGAAGTGAATTGGGAAGTAAATACTAGATTAGCAGTGAAAGTTCTGCTTAGAAGATCTCTGAAAATAAATACATTAGGGTGGTAAGCATCCTGGACTCTGGAGTCAGACTGCCTGGATTTGAATCCCAACTGTCTCCTTATTGGCTGTGTGGCTTTAGGAAAGTACTTGACCTCTGTGAGCTTTAGTTTCCCCCTCTTTAAAATGAGGTTATAATAGTGCCTACCTCATAGGGATGCTATAAGAATCCAATGAATTAATATATGCCATGAAATAGTGCCTGATCCCTTAGATGTCTATAATGTCACTTATTATTTATTTGTTATTTTTAAGCTCAAAAACATGCATCTCTTTCTCTTCATAGATTACCATGGGACCATTTACAGTCTTCTTGTCTCCATAGGAGAATTAGTATATGTGTGCTTGTGTATATGTATAGTGTGCTCCATGTTAGCCAGAATAACCCAATGAGTCATAATCGCAGAGCCTGATGCTGACAGCCCCCTATGTAATAAAACTTACAGAAATTGGATTACAATGTCATTGAGTAGTTGCCTCTATTTCCTTATGACAGCAAGTTTTCCACATTCTGGCAAGCCTCCTACTGTGTTTTGGATCAGAGCTATATGCCAGAACCCCAGGTTCTAAATTTACTTCCTACCTTGAGCTGTTTGGCTTCAGGCTTGGGTTTTACTTTTATGGGGTGTGTTGGGATTTTAGAAGGAAACTCAAACTGTGATCCACAATGTTTCTTGGCATTTCTGGAAAACAGACACTTATTAAGCCACACATGTCTTTGAAAATGTCATACTTCCTTCTTGAGCCTAATAAAACAGCAACAACATCCTTCTTGAGCATTGGATAATCTCTTGATTCTCCTTTCATACATGATATTATAATTGTGCCTCTCTTTAATGAACACAAATTTCAAAACTTAGAAACAATGACAATAGAGTATTTTGTAATTTGGATAGAGAGAATTTGAACAATGAGAATGTTTAGAATGTATGTCTGTGTCTTCTCTTAAAAATAGGAAGTAATCTGTTGCCAGAATCATTGGAAGTAAAGAACTTCCTTCATTTCTTTCCTACATGACCTTGGCACGGGGCTAGCTCTGAAAAGAAATGGGAATGAGACCTTGTCCTATCTTTTACATTTTTTGCACAGCTCCTCTTTTTTTCTCCTCCCTCCAACTAAAGAGTCCAGCGAGCCCTAGATCTCTTTAAACTGCTCAATCTTCTCCAGAACAGCCTGATTTCTAGAGTGTATAGAGGACAGGCACAACCTCTTTAATCTGGACACAGTATATCGCTTACGTCCAGGAGTTCGAGACTGCAGTGAGCTATGATAGTGCCACCACACTCAAGCCTGAGTGATAAAGTGAGACCCCATCTCTTAAAAAATAAGCTGGTCATGATGCTAATATGTTAGCTGCTCAAGAGCATTTGCATTTTCAGGAAATTAAGAATAAGTCTCTGGTAATGGTAATTTTGCACATCAAGAAATGATGGGAGGGCCTTGGCAGGGGGCTGTTCTAAATTCTCTGAAAGCATATCATAACAAGCAACTGCTTTACTGGTACAGGGCGTCACAGTTTATGGAGCACTTTAAAATTCATTTAGTTTTTCATATTTTATTTCATCTCTGTAACAACCTTGTGAAGTAAGCATTATTAATATCCTCACTTTATGGAGAAGAAAATTGAGGCCCAGCATATTTAAATGGTTTGATGCAAGTAACAAAACTGTTAGCTCATGGAGGTAGCTCATCTCCCCAGTCAGAAGTTCTTATTGTTCCTTTGGGCAGATGGGAAAAATAGACTCTCTGGGTAGGTTATTCTACCTGAAAAGACAAATACAAACAAAACTAAGAGGTTTGATTCCCCTGGTTGAAAATAAGGGAAGAGGTATCTTCCCTCCCTCTCTTTTTCTCAGGGCATCTATTTTAAAAATGCTCTAGAAACTTTGTAATTATAAACATTTTCTCCTCTCTTTGAAATGTAAACATCAAAGGAGCTAACACCACTATCTCCCAGTTTGTGTGGGAGGGTAGGAAGCTAACTTTGGTGGGTGCTTTGCTCCAAGTTGCAAAACTACCTCCTGTCGTAAAGACATACAAGCTTATTTTTCCTGTAAAGACAATTAGCTTTAGATGTTAAACCCAATTGCCAGGTAAAGTTAGGATGAACTATGTGTGACTAAAGTATTCTTGCTTGAAGACTAGTTATTGTTTGTTTTGAAAACACATAGGTAATGGGTCATATTTGTTTGGTTATATAAAGGATGAGATTCCTTTCTGTGTTTGCAATCTCTTAGCAGATTGCCTGTGACAGGCATTGCATTCTGGTTTGATGCTTATTCAATAATAAAACTGTTTTCTTTCTCTACTACCTTTGAGGAGAGGTTTTCTGGGTTGGGAGAACATTTTATTTTTAATTATATTTCCCCAACATACCCATGCCAATTTCACCCTCTTTTTTTACAAATGGAAAATCAGATAATTCTCAGGTAGCTGAAATCTGAATTTACTCTTTGTAAATTTGCATTTGCGTGGGAGTATTAATATTAGATGAGATTTTGTCATACGCCTTTCACTTAGGATGAGTATTGTCTTTAGTAGTCACTGGGAATTGCCATATGTTTTGCTTTTTTTTAAACCTCTTTTGTAAGAAAGAAAGTAGCTCAGAGCAGTCTGCGGAATGCGACTTACACAAAATTTATCAGGCCTAGGGAGACATGAATAGACTTCAGTCATGCTCAGTCCCCACTGCCTAGGCCCAGGGGCAATTATTTATTTTTTTATTTGTTAAATTAAATTAAATTATTTATTTTGAGACAGGGTCTCACTCTGTCATCCAGGCTGGAGTGCAATGGCGCTATCACGGCTCACTGCAGCCTTAACCTCCCAGGGTCCAGGTGATCCTCCACGGGCAATTATTTAAAGGCATTCTCTTCTTTCTTTCCTTCTTTGTAGTTTCCAGACTAGGTGATAAATTATCTAAAATGTTACCACAGATTGTGCAATGTAACCCTCACTCATTATCTTCATTGGAATTTATAATACAAAGACCAATGTATACCTAATCAACAACTTGTGTTATTTTAACATAAACTATTGATACACAAATTTAGAAACTGCTCCTTCTTTTTCCTTTAAAAACCTACTTGTAACTGCTACTAATCACAGCATATATTCAGAGCAATTTGAATCTGTGTCTCCCAGTTGCAGTCCTCAAATTTGGCCCAGATAAACTCTTTACTTACATTAATTTTGTCTCTAGTTTTTTCCTTAGGTCAACATATGTCAGATAGGTCTATTTATTTTTACCTTTTTTTATTCTTTAGTTTTTAGTTAATTTGCCCTCTCAGGCCCACAGAACTAAAAAAGATGTGACGACTGGCTGAACACAAATGCCAAATTCTGTCACCTCTTCAACAGGCACCATGAACCACAGAAGCATAATCTAAGATGGGCTTGGAGACCTAATATTAAATTATTTATATTCAGCATGGTATAGTTCTCTGTTTTAATATTTTCAGCATGACTAGATATATAACATCCAGATAGGTCCAACCATGCTGAAAATACATAACTTCTGTGGTCGGTGGACAGTCTTCTATTACTTCCTTTAGTAGTAAATAAGAAAAGGTTGATTTTACCTGGCCAGAACAACAGTTGTTTCCAACAAAAATTACTTGAGTTCAAGACCAAAGTCCAACATAGAAACTCACATAGATCATTGAGGAGAAGCTCTGTAATTGGAAGAGGTATATGCCATAGGGATGCATTGTGCTAATATGATTTATTAACTAAATTCCATCTGAAGTTTAATCAGTCTTCAAAGTAAGGAGATGGATTAAATGTCATCTTCTTGTGATAGATGATGAAAAGATTTTATTCCATCTCAGACTGATTTTCTACTTTGGCGTTTATTTAGGAAAGACAAGATCCACTTCGAAGCTAGTCTATACACCTTTGCACACTTTCTGTATTAAAAATTCCACCTTGTTTTTATATAAACTATTTTTATTAATGTTAATTGCAGTTGAAACAAAACGTTCCTCTTGGCTGCCTTTCAGGGTCTGAAAAATTTCACTGCAAGATTTCTGAACATACCAACAGATCTAATTACTATACAAGCTAAAACTGTGTGTGTGTGTGTGTGTGTTGTGTGTGTGTTTTGTGTGTGTGTTTTGTGTGTGTGTGTGTGTGTATATGTATATGTTTGAGAGAGAGGGAGAGAGAGAGAGAAATGAAATATATGTGATTGGTCAGCTCATGGATTATAATCCAACTTCTCTTTTTATTGTAGTTATTAAATAGTTCTGCAATGACTGTAACTTTAAAGATTATTCAAATTTCATTTTTAATGAAAAGTGTAATAAATACCATAATATCACTATCATAAGCACTGAACACAATGAAGCATAGTAAAACAACTGCATTGTTAATCAGATCTGAATTTAAAATGAGTTTTGTCATTTATAAGCTGTGAGACTTGATGAATCTCAGTGGACTCATTGGTAAATGGGAGGAACAATAATATATATGTCTTTAGAGTTGTATTTAGAAAGTGGCTATAGTGCCCAGCACAGTAACTGCGAAAAAGGTGATTTATTAATGTTGTTTTTGTTACAGAAATGGTTGGGATGTAAGCTGTTTATGATTCTCCTGAAAGCAAGTCATTCAATTTTATGATAGGAAGGATATGACCAATGAGATCTAAAAGATTTTAAGTTCTTCTGAGAAGTAACACAGTGCTTCTCAAGGTTTGATGTGCCTCTGAATCACCTAGAGATCTTATTTGATGCTGATTCTGATTTAATAGGTCTGACTGGAGCTACTGATTCTACATTCTGAATGGGCTGTCAGGCATGATGATAACGTCCCTGGCCCATGGACCTCACTTTGAATAAAATGATTCAAGTACTAGGCAAGCTCTTGGACAATTGTTATAGCATAAAAGGTAGTTTCTTTTTAAGTTGATACAGGAACCACTACACATATTAATAGTTTTTTTCCACTTATCTGATATTAAAAACAGTATATATTATTTTACATATCACTCTTCTTTTTAAAATTATTTTTTCATTTGTCATCCACAAATTGCATTTACAGAAAAGTTATAATAACCTTATCACTTGGAAGGAAGTTTTTAAAATTACTTCACATTTGTAAGGTTAACAGCGCAATATCTGGCAGGTAGTAGGTGGTCCACAATTGCTTGTCGATTATCCTGAGGGTTTTAAGCAGTGTTACATGGAGTGGCTTTCTACCCCGGATACATAAGAATTACCTGGTGGTCTTTTAAAACATACTCATGCTTGGTCCCTCCTCAAACCAATTAAATCAGAATATCTGCGAGTGGGTCTTTGTATATTTTTAAAACTCCTCAGGTGATTTTAATGGGCAACCAGGGCCGAATCACTGAAATGAGTATGAACAAACATCTGACATTTTCTACAAACATCCTACCTGTGGACTCCTCCGGGTCATTTACATGATTTTCACTGCCCTATTTCCTGCTTGTGTTTGGCATAAACGTTAATCATGTCCTCAGAACTTTCTGCTGTAAACTCAGAGCTTAAAATTCCCCTGTGAAATTTCAGTTCCTTAGCTAGCTCTTGCTATCCTGGGATCTTTTACTTGTCTCTCTGTGTTGAGTAGCTTTTAAAGATCATTGTATTGGCCGGGCGCGGTGGCTCACGCCTGAATCCCAGCACTTTGGGAGGCCGAGGTGGGTGGATCACGAGGTCAGGAGATCGTAGACCATCCTGGCTAACACGGTGAAACCCCGTCTCTACTAAAAATACACCCGCACACACAAATTAGCCGGGCGTGGTGGTGGGCACCTGTAGTCCCAGCTACTCAGGAGGCTGAGGCAGGAGAATGGCGTGAACCCGGGAGGTGGAGCTTGCAGTGAGCAGAGATTGCACCACTGCACTCCATCCTGGGCGACAGAGTGAGATGTGAGACTCAGTCTCAAAAAAAAAAAAAAAAAAAGGATCATTGCATTTTTTTATTTTCATTATAAAAGTAGTAAATGCTTATAACTATTTAAAAATCAAATAATAAAAAAGGTGAGGAAATCAAAGTAAAAAAGTCTTCCTCTCTGCACATCTCCCATTCCCACTGCATTTAATAAAATCACCTGCTATTATCAGTTTTTGTGTATCCTTATGGAAATTTTTATACATATACTATTATATATGCAGTTATCCCTTGATATCCACGGGGGATTGGTCCAGGATGCCCCAGGATACCAAAATCTGGGGATGCTCAAATACCTTATATAAAATAGCATAGTATTTGCATATAACCTACACACATCCTCCATATACTTTAAATCAGCTCTAGATTACTTATAATACTGAATACAATGGAAATACCATGGAAATAGTTGTTATACTATATTTTTATTTGTATTATTTTTTATTGGTCTTTGTTTGTTTGTTTTTGTTTTGTTTTTTTGAGACCGAGTCTCGCTCTGTCACCCAGGCTGGAATGCAGTGGCGCTATTTCAGCTCACTGCAAGCTCCGCCTACCAGGTTCACGCCATTCTCCTGCCTCAGCCTCCCGAGTAGCTGGGACTACAGGCGCCCGCCACCACACCTGGCTAATTTTTTGTATTTTTAGAAGAGAAGGGATTTCACCGTGTTAACCAGGATGGTCTCAATGTCCTGACCTCGTGATCCACCTGCCTTGGCAGGGATTACAGGCGTGAGCCACTGCATCCGGCCGTTTTAAACCTTTTTTTTCCTGGAATATTTTCTATCCCAAGTTGGTTGAATCTGCAGATGCAGAACCCATGGATATGGAGGGCCAACTATATTCTTACATAAACACATGCTACAACACACACATGCACGCACACACACGGAAATACACACAAACACAATTATACAATATTGTGTTGGCAACTTGCTTTTTCATTTAACAACATATCTTGGAGATATTTCCATTAGCATGTACAATTCTACCTTATTCTTTTTAAAGGTTACTTAGAACTCCATCACATGGCTATGCTATAATTTATCTAACCAGATACTTATCAAGACACATGTAGAATGTTTCCAGTTTGTAACTACTGCATTAAAATCAATGCCACGATGATCATTCTTGCACATCTTCACATAATTTGGGCACTATATCTGTTAAATTTTTATACATGTAACTATTCAATTTCCACTCTCACCAGCTGTTACCGGCGGTGTTTTCTCATCTCTCCTCTTGTGAATGCCGAATGTCAGCCCCTGCAGCTGTCCTTCTCAGTTTCTCACGGTAGAGCTGGTTAAGCTTCCCACCACAGCCTCAGTTGCAACCCATTGCTTAGATTTATCCTGAGAGAAAGCAGAGAAAAAATTGAGGTGGGGAAAGAAAGAAATGTTGACTATGCTCCAGTTATTGCCAGCAATATAAAAAGTGATTATTATTAGCTAGGTTTTATAGATGATAAATGTGGCCAACAGAAATTTACTTATTCAGGCAAATAGAAGTAGAATTAAGAGGGTTCTAATTACTTAACCATCTTAAGTCATCTCTCTTCTCTTTCCCTGCTCTAATTAGGTTCTACATACTGCAGACGAGACCAGGGTGACTACTGGGCTCCCATGTCTCTGAATTGCAATTCCTCCCCTTACCTCAGAGTGTCTATATTTTAGTAACTCACTGCTTGTGCCTTGCTCTTGTATCCAATTTCTCTTCTAGTACTTCATTTGTTATCCAAAGCATTCTAAGACTAGGGACCAGCCTTCTGTGTTTCACATATTTTAGGGCAAGATGTTACTATAGTTTTGCTGAAATGCATGATGGGGGTAGAAGTGTCTGTGGTGTTTGCAGGATGTGACATGGCATCTGAGTTTCTGCTGAATGGAGTTTCGTGTTCAGCTTAGCTTTCCATCAGGAAGTCACTTTACCCAAAAAGGGCATGTGCTTTGCAAGCCTTCCCTTTGCAGAGGAAGAACAAAAAAGATAAACTAAGCCATAGATGCAGACATAGGGAACCAAGATAGATGGCGGAGCAAATAGAAAAGGATGCAATTCTTCAGTAATAAGTACTAGTAGCAGGCATTTTTCAAAATGTTTTCCAGAGAAAGATATGTCTTCTTTGCAATACAGAAGGTGAACCTTGAATAAGAGCTTTGGAAAAACAAAGAATTTTCTGCAAACAATGAATCACCAATACACCAGCATATACCACAAGAAAATGATACCCCAGCACAGAATAGCTTTGAGTAAGATAGAAGCTTACTCTGTGTGTCTGAGTAAGACACACAGAAATCTATAAATGAAACAAACAAAAGGAATTGAAACTTCATGCTAATAACTAATGCATTGTGAATTGTTTACCTTTTTCTGAGAAGCCTACTTCCTTACCACATTACCACATTATTACCACAGTTACCACATTATCACTTACATGAAATCTTAGGAATGGGGTTTAGTGCAGCAGAACAAAGAGTTTGATATGAAGCAGCCCAGGTTTTAAATTCTGAGTAGGCACTTAATCATCCATGTCAGATTGTATTTTCCAAAGACAACCTCAACAATCTCTCCCATCTCCCGTGTTCTAGTTCCCTGATACTTCCATATCAAGAGGTGAAGTCTAATTATCCTCCACTTGAAAATAGGTAAATTTGTGACTTTATTGTAACCAGGAGAATGTGGCAAAAGTGACACTGTGTGATTTCACAAGCTAGCTCTGAAAAGGTGATGTGATCTCACATTCACTGAGAGAATACTTGTGCTAAAAACCGGAGCCACTATGTAAGCAATTGAACTGTCCTGAGGCTGCCATGCTTTGAGGGACCCCAAACTCCAAACCTTAGGTGTTCCACTATAGCCAACGTCTGACCATAGCATCATGAGAGACCCTGTGAGAGAATGGCCCGGATGAGCCCTTTACAAATGTAAAGCCATCCAATCTGAAAATCTAATAACATGGCTGTTTTATGCCACTAAGTTTTGAGGTGGATTGTTATACTGCCATAGTAATTGGCTCAACATCTTACGACCTTGAGCAAGTTATCTAATTTCAATGAATCTTGACTTTCCTACCTATTGAATAGGGACAATAATAAACAACTGAAGAGGTAACTATTATACTAGCCGACCTGATGACCTACTGCTAGGAGCTAGGCCCCTTCCCACTGTGGGTGTGCCACTTCCCAACTGTTCCACACTACCGCACCTTTCTGTAAGCAGATACTCCTTGCTTTCATCGGCACAATGACAAGATTTTTAAACTTCTAGACATTTTGGAATCACAAAAGAAAACACAATATGGTTTAAGTAGAATTAAGTGGGCTTCTCACCAGTTCACAGAGAAGATATGGGACATGGAAATGACCTATGCATATTATAGGATGGAAGTGTCTCATGGACATGAATATATATTATCTAAAAGAAATAATACATTGATTTGCTATTAACCTTTGACTCCTAGGCTTAAATTAGTTTACCAGGTTATTTACTGAACTGGATGCCAAGGACCTAATACCGATAGAATAGTTTTGGCTTGAGAGGTAGTGGATTGGGGACAGGTTTGACTTATACCAGCAGAGGAACGCAGCCAAATTACTGCATGTCGGTAAATATAAAGGATGAATTAAAGGTGCCTTCTTCCCCTTGCTCACCTTGCCTACAGGATTCCTCTGATTTCATAGATCCTACTCCATTTACTAAAATTATGCATTGACTACCAATGTTCACAGACCTTCAGAATGTTATGAGATAGACCATTTTTTAGTTATCTTCTTTTCTTTTCTTTTTTCAAAGACAGAGTCTTACTCTGTTCCGCAGGCTGGAATGTGGTGGCATGATCACAGCTCACTGAAGCTTCAACCACCCGGGACTCAAGCAATCTTCCCACCTCAGTGTCCCAAGTAGCTGGGATCACAAGCGTGCACCATCACACCTGGCTAGTTTTTGTATTTTGGGAGAGACAGGGTTTCTCCATGTCACCCAGGCTGGTCTGGATCTCCTGAGCTCAAGGGATCCACCCGTCTTGGTCCCCCAAAGTGCTGGGATTATGGGCATGAGCCAGGGCACCTAGTTTTTTGTTCTCTTCTTATTCATAAACGCACTAATAGGCATTTCTCTTTCGACAAAACCAAATTGTATTAGCAGGTGATCTCATGTAGGTCTTACTATTTCTCTTTTAGTGAATTATATTTTTAGAATTTTAATTTGTTTTCTCGTGAAATTGACACATGTTCATGTCATTTTAAAAATCGAAATACATGTAATTAGATAGGAGAAAACCTATCTAAATTAGTAGTCCCACTAACCAAAGACAGATACTGTGAAATATTTTTGCTTTTATTTCTGATTTTTTCCTTATCTGTGCATTTTTTAAGTTTAATTATATTTCTTTCTTTCTTTTTTCTTTGAGACGGAGTCTCACTCTGTCACCCAGGCTAGAGTGCAGTGGCACAATCTTGGCTCACTGCAGCCCCACCTCCTGGGTTCAAGCGATTCTTCCGCCTCAGCCTCTCAAGTAGCTGGGAGTATAGGTGCATGCCACCACACCCAGCTAATTTTTGTATTTTTAGTAGAGATGGGGTTTCACCATATTGGCCAGGCTGGTCTCGAACTCCTGACCTCGTGATCTGTCCACTTCGGCCTCCCAAAGTGCTGAGATTACAGGCATGAGCCACCACACCTGGCCTTAATTATATTTCTAGTACTTTTTTGAAACTTATTTCTAAGAACTAATTGAATTCTTAGGAGTTGGGCACTCTGAATGGAATCTTTGGTCATAAGAGCTATTTCTCATCCTGTCCTAGAGAAGACCCCTTAGAGCTGTGCTGCCCAATGCTACTAGCTGCTGTATTGTGACTATTTAAATTTAAAATAATTTAAATAAAATGTAAAGCTCAGTTATTTAGTTGCATTAGCCACATTTCAAGTGCTCAATAGCCACATATGGCTAGTGGCTACCATGTTGCACAGCATAGATGTAGTACACTTGCACCATCACAGAATGTTCTTTGGGACAGCATTACTCTAGATTAGGGTTTCTCAACCTTCACTCTTTTCGCATTTGGGGCCAAATAACTCTTTGTTGTTGGGGGAAGGGGATTATCATGTGTATTGTTGAAGGTTTAGCAACTTCTCTGGCCTCTACCCACCAGATAACAGTTAGCATCCCATCCCCCAGTTGAAAACCAAAAGTGCCTCCAGACACTGTCACATATCCCACAGGGGATAAATTGCCCCCATTAAAAACCACTGTCCTAAAGAATAATCGCTAAAAGCAACAACAACAAAATTAGTAACAAATGTGAGGGTGATCTGGCTGTGACATGTTACCTCATTGATCGCCAGGGTTGATTCTGCTCATCTGGCTGGATAGTTGGGTGTCCTCTTTCTCCCTCACCACTCCATGTGCATCCCTCCCAAAGCTGTACACTCTGCTAACGAGGCTGATCTTTCTGAGAGAGGAAGACTGTTCATCAATCAAGGGTACAAGAGTGTCTACACTCTTCTGCTACAACCTCCAGAAAAGGTCTAAAGGCTGATTTGTAGAAGAATGTAGGTTCATCAAGCTTTCAAGACTCCAGACACATCCAAATGAGGTGCTGCATGTGGCAGTATGTTTTCCTTTAAACAATTTTTTAAAAATCGGTATAATAATTACCACATATATCAAGCACTAATACATACTGCATGTTATACATACATTATAATCTCTACAACAGCCCTATTAGATAAGTACCATTTATTACCTGTTATGCAAATGAGGAAACAGACTTACAGAGGTGACTTGCTTGATGTCATATAAATAGGGAGGGACAGAGTGAAAATTTCAGTCCAAATGTCTCATATGTAAAAGCCTACATGCTTAACTAATATGCATGCTGACATAAAATTTTTACTGTGATGAAATGTTGCCAGCAAAGCTACAGTTTTCTGGCCCCATATTGCGGGATCTGGCCAGCAGCCCGCAATGCAACAGGGCTCTCTCTTTGTTCCCAGGTGGATCGGCAGGTTGAGAAATAATAGACACACACAAGATAGTGAAAGCCAGGTCCAGAGGGGTCACTGCCTGCTGGTCCCGTGGTGCCAACAATGCACTAGATGTACCAGCATTTATTATTAAGTTTAGTGAGGGCCGGGGTAGGTTAGTGAGGGATTTAGCGTCATTTGATTATGAGGTGAGATGGTCACATGGGGATGAAGTAATTCTTTAACATAACATCTGTATGCAGAAGTACAGTATACAGGGATAAGAATTTACAATATAGTGTGTGCATCAGTAATTTCTAACAGAGCCTTAAAACAGAAACACAGTCTTTCCATAACCTATGATTAGCAAGATATTAATCAGCAGTAACAGTTGCAGCAGAAGCTGGTTACAAAAAATCCATAGAAACAGGACATGAAGCTAGACAACCGGTTAGACCAGAAATTCTCAGAAGGGAGTATGCCTTAACCCTAAAGAGGCCTAGAAGAGCCATGGCAAGATGAGGGCGTTTATAGCCCTATCTTATCCATATGGACAGGCGCCCCCCATGCATCCATTTATAGGCTTTCCACAAGGGTCGCATTCGATTCCCAGAGCTATGAACGTCTGCTTTTCTGGGACAGGAATCTTGGTGATGTGAAACCTCCCTGACTGCACGTCCATTCATAGGCTCTCTGCAGCGGAAAGCACATCACGCACTCTTGGCTCATTCTGGCAGTCCAACCTGGTATTGTCTTTACACAATCCTACATGCAATTTTGTATTTACAATAATCAGGAGCATTTCATCTTTTATTCCATAGCAATAGTTTCAGGGGGTCTCCCTACAGTCCCAGGCAACACTGTAACATTGTCTGAGCCCTGTAAACTATCTAGAAAACAGAGGGTTGCGAGGGGTGGTAAACAGTACTGGAAATCAAACACTGAGAGTGAGTGATGACACCCTAGAATACTAAAACAAAATGGAATAGAAATTTAGGTTGGAAAGGGACTTTCAATGTTATGCAGTTATATCTCCTTTTGAATGAGAAAACTGATTGTATTAGGCTGTTCTTGGATTCCTGTAAAGAAATACCTGGCTGGCCAGGCGCGGTGGCTCACGCCTGTAATCCCAGCACTTTGGGAGGCCAAGGCAGGTGGATCACGAGGTCAGGAGATCGAGACCATCCTGGCTAACATGGTGAAACCCCATCTCTACTAAAAATACAACATATTAGCCAGGCATGGTGGCGGGCACCTGTAGTCCCAGCTTCCCGGAGGCTGAGGCAGGAGAATGGCTTGAACCCAGGAGGCGGAGCTTGCAGTGAGCCAAGATCATACCACTGCACTCCAGCCTGGGTGACAGAGTGAGACTCCATCTCAAAAAAAAAAAAAAAAAAAAAAAAAAAACCTGAGAATGAGAAGACTGGGTAACTTATAAAGAAAAGAGATTTGATTGACTCATTGACTCATGGTTTTGCAGGCTTCATAGGAAGGGTGGTGCCAACATCTGCTCAGCTTGTAGGGAGTCTCAGGAAGCCTACAATTATGGTGAAGGGGGAGCAGGCACATCACATGGTAAAAGCAGAGCAAGAGAGAGAGAGAGATGTAGGGGGTGGGTGTTGTCACACTTCTAAATGACCAGATCTCGTGAGAACTCACTATCACGAAGACAGCACCAGGCCATGAGGAATCTGCCCCCAGGATCCAAACACCTCCTACTAGGCCCCACCTCCAGCATTGGCAATTACAGTTCAACATGAGATTTGGGTAGGGACAAATATCCAAACTATATCACCGATTTTTTAGAGAAGCAATTTGACTAGCCCGAAGTCTGAAAGAATCCAGACTAGAACCCCATCTTCTGACTCCTAGTCCTTTCCAGCCTCTTTCTATAAAGCTAAAGGTGACTCTGTTGCTGCTCCCGTGTTTGTCTGGGGATTAGAAAGGGCAAGGCAAGGAAGAAGTGGTGTCTGGGAGCTGCTGAGAATGGGGTGGATAGGGGCAGCAGTGAGGTTATAGACATTTAGCAACCAGCTCTGTAGGAGGGAAAAAGCCCTGCTTTGTAGCATTTGCCAATTCGTTTGGGTGAAAACTCCCACCATGGCCAACTTCAAGCTAACAATGTGACATTACTGTCACAGAGTCAGGAAGAGCTGAGTAGTAGTGGTACAACCACTATATTGTGTTTCCACCATGCAAATACAATAGACATAAATAATCACAAAAGCATAATTAACACTAAGATGTAAGAAATACACAAGAGTAAAATGTGGTCTGTTGAAAATTTATCTCTATTTTAAATATAATTTTTAATAATGGTTATATTTAACAACTCTTTGGTAAAATTTCTAAAACTTTAACAACTGGCTCTCACCAGCCAATAGCAGACGTGTCTAGCACCTCACTGGGAGGTTGTACAATAATTCCACATCAGCAGCTATAGCAAGCCTCAGAGAAGGTCTTCCAAGCACTTATACCACAAATGTGATCAAGTTATGTTGAGATAGTCATCTCCTTCATGGTGCTGTAGGGCCTGAGTCATTTAGAGCTCTCAAACAGTTACCTCCGGCTTCAAGTAGCCTTATTCATTTAGCCCCATCTGCTGTGCAAGGGGCTATTTGCCATCATGCCATGACATGAAAAAAGATTGGGAAGCATTGCTTCACAATACCCACTACCTCCTTTCAAGCCATTGATATTTCTCTCCTGAACCATTATCTATTTATTGACCAAAATTTATCTTTTTCTATATGTTTATGCATATGATAATTTAAAACTGCAATCAGACAAATAACAAACATGCGCCCTGTGGACACTTAAGGGAAGAATACAATAAAATTTCAGCACTGCAGAAATCTATAATCTAGTTACAGAAATAAGACTAATACTTCAACCACAAAAGCAATAAAAGATAGTAGATGTGTGTAATAAAAGACTGTAATATAGCACAGGCCATAACTGTCACTGAACTTCAGGGAAGGAGTTGAGAAAACAAAAGGAAAGTGATCTGACTTTACTTCTCGGTTTACAAATATAGGACTCCAAGTGATTATTAGCCAGCAGAATAGAAAGTGAGCCATTGTCCATTATCTATTCAGTCTGCTCAATAACTAAGCACCTGTCATGCCCCAGGCTGTGTTTTCAAGATGACTTCTCTGTTAGACACAGGAGGTCCAGTGCGAAGGGCCCACAAAAATGTTTTCGTTTTTTTTTTAATCAGAAGAAAAAAATTAAACTTCAGGTCACATAAAAATTATAATATGTGATGTTAGTATATTTGTCTTTATACCAATTGAGTCATGAAATATAATTTTAAAAATTTCCTTATGGAGCAAGGAGCCCAGGAAGACAGAAGTACTGCAGGCCCACGAAAGTTATAAGGCCCTAACTACCCTAGGTGCTAGGGAAAGATAAAATGGTGAACCAGGCAAACAAGTTTCTGCTTTTGTGGAGACTTCATTTTATTAAGAGGGAGAGACCAATAATGAACCAATAAACAAGTCAATAAGCCAGATAATTGCAGAAAGTGATAAAGGTTATGAGAAAATAAAACAGAGTTGATAGAGTGATGGAATGGGGTTGTTCCAAAAAGGCCTTTCTGAGACTGTGATATTAGAGTTGAGCCCTAAATGATAAGAAAAAGACCAGTCCAAAATAAAATCTGAAGGAAGAGTTTTCCAGACAGAAGGAACAGCATGGGCAAAGGTGCTGAGTCAAGAATGAGCTTGGTGCAGGGGAGAAACCCAAAGTCCACTTGGCTGGAGCAGAAAGAAGAGGAGGAGAAAGGAAGAAGAGATCAAAGCAGTAGGAGATGCTGCTGGATGAGGCTTGACGCCATTTAATAGCAATTAATTCTGTGTTGAGCACAATGGGAGGTGTTGAAGTGGGGAAACAGGACCTAACACACATTCAAAACGATGGCTGTGGTCTGAGTGAAGAATGGCTGGAGAGTGGGGTGGGAGTTGGGGAGACCCAGTTAGGAAGCCTGTGCCTAAATGCAGGTGAGTTTAATGAACCTTAGGTCAGAACGGTAGCATTGGATATGGAAAGAAAAGGATGGATCCAGGATGTATTGGGGATGCATAGCAGCAGGAATAGATGCTGGGAGGCTGGGAAAGAGGGTATCCAGGGTGGTGAGGAGCCGGCAAAGTCTTCATGGAAGAGACATAATCATGCAGTTCGAAGAGTGGATTGTTTCCTAAAGAAAATAAAACTATGCTTTTCACCAACTTGAAGGGAGCTTCATTTAGATTTTTAGACTATAAAAACATACCAAATTAATGAGATAAAATGTATGCATGCTTCTATTGCAGTTATTCATAATGTTTTGGTATTTCAGAGATATTAAAGAAGGAGTAATTTTTTAAGCTTTTATCATTTATGAATCAGAAAATAAATTACCTGATAGCAGTTTTAATTGTTCTGCAGTATATTTTACTGAAAATATATTGTGGATAAATGAGCCACAAGGTAAAGCCAAATTTTGAACACGAAGAGTACTCAAAAACAAATGAAAATAATTGCATGAATAGAAACAGAAGACAATTTTAATATTTCATAAAACCTTGAAATAATTTTTCTGTATTAAATATTATAATTTGAGTCTGTTACGTAAAAATTAAGCAAAATGGAATGGGTAAAACATGTTTAAATTGATAAAATCTTGTATGTGATAGAACCATGAGAATCCAATTGGAGGGGGTCGAGATGAACATCAGAGGTGTATTTAATCTCCCCAAGCCCCTGATTCCTAAAATGTAATAACACCTAATTCAAAGGGTAAAATTAGATAAAATGATGGATAAAACAAGTTTCATAACCCCATAACCCACTATAGAAATAAAAGTATTCCTTTTTAGAGATGTGGTCCTAAAAATTTAAGTGAACTAGTTACTAAACCAGTTTTAATCCAGTTAGTCTTTTAAGGCAGGGTGGAGAAAAATGGTGGAATAGAAGCCTACAGTGTTAATCCCACCCCCACCCCACTTGAAACATCAAACTTTAACAAATATCTGCACATAGAAAAGCACCATAACAAGAACCAAAAATTACCTGAACAATCAAAATACCTAGTTTTAATTTCATATCACCAAAAGGGGACTTGAGGAGGCCAGGAGAGACGATCTTGAATCACTTATGCTATTCCTCCCTGTCCTTTGGCAGCTGCATGGAGAAAGAATCTGTGCACTTTGGTGAGGGAGAGTGCAGTGGCTGTGGGACATTATATTAAATTCAGTGCTGCTCTGTCACAGCAGAGAATAAAGCTGTGCTGGGCTCAGCCAGAGCCTGCGCACAGAGGGAACAGCTGGATTAACCCTAGTCAGAGGGAATTTCCCATCCCACTGATCAAAACTTGAGTTTCGCCGCAAGCCTTGCCACCACAGGCCAAAGTGCCCTAGAATCCTATGTAAACTTGAAAGGCAGTCAGGCTGCAAGGACTGCCATTCCTAGGCAACTCCTAGTGCCAGTCTGAGCTTAGAGCCATGAACTAGGGTAGCACATTACCTAGGGAGACACCAGCTAGCATGGCTAAAGGAGTGCTTGTGCCATGCCACCCCCAACCCCAGGCAATGCAGCTCACAGCAATGACAGTGACTTCTTCCTTGTGCTTAAGAAGAGAAGAGGAAACAGTAAAGAGGACTTTGTCTTACATCTTGGATACCAGCTCAGCTGCAATAGGATAGGGCACCAGGCAGAGTCATGAGGCCCCATACCAAAAGAAAGAATTAGTGAGCTTAAAGACATGCTATTTGAAAATATACTGTCAGAGGAGACAAAATAAAAAGTAGTAGAAAATAATAAAGCATACCTACGAGACCTAGAAATAGCCTCAGAAGAGCAAATCTAAGAATTATTGGCCTTCGGGCATGGTGGCTCATGCCTGTAATCCCAGCACTTTGGGAGGCTGAGGCGGGCGGATCATGAGGTCAGGAAATCAAGACCATCCTGGCTAACACAATGAAACCCTGTCTCTCTAAAAATACAAAAAAATTAGCCGGCGTGGTGGCGGGCACCTGTAGTCCCAGCTACTCAGGAGGCTGAGGCAGGAGAATGGCGTGAACTCGGGAGGCAGAGCTTGCAGTGAGCAGAGATTGCACCACTGCACTCCAGCCTGGAGGACAGAGCGAGACTCCATCTCAAAAAATAATAAAATAAAATAAAATAAAGAATTATTGGCCTTACAGAGGGAGTAGGGAAACAGATAGGGGTAGAAAGTTTATTCGAAGAGATTATATCAGAGAACTTCCCATACCTAGAGAAAGATATCAACATTCAAATACAAGAAGATAATAGAATACAACCAGATTTAACCCAAAGAAAATTAGCTTAAGGCATTTAACAATCAAAGTCCTAGATGTCAAGGATACAGAAAGGGTCCTAAAAGCAACAAGAGAAAAGGAACAAACAACATACAATGTAGCTCTGATACATCCAGTGGCAGAATTTTCAGTGGAAATCTTATAGGCCAGGAGAGAGTTGCATGACATATTTAAAGGTCTGAAGAAAAAAAAGCTTTTATCCTAGAATAGTCTATCGAGCAAAAATATCATTCAAATATGAAGGAGACATAAAGACTTTCCCAATAAAACAAGAGCTGGGGGATTTCATCAAAACCAGACCTATCTTACTAGAAATGCTATCAGGAGTTCTTCTATCGGAAAGAAAAAGATGATAATGAACAAAAAGAAATAATCTGAGGCACAAAACTCACTGGTAACAGTAAGCATGCAGAAAAACAGAATAGTTTAACCCTGTAATTGTGATGTGTAAACCACTCTTCACTTAAGTAGAGACGCTAAATGATGAACCAGTCAAAAATAATACCTACAGCAACTTTTCCAAACATAGACAGTACGATAACACATAAAGAGAAACAACAAAAAGTTAAAAGCAGGGGATGAAGTTCAAGTATAGAGTATTTTTATCAGTTTTTGTTAGTGTTAAGCAGTCAGCCACTTAAAATAATGGGTTATAAGGCAGTGTTTGCAAGCCTCATGGTAACCTCAAGTTGAAAAACATACAACGGATATGCAAAAAATAAAAAGAAATTAAAGCATACCACAAGAGAAAATCACTGTCACTAAGAGGAAGACAGGAAGAAGGAAAAGAAGACCACAAAACAACCAGGAAACAAATAACAAAATGGCAGGAGTAAGTCCCTACTTATCAGTAATAACATTAAGTGTAGATGGACTAAACTCTTCAATCAAAAGTCATAAAGTAGCTAATTGGATTTAAAAAAATCCCAAGACTGTGACCTTTTGCCTACTAGAATCACACTTCACCTATAAAGATACCTATAGACTGAAAATTCAAAAAAAGAGTAGGAGTAGTTATATAAGATAAAATAGATTTCAAGACAAAAACTGTAAGAAGAGACAAAGAAAGCCATTATATAATGATAAAGGGGTCAATTCAGCAAGAGGATATAGTGATTGTAGATATATATGTACCCAACACTGCAGCACCCAGATATACAAAGCAAATATTATTAGAGCTAAAGAGAAATGGATCCTAATACAATAATAGCTGGAGTCTTCAACACCCACTTTCAGCATTGGACAGATCTTCCAGACAGAAAATCAACAAAGGTACATTGAACTTAGTCTGCACTGGACCCAGTAGATATTTATTTACAGGACATTTCATCCAGTGGCTGTAGAATACACATTTTTCTCCTCAGCATGGAACATTCTCGAGGACAAACCATATGTTAGGTCACAAAACAAGTTATGAAACATTCAAACAAATTGAAATAGTATCAAATATCTTCTCTGACCACAATGGAACTAAGAATCAATAAGAAGAGGAATTTTGGAAACTATACAAACACATAGAAGTTAAACACTATGCGCCTTTCTTCAATGAAGAAATTAAGAAGGAAATTGAAAAATTTCTTGGAACAAATGATAATGGAAGCATAATGTATCAAAACATATGGGATGCAGCAAAACCAGTACTAAGAGGGAAATTTATATATAGTTATAAGTGCCTACAACAAAAAAGAGAAGAAAAACTTCAAATAAATAACCTAATACTTCAACTTAAAGAACCAGAAAAGCAAGAGCAAACCAAACCCCAAATTAGTAGAAAAGAAATAATGAAGATCAGAGCAAAAATAAATGAATTGAAATGAAGAAGAAAACAAAAGATCAATGAAACAAAAAGTTGATTTTTTGAAAAGATAAAATTGACAAAACTTTAGCCAGACTAAGAAAAAGAGAGACAAGATCCAAATAAACAAAATTTATGAAAAGAAACAAAATTAGTGAAAACAAAAATGAAAAGGAGACATTACAACAAAACAAAAATGAAAAGGAGAAATTGAAAGGATCATTAGTGGCCCCTGTGAGCAACTATCTGCCAATAAATTGGAAAATCTAGAAAAAATGGATAAATTCCTAGATACATACTACCTGCCAACATTGAACCAAACAGATCAATAACAAGTAAAAGCCATCATAAAGAGTTCCAGTAAAGAAAAGCCTGGGACCTGATGGCTTCACTGCAGAATATCTACCAAACACTTAAAGAAGAACTGTTCTAAATCCTATGAGGTCAATATTACCCTGATACAAAAACTAGAAAAAGATACATCCCAAAAAAGAAAACTACAGTTCAATATCCCTGGTGAATATTGATGCAAAAATCCTCAACAAAATACTAGCAAACCGAATTCAGTAATACACAAGAAAGATTATTCATAATGACCAAATGAGATTTATCCCAAGGATGCAAGGAGGTGATACACAAATCAATCAGTGTGATACATCACATCAACTGAATGAAGGGCAGAAACCAAATGCTCATTTCAATTGATGCTAAAAAAGCATTTGATAAAAGTTAACATCCCTTCACGATAAAAACCCTCAAAAAATTAGGTATAGATGAAACATGCCTCCACATAATGAAAGCCATATATGACAGATCACAGCTAGTATTGTACCGAATGGGGGAAAACTGAAATCCTTTCCTTTTAGATCTGGAACACAAAAAGGATGCCCACTTTCACCACTGTTATTTAACATAGTACTGGAAGTCCTTGCTATAGCCATGAGACAAGAGAAAGAAACAAAGGGCATACAAATTGAAAAGGAAGAAGTCAAATTATGCTTGTTTGCAGATGAGATGATCTTATATTTGGAAAAAACTAAAGACTCCACAAAAAGACTATTGGAAATCATAAATTCAGTAAAGTTGAAGGATACAAAATTAACATACAAAAATCAGTAGCATTTCTCTATGTGCACAGTGAACAATCTGAACATTTAAAAGGTAATCCAATTTACAATAGCCACAGATAAAATTAAATCCCTAAGATTAACTTAACCAAAGAAGTGAAAGATCTCTACAATGAAAACTATAAAACATTGATGAAAGAAATTGAAGAGGACACCAAAAAGTGGCAAGATATTCCATGTTCATGGATTGGAAGAATTAATATTGTTAAAATGTCCATACTACCCAAAGCAATCTACAGACTCAATGCATCCCTATAAAAATACCAGTGACATGCTTCATAGAAATACAGCAAACAATTCTGAAATTTATATGGAACCACAAAAGATCCAGAATAGCCACAGCTATCCCAAACAAAAAGAACCAAAAACAGGAGGAATTACATTAGCTGACTTCAAATTATACTACAGAGCTATAGTGACTAAAACAGCATGGTACTGGCATAAAAATAGACTCATAGACCAGGGAAATAGACTAAAGAACACAGAAACAAATCCACACACCTACAGTGAACTCATTTTTCAACAAAGGTGCCAAGAACATATATTGGGGAAAAGACAATCTATTCAATAAATGGTGCTGGGAAAACTGGATATCCATATGTAGAATAATAAAACTTGACCCTTGTCTCTTGCCTTATATAAAAATCAAATCAAATGGATAAAAGACTTAAATCTAAGACCTCAAACTATGAAACTACCATGAAAAACATTGGGGATTGACACAACTTTTATTTACATGCAACTATAATTATACCAAACACAAATTGCTCTATTTATTAAAGTGGTTTCAGCAGGATCTCATAGATCATTTATGCTGTGTGTTTAACTATGATATAATTACCTTAAAAATCTGTAGATTTTTCCATAGTTGAGAGGATATTTTGTAGTTAGTCTTTGACCAAGCATCAATCCATGTAATTCTATTCTCCTGGACTGCCCAAGGCTGACATAACTAATCACTAGCGTAGGAGAAGATTCCACTAACAAGAGGAGGAGGCCCAGAGGGCCCAGAATCAGGGAAAGGGATGAGGGGTTAGCATGAGTGCCACAAAATAAAATGGGAGGTGGCATTTTATTCAAATGCGAGATAAAAAATAACTGTGCTAACTTCGACAATGGTATTATTAAACTCTCATGATGATAAAGAAGAAGAAGGCAATAATCATGAGAGCAGAGGCTTCTGGGAATGACTTTGAAGGGGGCCATTTAATTTCTTATTATAATAAGTTCAGCACTGAAAAACAGATTCTAAGCTCTATTTTCTCTCTTCCCTCTCATTCTTGCTGCTTCAACTCCCAATTCCTCTTCAGCTGAGGAAAATGTATTGGTGTCCTGATATAAACTTGAAAGCTGAGGAGGAAGAATTCAGAAATGATGGTTGCTCTAAATAATGTATGTGAAAATTTATAAAATGATAGGCACATAAGAGAAACACCAAAATATTAAAATTTATTATCTCTGGGCAAAGAGATTATAAGCAATTTTTATTATTTACTCTCATCTTCTCTATATTTTCCAAATGTCCTACAATAAGCATGTATCACTTTTGTAATTATGAGAACAACGTGAAAAAAATAATTCTGCTGGTATGGACTACTGAGAAAATTGAGTACAGAGAATGTTGTCAGTGAAACTAGAATGATTTCCTACAAAGCATGATGTTTTAAACACTAATGGAATACTGCCTTAAATTATAATAGAAGGGTGCCTGGTAGATTACATATGCAAAATATTTGCTTTAGCAGAATAAATCTGTAAAGCAATTACATTTAATATACTAAATCCATGTACTATCATAAGTCTTAAATTCAAAGCAACATGAAACATGGTTGAGTTTACATTGTGATACTGGAGACATTCCAAGGAGAATCATGTGGGAGAAGTCACAATGTAACAATGTTTTCAGTGGCTTCCTTGGAAAGGGCAACTCTAGCATGAATGGAATCACATCAGAGACTTCAGGAACCATCAGGTTTGCAGAGACTGGTATGGACAGAGACCACCTCCCACAGCAATGGAGGGAACTTCTCAAGAGAGCCTCTTTGGCCTGAGTGCAGAGGTCACTGAGGCACTCCTTAATACTTGGGTCAATGTGATTATATTATATTTTGACCAACTCCCAATGTAACTAGATTGCTGTAACCTATATAAAGGACAGAATATTCTAGTCATTTGGAAATCAATGTAGAGACATTTATATCTGGTCTTAAAGATAGATTGAGTCTTGTGGAATATTATACAGCTGAGTCCCTCTGGAGCCCTTTGGTCTATATTTCTCTAAAACATTATTTTAGATTTTAAAAGAAAAATGTCAAGGATGGTTACCAGAGGCTGGAAAGGGTAGTGGAGGGTTGGGGAGGAGATGCAGATGGTTAATGTCTACAAAAAAAATAGAAAAAATGGGGCCGGGCACGGTGGCTCATACCTGTAATCCCAGCACTTTGGGAGGCCGAGGCAGGCGGATCACGAGGTCAGCAGATCGAGACCATCCTGGCTAACATGGTGAAACCCCGTCTCTACTAAAAACTACAAAAAATTAGCCGGGCGTTGTGGCAGGTGCCTGTAGTCCCAGCTACTCGGGAGGCTGAGGCAGAAGAATGGCGTGAACCCGGGAGGCAGAGCTTGTAGGGAGCCGAGATCACGCCACTGCACTCCAGCCTGGGCAACAAAGTGAGACTCTGTTTCAAAAAAAAAAAAAAAAGAAAAAATGAATAAGACCTACTATTTGATAGCACAAAAGGGTGACTATAGTCAATAATAATTGTATATTTTTACATAACTTAAAGAATGTAATTGGATTGTTTGTAACTCAAAGGATAAATGCTTGAAGTGACAGATACCCCATTCTCCATGATGGGCTTATTTCATATTGATGCCTATTTCTTTTTTTTTTATTTTATTTTACTTTAAGTTCTGGGATACATGTGCAGAACATGTAGGTTTGTTACATAGGTATACATGTGCCATGGTGGTTTGCTGCACCTGTCAACCCATCATCTAGGTTTTAAGCCCAGCATGCATTAGCTATTTGTCCTGATGTTCTCCCTCCCTTCCCCTACCCAACAGGCCTCAGTGTGTGTTGTTCCCCTCCCTGTATCCATGTGTTCTCATTGTTCAACTCCCACTTATGAGTGAGAACATGTGGTGTTTGGTTTTCTGTTCCTGTGTTAGTTTGCTGAGGATAATGTCTTCCAGCTTCATCCATGTCCCTGCAAAGGACATGGTATCATTCATTTTTATGGCAGAATAGTATCACATGGTGTATATATACCACATTTTCTTTATCCAGTCTATCATTGATCGGCATTTGGGTTGGTTCCATGTCTTTGCTATTGTAAGTAGTGCTGCAGTAAACATAGGTGTGCATGTGTCTTTGTAGTAGAATGATTTAAATTCCTTTGGGTAGATACCTGGTAATGGGATTGGTAGACCAAATGGTATTTCTGGTTCTAGATCCTTGAGGAATTGCCACACTGTCTTCCAGGATGATTGAACTAATTTACATTCCCACCAACAGTGTAAAAGCATTCCTATTTCTCCACAGCCTTGCCAGTATGTGCTGTTTCTTGATGTTTTAATAATCACCATTTTGACTGGCGTGAGGTGATATCTCATTGTGGTTTTGATTTGCATTTCTCTGATGATCAGTGATGTTGAGCTTTTTTTTCATATGGTTGTTGGCTGCATAAATGTCTTCTTTTGAGAAGTGTCTGTTCATATGCTTTGCCCACTTTTTGATGCTTTGATGCAGTTGTTTTTTCTTGTACATTTGTTTAAGTTCTTTGTAGATTCTGGATATTAGACATTTATCAGATGGGTAGATTGCAAAAATTTTCTCCCATTCTGTAGGTTGCCTGTTCACTCTGATGATAGTTTCTTTTGCTGTGCAGAAGCTCTTCAGTTTAATTAGATCCTATTTGTCAATTTTAGCTTTTGTTGCAATTGCGTTTGACATTTTCATCATGAAATCTTTGCCCATGCCTATGTCCTGAATGGTATTGCCTAGGTTTTCTTCTAGGGTTTTTATGGTTTTGGATTTTTCATTTAAGTCTTTAGTCCATCTTGAGTTAATTTTTGTATAAGGTGTAAGGAAGGGGCCCAATTTTAGTTTCCCAGCACCATTTATTAAAAAAGGGAGTCCTTTCCCCATTGCCTGTTTTTGTCAGGTTTGTCAAAGATCAGATGAATGTAGATGCGTGGTGTTATATCTGAGGTCTCTGTTCTGTTCCATTGATTTATATGTCTGTTTTGGTACCAGTACCATACTGTTTTGGTTACTGTGGCCTTGTAGTATATTTTGAAGTCAGGTAGTATGATGCCTCCAGCTTTGTTCTTTTTGCTTAGGATTGTCTTGGCTATACAAGATTTTTTTGGTTCCATATGAAATTTAAAGTCATTTTTCTAATTCTGTAAAGAATGTCAATGGTAGTTTGTTGGGAATAATATTGCATCTATAAATTACTTTGGGCAGCATGCGCATTTTCAAGATATTGATTCTTCCTGTTTATGAGGATAGAATGTTTTTTCGTTTGTTTGTATCTTCTATTATATCCTTGAGCAGTAGTTTGTACTTCTTCTGCAAGAGGTCTTTTATGTCCCTTGTCAGCTGTATTCCTAGGTATTTTATTCTTTTGTAGCAATTGTAAATGGGAGTTCATTCATGATTTGGCTCTCTCCTTGTCTATTGTTGGCGTAAAGGAATGCTTGTGATTTTTGCACGTTAATTTTGTATCCTGAGACTTTGCTGAAGTTGCTTATCAGTTTAAGGAGTTTTCAGGCTGAGACGAAGGAGTTTTCTAAATGTAAAACTATGTCATCTGGGCTGGGCCCAGTGGCTCATGCCTGTAATCCCAGCACTTTGGGAAGCCAAGGCGGGTGGATCACAAGATCAAGAGATCAAGAGTATCCTGGCCAACATGGTGAAACCCCATCTCTATTAAAATTACAAAAATTAGCTGGGCATGGTGGCGTGTGCCTGTAGTCCCAGCTACTTGGGAGGCTGAGGCAGGTGATCCACTTGAACCTGGAAGGCGGAGGTTGCAGTGAGCCGAGATCTCGCCACTGCACTCCAGCCTGGCGACAGAGCAAGATTCCGTCTCAGAAAAAACAAACAAACAAACAAAAAAACCATGTCATCTGCAAACGGAGACAATTTGACTTCCTCTCTTCCTATTTGAATACCTTTTATTTGTTCCTCTTGCCTGATTGCTCTGGCCAGAACTTTCAATACTATGTTGAATAGTAGTGGTGAGAGAGGACATCTTTGTCTTGTGCCGGTTTTCAAAGGGAATGCTTCCAGCTTGCCCTCTTATTATGATATTGGCTGTGGGTTTGTCATAAATAGGTCTTATTTTTTAAAGATACGTTCCATCAATATCGAGTTTATTGAGAGTTTTTAACTTGAAGGGATGTTGAATTTTATCAAAGGCCTTTTCTGCATCTATTGAGATAATCATATGGTTTTTGTCATTGGTTCTCTTTATGTGATGGATTACGTTTATTGATTTGTGTATGTTGAACCAGCCTTGCATCTCAGGGATGAAGCCGACTTGATCATGGTGGATAAGCTTTTCAATGAGCTGCCAGATTCAGTTTGCCAGTATTTTATGGAGGATTTCCACATCAATGTTCATCAGGGATATTGACCTCAAGTTTTCTTTTTTTGTTTTGTCTCTGCCAGGTTTTGATATCAGGATGATGCTGGCTTCATAAACTGAGTTAGGGAGCAGTCCCTCCTTTTCAATTGTTTGGAATAGTTTCAGAAGGAATGATACCAACTCCTCTTTGTACCTCTCATAGAATTCTGCTATGAATCCATCTGGTCCTGGACTTTTTCTGGTTGGTAGGCTATTAATTACTGTCTTAATTTTAGAACTTGTTATTGATCTATTCAGGGATTCAACTTCTTCTTGGTTTAGTCTTGGGAGGGTGTATGTGTCCAAGAATTTATCCATTTTCTAGTTTATTTGCCTAGAGGTGTTTACAGTATTCTCTGATGATAGTTTGTATTCCTGTGGGGTCAGTGGTGATATCCCCTTTATCATTTTCTATTGTGTCTATTTTATTCTTTTCTCTTTTCTTCTTTATTAGTCTAGCTAGTGGTCTATTTTGTTAATTTTTTCAAAAAAACAGCTCCTGGGTTGATTGATTTTTTGAAAAGAGTTTCATGTCCCTGTCTCCTTCAGTTCCACTCTGATCTTAGTTATTTATTGTCTTCTGCTAGTTTTTGAATTCGTTTGTGCTTGCTACTCTAGCTCCTTTAATTGTGATGTTAGGGAGTCGATTTGAGATCTTTCTGTCTTTCTGATGTGGACATTTTATGCAATGTTCTCATGGAGTATCTTAGCGGTGTTCTCTCTATTTCCTGTCTTGCTATGTTAGGGAAGTTCTCCTGGATAATATCCTGAAGTGTGTTTCCAAACTTGGTTCTATTATCCCCCATCTCTTTCAGGTATACCAACCAATTGTAGGTTTAGTCTTTTTACATAGTCCTATATTTCTTGGAGGTTTTATTTGTTTCTTTTCATTCCTTTTTCTCTAATCTTGTCTGCTTGCCTTATTTCAGTAAGATGGTCTTCAATATCTGATATTCTTTCTTCTGCTTGCTTGATTGATTTGGCTATTGATACTTGTGCATGCTTCACAAAGTTCTCATGCTGTGTTTTCCAGCTCCCTCAGGTCATTTATGTTCCTCTCTAAACTGGTTATTCTAGTTAGCAGCTCCTGTAACCTTTTATCAAGGTTCTTAGCTTCTTTGCATTGAATTAAAACATGCCCCTTTACCTCAGTGGAGTTTGTTATTACCCATGTTCTGAAGCCTACTTCTGTCAATTCGTCCATCTTATCCTCCATTCAGTTTACGCCTTTGCTGGACAGGTATTGCGATCATTTGGAGGAGAAGAAGCACTCTGGCCTTTTCGGTTCTCAGCATTTTTTTTTTTATTGATTCTTTCTCATTTTCGTGAGATTGTCTAGTTTCAATCTTTGAGGCTGCTGACCCTTGGATGAGGTTTTTGTGGAACTTTTTTGTTGATGCTGTTGTTGTTGCTTTCTGTTTGTTTGTTTTTCTTTCAATAGTCAGGTCTCTCTTCTGCCAGGCTGCTGCATTTGCTGGGGGTTTACTTCAGGCCCTATTCATCTGTTTCACTCCTGCGCCTAGAAATGTCACTCGAGGAGGCTGGAGAACAGCCAAGATGCGTGCCTGCTTCTTCCTCTGGGATCTCTGACCTTGAGGGGCACCAACCTGATGCCAGTAGGTATGCTCCTGTATAGGATGTCTGACAACCCCTGTTGGCGGGGGGGGGGGGGGTCTCACCCAGTTAGGTGGCATGGGATGGGAAGCAGGACCTGTTTAACAAAGCACTTTGGCTGTCCCTTGGTGGAGGGGATGTGCTGTGGTGGGGGAAAACCTATTCATCTGGGCTGCCTGGATTCCTCAGAGCTAGAAGGAGGAGAGGCTACATCTGCTGGTCTGCTGAGACTACAGCCACCCCTCCCACTAGGGGCTCAGGCCCAGAGAGCTCAGAGTTCTGTCCCTGAGTCCCTGACTGCAGTTGTTGGAGTTCCTGCAGGGATGCCCTACCGAGTGAGGAGGGATGAGACAGGCTCAGGCCTGAGGAGGTACTCTGGCCACATTCTACCACAGCAGGTGTGTTAGGCTGTGGGTAGTACCTCTTGGGACCAAGCCATCCAGCCTTCCTGGCTCCAGCAGGGGAAAAGTGCAGCCTGGAGCTATAGAGATGGCTTCTACCCTTCCCCCGCCCTGGGAGCTTAGTGTGTTAGGCAGCTACTAGTCCCAGAGTTGGCTGCCACCACCCCCAAAGAGCTTAGACAGCAGGCAGCTGCAGCTGTGGCGATGGCTGCCCCTCCTCTGGGGAACTTGGCAGGCTTAGGCAGTTCTAGCTGAGTGGCTGTTGAGAATCTAGGTGTTGCTCTGTGGTTGGGACCTTAGGCCCTGGTGCCCTGGTGGGCTCACATGTGGGATCTACCAATCTGTCGGTTGCACAGTTACGGGTAAAAAGCAGTTTCCCAGGCTGGGTAGCATGCTCACTCACTGCCTCCCTTGGCTGGGGTGTGGGGGCTCCCCTGCCCCGTGTGGCCCTCAGGTGGGCTGCCACACCACGCTGCTCTTCCTTTCTCCTCATGCCTATTTCTTTTATATATATATGTAAATATATACATATATGTATATATAAATATGTGTGTGAATATATACATATATGCATATATAAATATATGTGTGATTATATACATATATGCATATATAAATATACGTGTGAATATATACATATATGCATATATAAATATATGTGTGAATATATACATATATGCATATGTAAATATATGTGTGAATATATACATATATGCATATGTAAATATATGTGTGAATATATACATATATGCATATGTAAATATATGTGTGAATATATGCATATATGTATATGTAAATATATGTAAATATATACACATATATAAATGTATGTAAATATATATATGTGTATCTATATATGTAAACATATGTATTTACATATATGTATCTATATATGTAAACATATGTATTTACATATATGTATCTATATATGTAAACATATATATTTACATATATGTATCTATATATGTAAACATAGATATTTAAACATATATATTTACATATATGTATATGTATAAATATATGTGTAAACATATATTTACATATACGTATATGTATAAATATATGTGTAAACATGTATTTACATATATGTGTAAACATGTATTTACATATATGTGTAAACATGTATTTACATATATGTGTAAACATGTATTTACATATATGTGTAAACATGTATTTACATATATGTGTAAACATGTATTTACATATATGTGTAAACATGTATTTACATATATGTGTAAACATGTATTTACATATATGTGTAAACATGTATTTACATATAGGCATATGTATAAATATATGTGTAAACATATATTTACATATAGGCGTATGTATAAATATATGTGTACACATATATCATATATTTACATATAGGTGTATGTATAAATATATGTGTACACATATATTTACATATATGTATATATGTAAATATATATAGTTTCTTTTTTAAACTTTAAGTTCTGGGATACACATGCAGAACATGCAAGTTTGGTACATAGGTATACATGTGCCATGGTGGTTCCGCATGCCTATTTCAAAACCTCTCATGTATCCCCTAAATGTATACACCTACTATATACCCACAAAAAATTTAAAAAGTAATTTAAAAAATTAAAAATAAAAACAAGCTAAAATTTATAACCAAAAAAACAAAAAAGAAAAATGTCTTCACCATTGAATACCCAGAATGACCCAATACTATGTTTGGATGTAATCTGAACCAGTATTTAATGGAGGTAGAATTTGGGTGACTAATGTAATTATAAAAATTTCAAATAAAACTAGCATCAAAAATTTACTAACATCTTCAATCCTTTTATACTAAAACAAAGTCGATACTTTATGACACAAAATACCACCACTGATAATTTATTTTTAAAACATTTATTTTTTTGCATGAACAGTAAGTGCTTACATAAAGCATCACTACTTGTCTGTACGTGAGTCTATGAAAAGATGACAGGTTTGACTCTTGTTTAGGGAAAAACACAACAGAAACCCAAAGATCTCAAATTTAAAGGCCAAGAGAAAAAAAATCACACGACAGGCGTATAAATGACAATTCTGCACAGAAAAGATTCATATAACAACTGAGCTCGTAGTACTTCACCCTAGATGGCAAATCACATAGCCTCATTTCCACATGACAAGAAAATTACTCCATCTGTAAATAATGCCTGTTCTCTGTGGTTCTAAAAACTGTGGTAGGTGAGAATTTAAAAGTTTGGGGTTATTACATTATCAACTCATAAGATGTCAAAACTGAGAGAGTCTTTAGAGAACCTTGCTTTTTTAATTTTTATTTTTTGATGGAGAACATGAGAGAGAGAGGAGAGAAAAAAAATAATTTGAGGAATTCCCCCTTGGTCAGAGAGAAAGCCAATGTGTTAATTACATAATAGTTACTTATATGGCCTAATTGTTTTTATGACAATCTTCAAAGCTTATGTCTCTCCTTCCTTCTTCTTTGTAGACTCCCATGGTTAGGATAAAACACAGGAGTAAGCACAGTTTATCTACAGATTCATTCTGATTGCTAACCATTTCCAAACTTTCACATGTTCTTTAACCGCTGAGTTCTAGCCTATAGAGAACTTGCTTTCTTTTGTGTGTGTGATAAAACTATGATAAAACAACCTGATAGTTTTTAAAAAGGCAAAAACTTGAACAGACTTTTCATCAAAGAAGATCTGCAAAAGACCAAGAAATTATGCAAAAAGATGCTCAATATCATTAGTCGTTAGGGAAATGCAACTTAAAATAATATACCACTGGGGCCTGGCACAGTGGCTTATGCCTGTAATCCCAGCACTCTGGGAGGCCGAGGTGGGCCGATCACCTGAGGTCAGGAGTTTGAGATCAGCCTGGCCAACACGGTGAAACCCTATCTCTACTAAAAGTACAAAAATTAGCTGGGCATGGTGGCACATGCCTGTAATCCCAGCTACTCGGGAGGCTGAGGCAGAAGTATCACTTGAACCCGGGAGGCAGAGGTTGCAGTGAGCCCAGATCTCACCACTGCACTCCAGCCTGGGCAACAGAGTGAGACTCCGTCTCAAAAACAAACAAACAAACAAACAAAACAAAAAACACTGCATACTTACTAGAACAACTAAAATCAAAAAGACTGGTGAGACTAATTGTTGGTGAGGATGTAAAGCAACTGGAACTCATAAAAATTCCTGGTGAGTGTGTAAAATGATACAGCACTTTGGAAAACAGTTAAGCCATTTTTCTAAAGTAAAGCACACACTTATCACATATCTCAGTCTTCCCAAGTATTTACCCAAGAGAAAAATCTATGTGTATAATTTTACATAAATATTTATAATACCTTTATTCATGATAGCCAAAATTAGAAACATTGATAGGTGAATGAATAAACAAATTAGAGTTTACTTGTGTGATGGAGCACTTCTCATCAATAAAAAGAAGCAATCTACTGATAGATACAACAGTATGTTTGCATTTCATAGATATTTGAGCAAAAGATGCCATTTGTATAATATCCTAGAATACACGAGACTAATCTATTTGACACAATCAGACCAGTAGTCACATGGAATAGGTAAATAGTTGGAAGAGATTGACTAAAAAGGGGTGCAAGGGAACTTTTTTGTGGAATAGAAATGTTCTATATCTTGATGATATTTACAAGGGTGTGTACAATTATTAAGGGTCACCGACCTGTATGTACACTTAAAAAGTGTGATATTATTTTTATTGTAAGTATATTATACTTCAAGGAAGTTTACTTTAAAAATATACCTTTCCTATATCTCTGTTGCAGTGCCTTGCAGTAATGGATGTTCATTGCAATATTGTTTATAAGAGTGTTAAATTGGAAACAAATTAATAATTCAACAATAGAGAGACAGTTAAATAACCTATGGCCATAAAAGACTGGAGGCAGGAATCATTGAAATTACTACAAATCAGCAGAAATATCTACTCATTTATTTGCAGCTAGTACTATGAAACTTAATTATCAATAGACATACATCGTACTCTGGTTATTCCACATTTACTCAGATTCATTCTCAATCCTTCTATTCCCTACATATTGTCCTGTGTAGTTGATGCTTAGGGGCAGCATTGCCCAGATTCTCTAGTCTGCTGGTTTCCTGTGGAGTTTATCTAACCCAGCCATCAACAAGACATTGGAGTGAAAAGGAAGAAGTAGGATTATTTCTTCACCATTCCCTCCCTGCTGTGTTTCAGGGTTCTGGCAGTGGCTGTAGGCCCCTAAGACTGTAACTTATTCTGTTGGGCAGCCTCTCCTCCATGACTCCACCTCTTACTCTGTTCTGATGACCTTATTTACACCCTTATTTCTTTCCAGCCTACAGCCATAGCAGCTTCCTGTTTTGTTATATCTGGGTTTCATAAACTTTGCCTACACCTCTGTAAATAGTCCTTTTATTAAAGTCTCTTGAATTGCTCCATTTAAATGAAAATTTTGTTTCTTCCCAAGACAGATTAACTGTGATCTCACTGAAATACTCTCAGCTGCATATGACAGGTTTACCTTACGAATGTTAAAACAACCAAAACAAAGATGAGTTGGGCTAAACAAATCTAAAAACAGATTACTTTTCAGTTGCTATCATTTGACCATTTTCCATCAAGCAATTTATAGAGACTTGCTACTAGACTTTTAATTTTACACCTTCGAAGATATCTTTAGAATGATACATGTGTTTCTAATATTGAATGGAATTTAACAAAATAATTCAAATATCTTTTGCACAGTTTTCTGAGCTATTTTAATTGGGACTTTGATTTTTCTATGATTTCTTTCTCTTCCTTTACTAAGGGTATTACAGAATTCAGTTTTGCAGCAAGACTGCCTGAGGGTCTACTATCATTTAGTACTTTTATAAAATTTAGGGTGATGCCAGGTGCGGTGCCTCACGCCTGTAATCCCAGCACTTTGGGAGGGCGAGGCAGGCAGATCACCTGAGGTCAGGAGTTCGAGAGCAGCCTGGCCAACATGACAAAACCCTGTCTCTACTAAACATACAAAAATTAGCTGGGTATGGTGGTGCGTGCCTGTAATCCCAGCTACTCGGGAGGCTGAGACAGGAGAATCCCTTGAGCCCAGGAGGCGGATGTTGCAGTGAGCCTAGATTGTGCCACTGCACTCCAGCCTGGGTGACACAGAGAGTCAGTCTCAAAAAAATAAAAAATAAAATTCACAAAAATTAACTCAAGATGGATTGAAGATTTAAATGTAAGATCTAAAACCATAAAAACCCCAAAAGAAAACCTAGGCAATACCATTCAGGACATAGGCATGGGCAAAGACTTCATGACTAAAACACTAAAAGCAACGGCAACAAAAGCCAAAATTGACAAATGAGATCTAATTAAACTAAAGAGCTTCTGCACAGCAAAAGAAACTATCATCAGAGTGAACAGGCAACCTACAGAATGGGAGAAAATTTTTGCAATCTATCCATCTGACAAAGGGCTAATATCCAGAATCGATAAAAAACTTAAATTTACAAGAAAAAAACAACCCTATCAAAAAGTGGGCAAAGGATATGAACAGACACTTCTCAAAAGAAGACGTTTATGCAGCCAAAAAACATATGCAAAAAAGCTTATCATCACTGGTCATTAGAGAAATGCAAATCAAAACTACAATGAGATACCACCTCATGCCCGTTAGAATGGCGATCATTAAAAAGTCAAGAAACACCAGATGCTGTAGAGGATGTGGAGAAATAGGAACACTTTTACACTGTTGGTGGGAGTATAAATTGGTTCAACCACTGTGGAAGACAGTGTGGCAATTCCTCAAGGATCTAGAACCAGAAATACCATTTGACCCAGCCATCCCATTACTGGGTATATACCCAAAGGATTATAAATCATTCCACTATAAAGACACGTGCACACGTATGTTTATTGCGGCACTGCTCACAATAGCAAAGACTTGGAACCAACCCAAATGCCCACCAATGATAGACTGGATAGAGGAAATGTGGCACATATACACCAGGGAATACTATGCAGCCATAAAAATGATGAGTTCATGTCCTTTGCAGAGACATGGATGAAGCTGGAAACCATCATTCTTAGCAAACTAACACAAGAACAGAAAACCAAACACCGCATGTTCTCACTTATAGGTAGGAGTTGAACAATGAGAACACATGGACATGGGGAGGGGAACATCACACACCAGGGTCTATTGGGGGCTGGGGGGCTACAGGAGGGATAGCATTAGGAGAAATACCTAATGTAGATGATGGGTTGATCGGTATAGCAAACCACCATGGCACGTGTATACCTATGTAACAAACCTGCACGTTCTACACATGTGCCTCAGAACTTAAAGTATAATAATAATAAAAAAAATTAGGCTGAATAGCCTGATAAGTACACCACCATTTTAATTTTTTTAAAAAACAGGTGGCACCCAACTTTCTTAAATGTGTTTATTAGGTATAAATCTGCCTTCCCTAGTTTGGACAGATTTCCTCAAAACTTTTTGAAGGATTTTGCACTGATAAAACCTCTTATACTCAGTAAACAATTGATTTAGACATTGCTAAAATATTAAACTGACCACTTTTCACTTGTTCTTCTCTGTCCTTTGCTAAATAACACAGTAATATGTGTGTTATTCTCTGTTAGCTCTGAGCTAAAACTCAGAAGGAAGCAATGCCAAGAACTGTGATTAGAGATTCCAAGTGAAGAGGCCACTATTGTCAAACATTTCTTCCTTGACTGGGGAAGATGAGAAGTCTATCCTGATACTACACTGGATAACGAAAAATTGCACTTTATTTGGAATCAGAACATCTACCCATATTAACAGGAGCAAGAGCTATCTTTCTAGGACAGAAACTTGGAGCAACCTTCAGGTATTCAGCAACATTATTACCTGTGCAGATGTTGACAATACAGTCAAAGCTACCTGGCATTTATGAAAATCAAAATTGATTTTGTACTAAACCAAGAGCCTACGAAGACTTCACTTCAATGGATGATTTCTTTTGATTAGCTATATCGTTAGTTTTGCGAGTATGGGAGGTGATTAGCTTTGCTCAAGGAAGACGAATCCCTATTGTGAAAGGACAAGGAGCCTTTCCTCCTTTTGGCTGTGACACCAATCAGCTCTAATGTGAACTGTAATTCTTCAGTGCCCTGTAATTTTCCTAAAAGCCTCAGATTGGAAAATGCTGCTCAAACTGACAGCTTCTTTCTCTCCTTGTGTACTTGCACAGCAGGCAGATGTAGAAGTGACAGAAATGTGTCCTGTTTCATTACTTAATCTTTTTGATGGATATTGTGCTCAGAGAGCCTATCTCCTTATTCTACAGTTAGAGAAAGGCCCTCTTTGCTGTCATGGTTACATGTCAGTAGTGGAATTTTAAATAAAAATACATTGAAGTTGGTGAGAGCTTCTCTGCAATCTCTGTCTAATAGTGTCCCTGTCATTGATAGCTCTGCAGAAGGAAGTCTGTGTCTATTTCGAAGTGTTCAAACCAGTTTTCATAAAGTGATTAAGAAGTCTTTGGATGATCATGAAATGTATAAAATTCAGTTGTTTGAGAATAAAATTGTCTTTATTCATTGTCTTCAGTTAGTGTCTTATTTTTTGTTATTCTTCAGAAAATATTAACTATTTCAGTAACTATTTCCCCAGGGAGCTCAATTAATTCTCATTTATTATTATTTTAAACCCTAAGATTTTTTTACAAAAATGTGGCATTCACTGAAACAGCATTCTATATACTGTTAACCAATTTACCCTATCATTTTTTGTATAACACTATCTCTTAGATAACTTGCTCTAGTTACTATCTAAAATTCAATGAAGATAAACTTCACCTTATGTTTAACAGACATAAAATTACAGTCAATTTTGACATGATGAGTCTAATCATATTTCTGTTTAGGTTAATATTTTTTAATTAATTTATTTGAAAGCATGCAGTATGGCAAAATTATCTCGAAGTATTTCTGAAGTTATGCTTATTGCATCACCTATAACTTAGTATTCAGCATTTATAAACTACTATTAAGCACTCACAATATTCAAACTTTTAGTACTGTCCATCAAGTTCCTTTGAAAATGAACACATTAATCCAATTTTAGACAGGAAAAAGTGAAGGAGAAAGATTTTGGAAAGTTGTAGGTTCCAGTAAGTGTTTATATTGTAAATACTCCTGTTTATATTTGTGTTTATATTGTAAATATATGTGTTTATATTGTAAATAGTTCTGTCTATATTTTCACTGTAGTGACTGTAGCATTTTATTTTGAAAAATGAAGTTTCTGAGAAGAGAAAGTAATATGAGTCCAGTGATAACTATTGCTCCTTTGCAAATAGACTATATAGCTATATTATGGTAAGTATATTGCAATATTAAGAATTTATGCTTTTGCTTGAGCCACAGAAAATACAGTTAAAAAAGAATATAGCTTCGGTGATCTAATAACACAAAATCTTCCAAACTTGAATGCAGATAAGTATTTTTTTTCAAAAATGGCAAACACTTCCAGATAATTATTTACACTTTTACTTTTAATTTTTTAATTTTTAAAGATAATGTTATATCTGTTTTTTGGTGGTTAAGACATCTTATTTGTGTGAGAGATGTGTCCTGACCAACCTGGGTAGTAATTACATAATTCAGCTAGTCCTAACAATGTGTGTTACAGACTTCCAGTGGTCAGAGCCCCGTTTCCCTAGATTTTATGAATATACATATATTTGGAATGCTGAGACATGCCAGTCAGTCTTGATTACTTTGATCAGCCTCCTTCTGTTTCTTGTGGAGGGGTGGGTAAATTGGAGTGGGGAGAGAGGCATTTTTCAACAACTTCCCTAAGCTTCAAATTAAGACACATTGCATTCTCTCTTTAATAGACTTCTTGTAAGGGTAATCAATAAGCTAGATTCTGACCTATGGATTACTCTGTAGAACAGATAGGGGTGTGTGTGTGTGTGTGTGTGTGTGTGTGTGTGTGTGTGTTAAACATCAGCACTTTGGAAGGCTAAGGCGGGAGGACGGCTTGAAGCCAGGAGTTCAAGACCAGCCTGGGTAACAATGCAAGACCACGTCTCTACAAAAAATAAAATAATTGCAGTCATGGTGGTGCACACCTGTAGTGCCAGCTATTCAGGAGGCTGAGGTAAGAGGAGAGCTTGAGCCCAGGAGTTCAAGGCTGCAGTGAGCATGATAGTGCCACTGCATTCCAGCTGGGGTAACAGAACCGGACCCTGTCTTCAAGGAAACAAAAAACAAACCTCATAAGACATTGTTATAACTGGTTTATGTGGTTAATATTTATTTAGTTTACCCACCTGTTTACAATTTCATTATTTTTTACTCCATCCTGCATCTCTAAGATTCATTTAAAAACATGTTCTTCTACTTGGAGATAATTCTTTAGTACTTCTTTTAATGCAGTTTTGCAGGTGATAGATTCTCTATTTTTTCTATGGCATGAAGATATTTTGTTTAATTCTGAATGATATTTTCAATGGCATAAAAATCAATTACTTCCTTTCAACCCATTGAGGAGATAATTATATTTTTGTCTGATAAGAAGTCAACTCTTGATCTAATTACTGCTCTTTGAAAATGGTATATCTGGCCAGGTGCAGTGGTTCACACCTGTAATCCCAGCACTTTGGGAGGCTGAGGCGGGTGGATCATGAGGTCAGGAGATCGAGACCATCCTGGCTAACACAGTGAAACCCCGTCTCTACTAAAAATACAAAAAATTAGCCGGGTATGGTGGCACACACCTGTAGTCCCAGCTACTCAGGAGGCTGAGGCAGGAGACTTGCTTGAACCCAGGAGGTGGAGGTTGCAGTGAGCTGAGACAGTGCCACTGCACTCCAGCCTGGGTGACAGAGCGAGACTGTCTCAAAAAAAAAAAAAAAAAAAAAGAAAAGAAAACAGTATATATTTTTCTCTAGCTAATTTTAAGGTTATGTCTTTACATTTGATTATTTCTGGTTTCTGTTACGATATGTGTAGGTGTGGATTTCCTTGCATTTGTTATGCTTGGACTGCTTTAAATCTGTGGATGATGTCTTTCATCACATTTGGAATATTCACAGTCGTTATCTTCCCAAATATTGCTTGTACAACATCCTTTCTCCTTTTCTTCTGGGTCTGGAGATAAATGTATGTTTGCCCTTTTCACTGTATTATCCATGCCTCTTATTACCTCTCTTTGGTGCATTTCATTCATTTGTTTTTCTGTTCTTTAATCTAGATTATTTCTCCTGACCTACCTCTCAGTTTACTGATTCTCTTTTTAGCTATGCCTAACTAGTTGTTATACTCATCCATGAAGTTCTAAATTTTAGTTGTTAGAACTTTGCACCCTATAATTTCTATTTTGTACATTTTCATCTTCTTTTTTTAAAAAAATATGCTAGGCATTTTTTAATATTTCAGTTTTCTTTTGAACTCATTGAATGTAATCAACATAGTTATTTTTAAAGTCTGTTTAAAGTCTGTATCTATTAGTTCAAACATATGGACCAACCTCAATTGGTATGATTGTCTATTGTTTCTGCTGATTTATATTCATCTTTTCTTGTCTTTTTGTGTGCCTGGTTATTATAAATGGGATCCAGGCATTTTATTTGAAAAAGTGCTTATAGAAATAATTTGAGGTTTGGGTAATGTTATTTTTTTCTGAAAAATATTTTGTTTGCTTCTACCATGCACCTTTGGGCACTGTAATCTCTAATCTGGTATTACCTTAATTCAATTTCAAAATTTTATCAAACTCCATGACTTGATATTGGGCCATAGTCCATATCAGGGATAGTTCACTTCTGATTTAGCCTTACTTCTAGAGTTAAGCCATTTTAGGTTCCAATCCAAGCACAGGGATTTATCAGTTTCTCCACTCTTGGTAAAAACTGGCTTATTCTTCTGTCTTCCAAATTCCATGAAGCTGAGAAAAGTGTTGCTTAGTAACTGAGCAGCTTCTTTGAGAATCAACAGATGCCTCCAGGAAAGTATTTCCAACTGCTAGGTGCCTGTCTCTGCCTTTTCATCTTCTCCTGAATCTTGACCTAGTAAATCTTCAGTATCTTCTTATTTATATGATGCCAACAAGTTTTTTCTCATCTTTTCTATGTCATCTGGGTGAATGTTTGTCTGAGCTATCTGATTTTCAATTAGTGAAAGTGGAAGTCTCATTATATTTTTTTTTCTCATGTGATCTTACAGTTCACATCATCTAAAAAAATGATATGAAAAGTATTGAAGCAGCCATGTCTATAGCAGATATAAAAACTCAATCTGGCTGGGCACAGTGGCTCATGCCTGTAATCCCAGCACTTTGGGAGGCCAAGGTGGGTGGAACACCTGAGGTCAGGAGTTTGAGACCAGGCCGGCCAACAGGTGAAACACCATCTCAACTAAAAATACAAAATTAGCTAGTTGTAGTGGCACATGCCTGTAGTCCCAGCTACTCAGGAGGCTGAGGGAGGAGAATCACTTGAACCCAGGAGGCAGAGGTTTCAGTGAGCAGAGATCGTGTCATTTCACTCCAGGCTAGGTGACAAGAGCAAAACTCAGTCCTGAAAAAACAAAACAAAAAACCTCAATCTGCAGAAGAAGGCATAAGCAAAATGAGACAGATATCATGAGATCGGCAAAGAAGAAAGGACATGCCACTTCTGATATGGAGTCTCTTGTTCTCTTTCTGAGCTTATTTTTGCTGTGACACCTAATTGCACAAAGCATAGTAATATATTTTTTATTCTTCCATTAAATCTCTCCCATTGCACTTTTTTTTTTTTTTTGCAAAGACGGTATATGTAGGTTCTGTTACTTGTAATTTAAATAATTTTTACCAGAGCAAGACCATTTTCTGAATTGACTTTTTGGTCATTTGATCTATTGTTACCTCTATATGCATGCACAACTGGAAGTTTATTAAATCTTTTTGGTCCCAAAAATAAAATGCTTTTGTCAACTCAGTGGATTTCAGACAATCTTTGCTGAACATCATGCTATTATGTGATCTTTTTTCTAAGGGAAACTTTCACATAGAGGCCTCAAATGAGGCGATATAAAATGCCTTTGAAAAGTCCCAAGGAAAAGAAGCATTATAAATCTCTCCAACCCTTGATTCATGCTACATTGTTTGTGATTAACCACACAAGGAAGTGTCATGAAGTCCATAGTGGAATTATCTTCTTGGAGGAGCATTTTACAGAATGTCCCACTACAGGATTTTAGAGCTCTCTAAATCTGAGTTTTCCTATGACTTGTGAAAATAGACTTAAAAAAAAAAACCTGCGTTGCGGGGGGCTGGGGGCGGGTATTTTATGTTAGTTTAAATGTGTACAGAGTAAGTCAGCTATACTTTTTAAAAATACTCTTCTGGGAAATAATAGGATTCATGCAGCAACTTTTAATGCCTGGAAAAATGATGAGAATTTTGTGCTTTTAAGTAGAGATTTCAGAAAATAATTCCTTTTTTTCTATTTACTTGCAAAATCAAAAGTAACCCTCAATAGGGTCGAGGCAATTGAACGTGGGGGTTTTTGATAAGTAAAAATTGACAAAGCACAGTCCTCTCTTGAATTTGCAGAACTATGAGTTAGCAGACAAAATGTTTATCATCTACTTGGGAAGACAAATCATAAATGCATGGAATAACTAATAACAAAGGCAGTATTTATTATGCATTCAGAATCCCGTGATTATACAGTAAAATCTAAATTGCATTCAATGGAGTGAGAACACATGGAGTGTTAACCGTGTGGAGTACTATTAAGAAGACCAAGAAGAACTTTGGGAAAGATGATAATTATGACCTGGGGGTTCTCAGAGGGAAATGTCCTATGGTAAGGGGAATTAAGAATGAAGCCAGGTGTGCTTCCCTCCAAAGATACAATGTCAACAAATGATTTAACCATTTTTAAATTAAAAATAACAGCAAACAAAATAGAAAGTGTGAGTGGCTTTCATGAAAAAGTACAAACTGAGAAAGCCCAAGATGGGAAAGACAGTAGAAGAAATGCTGCTCTACAGGATTTGAGTGTAAACGGTAGAAAGTACAGTGCCTCCAGAGATGAACACCGTGAGGAGTAGAGATCCTATTCTCAGCTTGAAACACAGCAAAGCAACCTTTGAACTGAACATTTGTCCTTTAATCAGATTTTTCCGGTCACCTTACACTATAGTCTAAGTTCTTCTCTTTCTCTTTTTGACTGCCATAATCATTAGCAATTTGAGGGAAACTTGGATTTGAGGATCATGTCCAATCTTCTAAATAAAAAGGACGGTTTGGCAAGTAGCCCTTCTACCGAGCTTATGCTGAACTTGGTAACAAAGTCTCAGAAGGTGGAAGAGGAGAAAGGAAACTAACATTCCTTCCCCAGTTGCCTTGCTGGGCCAGTGGTTCTCAATGCCCACTGCATAACACAATCACTTACAGAGTTTTTTTGCATATAGAAGCCTGTTCCCCACTCCTCTAAAAGTGTGGTGGCTCACGCCTGTAATCCCAGCACTTTGGGAGGCCGAGACGGGCGGATCACGAGGTCAGAAGATCGAGACCATCCTGGCCAACATGGTGAAACCCCATCTCTACTAAAAATACAAAAATTAGCTGAGTATGGTGGCGGGTGCCTGTAGTCCCAGCTACTGGGGAGGCTGAGGGAGGAGAGTCGCTGGAACCTGGGAGGCAGAGGTTGCAGTGAGCTGAGATCATGCCATTGCACTCCAGCCTGGGCAACAGAGCAAGACTCCATCTTAAAAAAAAAAAATTCTAATTAGGTAGCTCTGGAAGGGGGGACAAGAAATGACCATGGGCACTGATCTTAAAAAAAAAAAATTCTAATTAGGTAGCTCTGGAAGAGGGGACAAGAAATGACCATGGGCACTGACCAGCACTGTTACAAACAAATCATCAGTAGTTCTCATGAGCAGCCAAAGTTAAGACCTACATTTTAGGTTCAAAAAAGTGGACAAATACTATTTGAAAAAGGGTTACATTTTTTTGACAAATCCCTGTATTTTTCCTTCTTTGAATTCGATCCTTTGTTTTCTACTTTTTATACTTTCCATTAAGGTTTAATTGTAAGTCTGATAGATTGCAACCACTTGGACTTCTAAAACTTAACAAGGTGCCTTGAATATAGTAGTTACCCAATGAGTGTTTTAAGTGTTTGTTGAATGAGTCCTTCACATCTGATGTCAATATGTGAAAGGTTGCTTTAGGCTATCAACTTGACTGGATTAAGGGATACTCAGCTGGTAAAGCATTGTTTATTCTCAATGCTTCTGTAGGCTCTGAGCCTATCCCGCTTCTGCTGAAATGAATCTCAGGTGGTTTTGCTTTTGATTAAAATGGTTTGGCTGCCCCAGGTGTGCCTGTGAGGATGTTTCTAAAGGAGATTGGTGTGTGAGTCAATGGACTGAGTGGGGAAGATCCACCCTGAATGTGGACAAGCACCATCCAATTGGCTGTGGGCCTATATGGAACAAAAGGCAGAGGAAGGGTGAATTCTCCCTCTCTTCTGGAATCAGGGTGCTTTTATTTTCCTGCCTGTGGAACTCAAGGTTCTCCAGCCTTTGGACTCCTGGACTCATACCAGCAGCTCCTCCCAGCTCTTGGGGCTTCAGCCTTGGACTGAGAATTACGCCATTAGCTTCCTTGGCGCTGAGGCCTTTGGACTTAAACAGAGCCATGCTACTGGGTTTTCTGATTCTCCAGCTTGCAGACAGCCTACGGTGGGACTTCACAGCCTTCATAACCAAGTGAGTCTATTCCCCTAATACATTTCCTTTCATATGTCTATGTATACTATCAGTTCTGTCTCTCTAGAAAACCCTGACTAAAATAACATGGATAGATATTATTGCTTTCAATTTGAAGTTGGGATACTGGAAAGCTTGAAATTCACTTAGAGAATTACTAGAAATAGCCCTCAGGATTTTATGTTTAGTTGAATATAGTATTTTCACAGATATCAGTTTACCTATCCTAATTAACAGGCATCTATCAACCAAAATAGTGACAGTAGCATCTATCATCTTGCCCTTACAGGCTATGTAAGGGGAAGTTGGAAAGTCACCTCGTTTTAAGCCATAATTTGTCTTAGGCCAGCCCTAAAGTAGGTGCTTCAGATGGATGCACCAAGCATTTGCTGAGTGTCTTCTTCTGCCATCTTCTTCTTAAACATCACATTGCAGGGTACGAAGGTAGTTGGCAGTTTTGTTTTTTTGTGTTTGTGTGTGTGTGTTTTTTTGTTTTTTGTTTTGTTTTGTTTTGTTTTTTGAGATGGAGTCCCGCTCTGTTACCCAGGCTGGAGTACGGTGGCTGGATCTTGGCTCACTGCAACCTCCGCCTCCCAGGTTCAAGTAATTCTCTTGCCTCAGCCTCCCAGCTACCTGGGATTACAGGCAAATGCCACCACGTCTGGCTAATTTTTTTGTGTTTTTAGTGGAGAAGGGTTTTAGCCATGTTGGCAAGGCTGGTCTTGGACTCCTGACCTCAAGTGATCCACCCACCTCGGCCTCCCAAAGTGCTGGGATTACAGGCGTGAGCCACCATGCCCAGCCGTAGTTCAGTTTTTTAAACATAAAATTCAAGCAGATGAATGGACTAAAAATAAACCTGGACGTGCTACCATCTTCTCTTTATTCCCATCAACTTTAGAGCATTTTAACCTTATGCCCTGGAAAATAACTAGATAGGCCCTCTCTTTGCCTCTGTGTGGAAAATCTAATGAGAAAACTCATTAATACTTTAAATATGGATATAATTAGGCTTACAAGTCAGCATCTGATACGAGGAAAATTCATGCCATGTTGATCTGTCTATAAAATGAAAATAATGTAAAAAGTCTTCAAAAAGGCGATCAGTGTTTTCTGCTGTAAGAAGAACATTAACTTTACTGAGGGTGTCTGTTCATCTTAAGTGTTAATTTCTTCTATAATTTTTGGTTTGATTATTCATAGTCACACTAAATTGAATTTGGGTATATATATATTTGTAAGGCATCTGCTAGTTAGGGTGACTTTTAGACATTGGTACAGAATCTACCTTCGAGGGGAAAAAATATACAATTTGAGGACAATCCAAAATTTAGCATAGAAAACAGTGTTCTGCCACTATGTTTGAGATGAAGACATGTGCTTGAAATAAACCAATCATGTATTTTGGTTGTTCACAATGGGTGTGGATGTGTTTTAAAGGGCAGGTGCCCTCTACTAGGTAAAAGTAGGCAACGACTTCAGGTCTCCTCCACTATTTTCCTACTAGATGGCATGTTACAAAGAAAGCAAGATTTAGACTACATTTTGTTACAGTACAAATATTTATTAGCAATAAGGCTAATAACAGGTCCCAGAGCACCAGAACAGATTCAACCTTTTCTTTAAGATCTGTGAATTTTGGTTCTCTGGCTTTTTTTTTTTTTTTTTTTTTTTTTTTTTTTTTGAGATGGAGTCTTGCTCTGTCACCAGGCTGGAGTGCAGTGATGAGATCTCGTCTCACTGCAACCTCTGCCTCCTGTGTTCAAGAGATTCTCTTGTCTCAGTCTCCTGAGTAGCAGGGACTACAGGCGTGCGCCACCATGCCCAGCTAACTTTTGTATTTTTGGTAGAGACAGGGTTTCACCATGTTGGCCAGGACGGTCTTGATCTCTTGACCTCATGATCTGCCCGCCTCAGCCTCCCAAAGTGCTGGGATTATAGGCATGAGCCACCATGCCTGGCTGGTTCTATGACCTTTTTTAAAAATAATTTTTTTAAATTAATTTTGAAAAAGTGTTATATACATACATTTCTGTTCAATGTTGCAGCTACTCTTCCTCCTGACAAGTTTGTCATTTAAAAAAATATCTTCTTAAAAGAAAAAAAGGGATACATGTGCAGAATGTGCAGGTTTGTTGCATAGGTATACATGTGCCATGGTGGTTTGCTGCACCTACTGACCCATCATCTAAGTTCCTTCCCCTCACCCTGCAGCCCCCAACAGCCCCTGGGGTGTGATGTTCCTCTCTCTGTGTCCATGTGTTCTCATTGTTCAACTCCCACTTATAAGGAAGAACATGTGGTGTTTGGTTTTCTGTTCCTGTGTTAGTTTGTTGAGGATGATGGCTTCCAGTTTCATCCACGTCCCTGCAAAGGACATGATCTCATTCCTTTTTATGGCTGTATAGAATTCCTTGGTGTGTATGTACAACATTTTCTTTATCCAGTCTATCATTGATGGGCCTTTGTGTTGGTACCATGTCTTTGCTATTGTAAATAGTGCTGCAATAAATATACATGTACATGTGTCTTTACAGTAGAATGATTTATATTCCTTTGGGTTTATACCCAGTAATGGGATTGCTGGGTCAAATGGTATTTCTGGTTCTAGATTCTTGAGGAATCGCCATACTGTCTTCCACAACGGTTGAACTAATTTACATTCCCACCAACAGTATGAAAGCATTCCTAATTCTCAAGAGCCTCACCAGGATTATTGTTTCCTTACTTTTTGATAATTGCCATTTTGATTGTCATGAGATGGTATCTCATTGTGATTTTGACTTGCATTTCTCCAATGATCAGTGATGTTGAGCTTTTTTTGTGTGTGTTCGTTGGCCACATAAATGTCTTCTTTTCAGAAGTGTCAGTTCATATCCTTTGCCCACCTTTTGATGGGGTTGTTTTTCTTGTAAATTTAAGTTCCTTGTAGATTCTGGATATTAGACATTTATCAGATGGGTAGATTGCAAAAATGTTCTCCCATTTTGTAGGTTGCCTGTTCACTCTGATGATAATTTGTTTTGCTGTGCAGAAGCTCTTTAGTTTAATTAGATCCCATTTGTCAATTTTGGCTTTTGTTTCAATTGCTTTTGTGTGTTTTTGTCATGAAATCTTTCACATCCCTATGTCCTGAATGGTATTGCCTAGGTTTTCTTCTAGGGCTTTATGGTTTTGGGTTTTACATTTAAGTCTTTAATCCATCCTGACTTACTTTTTGTTTAAGGTATAAGGGAGTGGTCCAGTTTTAGTTTTCTGCATATGGCTAGCCAGTTTTCTCAGCACTATTTATTAAATAGGAAATCCTTTTCCCATTTCTTGTATTTGTCAGGTTTGTTGAACATCAGATGATTGTAGATGTGTAGTGTTATTTCTGAGGTCTCTGTTCTGTTCCATTGGTCTATATGTCTGTTTTGGTACCAGCACCATGCTGTTTTGGTTACTATAACCTTATAGTATAGTTTGAAGTCAGGTAGTGTGATGCCTCTAGCTTTGTTCTTTTTGCTTAGGATTCTCTTGGCTATACTGGGCCTTCTTTGATTCCATATGAAATTTAAAGTAGTTTTTTCTAATTCTGTGAACAATGTCAATGGTAGTTTGATGGGAATAGCATTGAGTTTATACATTACTTTGGGCATTCACAATATTCTTCCTATCCGTGAAGATGGAATGTTTTTCCACTTGTTTGTGTCCTCTTATTTCCTTGAGCAGTGATTTGTAGTTCTCCTTGAAGAGGTCCTTCTCATCCCTTATTAGCTGTATTCCTAAGTATTTTATTCTCTTTGTAGCAATTGTAAATGGGAGTTCATTCATGATTTGGCTCTCTGCTTGTCTATTTTTGGTGTAAAGGAATGCTTGTGATTTTTCCACATTGATTTTGTATCCTGAGACTTTGCTGAAGTTGCTTATCAGTTTAAGGAGTTTTTCGGCTGAGACAATGGGGTTTTCTAAACATAAAATCATATCATCTGCAAACAGAGACAACTGGACTTCCTCTCTTCCTATTTGAATACTTTTTATTTCTTTCCCTTGCCTGATTGCCCTGGCCAGAACTTCCAATACTATGTTGAATAGTTGTGGTAAGAGGTCATCCTTGTCTTGTGCCAGTTTTCAAAGGAATGCTTCCAGCGTTTGCCCATTCAATATGATATTGGCTATGGGTTTCTCATAAATAGCTCTTATTATTTTGAGATATGTGCCATCAATACCTAGTTTGAGTTTTTAACATGAAGAGATGTTGGATTTTATCAAAGGCCTTTTCTGCATGTATTGAGATAATCATGTGGTTTTTGTCTTTGGTTCTGTTTATATGATGGATTACATTTACTGATTTGTGTATGTTGAACCAGCCTTACATCTCAGGGATGAAGCTGACTTGATCCTTGTGCATAAGTTTTTTGATGTGCTGCTGGATAGGTTTGCCAGTATTTTATTGAGGATTGTTGCATCGATGTTCATCAGGGATATTGGCCTAAAGTTTCCTTTTTTTGTTATGTCTCTGCCAGGTTTTGATATCAGGATGATGCTGGCCTCATAAACTGAGTTAAGGAGGAATCCCTCCTTTTCAGTTGTTTGGAATAGTTTCAGAAAGAATGGTACCAGCTCCTCTTTGTACGTCTGGTAGAAATTCAGCTGTGAATCTGTCTGGTCCTCGGCTTTTTTTGGTTGGTAGGCTATTACTGCCTCAATTTCAGAATTTGTTATTGGTTATTCAGGGATACAGCTTCTTCTTGGTTTAATCTTGGGAGGGTGTATATATCCAGGAATTTATCCATTTCTTCCATATTTTCTAGTTTATTTGCCTGGAGGTGTCTATAGTATTCTCTGATGGTAGTTTGTATTCCTGTGGGGTCAGTGGTGATATTTTCTTTATCATTTTTTATTGTGTCTATTTCATTCTTCTCTCTTTTCTTTATTAGTCTAGCTAGCAGTTTATGTATTTTGTTAATTTTTTTAAAAAACCAGCCCCTTTATTCATTGATTCTTTTGGAGGGATTTTCATGTCTCTATCTCCTTCAGTTCTGCTCTGATGTTAGTTATTTCTTGTCTTCTGCTAGCTTTTGGATTAGTTTGCTCTTGCCTCTCTAGCTCTATTTATTATGATGTTAGGGTGTCAGTTTTAGATAGTTCTAGATTTATGATGTGGGCATTTAGTGCTATAAATTTCCCTCTTAACACTGCTTTAGCTGTGTCCCAGAGATTCTGGTAGGTTGTCTCTCCATTCTCATTGGTTTCAAATAACTTCTTGATTTCTGCCTTCATTTCACCATTTACTCAGGAGTCATTCAGGAGCAGGTTGTTCAATTTCCACGTAATTGTGTGGTTTTGAGTGAGTTTCTTAATTCTGAGTTCTAATTGGATTGCACTGTGGTCTGAGAGACTGTTACTTTTTCAGTTCTTTTGTATTTGCTGAGGAGTGTTTTACTTCCGATTATGTGGTCGATTTTAGAATAAGTGCCATGTGGCACTGAATAGAATGTATATGCTGTTGATATGGTGTAGAGAGTTCTGTAGACGCCTACTAAGTCCACTTGATCCAGAGCTGAGTTCAAGTCTTGAATATCCTTGTTAATTTTCTGTCTCGTTGATCTAATACTGACAGTGGGGTGTTAAAGTTTCTCACTGTTATTGTGTGGGAGTCTAAGTCTCTTTGTAGGTTTCTAAGAACTTCTTTCATGAATCTGGGTGCTCCTGTATTTGGTGCATATATATTTAGAATAGTTAGCTCTTTCTATCGAATTGTTCCCTCTACCATTATGTAATACCCTTCTTCGTCTTTTATGATATTTCTGGTTTAAAGTCTGTTTTGTCAGAGACTAGGATTGCAACCCCTGCTTTTTTTTTGCTTTCCATTTGCTTGGTAAATTTTTCTCTATCCCTTTATTTTTAGCCTATGTTTGTGTCTTTGCACGTGAGTTGGGTCTCCTGAATACAGCACATTGATGGGTCTTGACTCTTTATCCAATTTGCTAGTTGTGTCTTTTAATTGGGGCATTTTTCTCATTTATGTTTGAGTTTACCTTTGTTATGTTTGAATTTGATCCTGTCATTATGATGCTACTTGGTAATTTTGCACACTAGTTGATGCAGTTTCTTCATAGTGCCATTGGTCCTTATATTTTGGTGTGTTTTTGCAGTGGCTGGTACTGGATTTTCCTTTCCATATTTAGTGCTTCCTTCAGGAGTTCTTGCGGGATAGGCCTGGTGGTAATAAAATCCCTCACCATTTGCTTGTCTGAATAGGTTTATATTTCTCATTTTCTTATGAAGCTTATTTTGGCTGGATATGAAATTCTGGGTTGAAAAGTCTTTCCTTTAAGAATGTTGAATATTGGCCCCCAATCTCTTCTTATTTGTAGAGTTTCTGCTGAGAGGTCTGCTGTTAGTCTGATGTCCTTCCATTTGTAGGTGACCTGGCCTTTTTCTCTGGCTTTCCCTTGACAGTTTTTCCTTCATTTTGACCTTGGAGAATCTGATGATTATGTGTCTTGGTGTTAATGTTCTCATGGAGTATCTTAGCGGTGGTCTCTGTACTTCCTGAATTTGAATGTTGTCCTGTCTTGCTAGGTTGGGGAAGTTCTCCTGGATAATATCCTCCAGTGTGTTTTCTAGCTTGTTTCCATTCTCCCAATCTCCTTCTCGTACTCCAATCAATCATAGGTTTGGTCTTTTTATGAAGTCCCATATTTCTTGGAGGCTTTGTTCATTCCTTTTCATAATTTTTTCTCTAGTCTTGTGTGCATGCCTTATTTCAGTAAGGTGGTCTTCAAACTCTGATATCTTCTCTTCCACTTGGTCGATTCAGCTATTGATACTTGTGTATGTTTCACAAAGTTCCTGGGCTGTTTTTCAGCTTCATTAGGTCATTTATGTTCCTCTCTAAACTGGTTATTCTAGTTAGCAATTCCTCTAAACTTTTATCAAGTTTCTTAGCTTTTTTGAATTGGGTTAGAACACTGAGCTCCGTTAGCTCAGTGTAGTTTATTACCCATCTTCTGAAGCCTACTTCTGTCAGTTCATCCATCTGTTCCTCCATCCAGTTCTGTACTCCTGATGGAAAGACATTGCCATCATTTGGAGGAGAACAGGCACTCTGGCCTTTTGTGTTTTCAGCAATTTTTTGTTGATTCTTTCTCATCTTTGAGTTTGTCTAGTTTCAGTTTTTGAGACTGCAGACCCTTGGATGGGGTTTTTTTGGGGGCTTTTTTTGGTTGTTGTTGATGCTTGTTGTTGCTTTCTGTTTGTTTTTCTTTCAGTGGTCAGGTCCCTCTTCTGTAGGGCTGCTGCAGCTTGCTGGGGGCTCACTTTAGCCCCTATTCATCTGATTCACTGCTGCACCTGCATATGTCTCTTAAGGAAGCTGGAGAGCAGCAAAGATGGGTGCCTGCTCATTCTTCTGGGACTTCTGACCCTAAGGGGCACCAAGCTGACGCCAATAGGATCACTCCTGTATAAGGTGTCTGACAGCCTCTGTTGGAGAGTCTCACCCAGTTGGGTGGCATGGGGAACAGGACACTTTTAATGAAGCACTTTGTCCCTTGGTGGAAGGGGTGTGTCTTGCTGGGGGGAAACCCACTTGTCTGAGCTGCCCAGATTCCTCAGAACTACCAGGAGGAAAGGCTATGTCTGCTGGCCTGCACAGACTGCAGCCACCCCTCCCCCTAAGGGCTTCAGCCCAGGGAGATACAGGTTCTGTCCCTGAGCCTCTGGCTGGAGTTATTGGAGTTCCTGAAGGGAAGTCCTGCCCAATGAGGAAGGATGGATCAGGGTCAGGCCTCAAGAGACACTCTAGTCTATGGCCTTTTAAGTACTTCATTGAAAATTTTTACCTGAAAGATTCCCTTCAATGCAAAACTGATTATTGTTTTTAAGAAGGTTCAGGTTAATTTTGGGTTGGCTCAGGTGAATTTTGGATTGACTGAGGCAACAGAACACTCCTTTAAGAGGTGGGCATACAACTGAGTGGAATTCTAGGCCAAAAGATTTAATCCTAAGGTGGAAGGCTGCTGGACTCATCAGTTTCTTATGCTACCTTCATGCAGTCATACAGGTATCAGTCCAATATTTCTAGGCAACCCACATATCATAAACACAGTTCATTTCATCAAAGAAATACTAATTTTAACATTTATACTGATTGATGAACTTGGGAATTAAGATAGTAGTATTGAAGCTGGGTTAGGAGTGTGGCCTTTTGATGAGGGTATTTCAAATGTTTGTTAACCAGTTCTATAGTATAAATTTGTCATTAGAATCTCTTAAAAGTTAATTGTCTATAGTTAGATAACTCACAAATATGTAATGTTGTCTGTGATGAAGTGGATTCAAGCAAATTACATTCAGTCTATCAACAGGGTAAGAGTTTTAGAAGGCTAGATTTGGAGTTGATTTTAGATAAAATATGTTGTTTCAGCATTTACCTCGCCATGTTCCTTCCTCCCATAGAACCTGTAGAACACTCATGGGCCAGGCATGGCGGCTTACACCTGTAATCCCAGCACTTTGGGAGGCCAACGCGGGCGGATCATGGGATCAGGAGATCAAGACCCAGCCTGGCTAACATGGTGAAACCCCATCTCTACTAAAAATGCAAAAAATTAGCCGGGCGTGGTGGCGGGGGCCTGTAGTCCCAGCTATTCTACTCTCTCTACTCGGGAGGCTGAGACAGGAGAATGGCGTGAACCCGGGAGGCGGAGCTTGCAGTGAGCCGAGATGGCGCCACTGCACTCAAGCCTGGGCAACAGAGCGAAACTCCGTCTCAAAACAAAAACAAAACAAACAAACAAAAAAAAAACACTCATGATGCCATGTTCACATCCAGTGTAGTTTGCATGATCTCTGTACCCAACAGAAGCCAAAGATTATCCTTTTATCATGGGTTATTTTCTTAACCATGGGAGATTAAAAACAAAAACAGGCCGGGCACGGTGGCTCAAGCCTGTAATCCCAGCACTTTGGGAGGCTGAGGTGGGCGTATCATGAGGTCAGGAGATCAAGACCATCCTGGCTAACAAGGTGAAACCCCGTCTCTACTAAAAAATATTTTTAAAAAAATAGCCGGGCGTGGTGGCGGGCGCCTGTAGTCCCAGTTACTCGGGAGGCTGAGGGAGGAGAATGGCGTGAACCTGAGAGGTGAGCTTGCAGTCAGCCAAGATCGTGCCACTGCACTCTAGCCTGGGAGACAGAGCGAGACTCCGTCTCAAAAAAAAAAAAAAAAAACAAAAAACAAAAAACAAAAAAACTTCACTTGGTGTTATGTCTCCCAAAATGTCATAGGTTTTATGTACCAAGACCAGTGATTACGCATGAAAAGACCTCCTTCTATAACTAGGAGATCTGTCAGAAGCCTGGTCTGGAATAGGATGTAAACTCCTCATTCTTCACCTGTGAGCAGGTCTTTGGAGGTCCTGAACTAACACGGATCAACTCACTACCAGTCACTGGCAGTTAGTCATTTGGACACAGCAATATGCTTCTTGGAATCCATCCAAATGCTTTCCCCAATCTCTTGCCAAATGATTCAAAAGCACTATAGTGCTGTTCTGGTTTGTTTACAAACTGCAGCCTACCAGGCATTTTTCTTTTAAATGTAACAGCTTCTATTGTCTCTAAAACATTAACCAAGAACAATGGGAGCAAAGAGTGAACTGCAGGCGGATGGAGCGGTGGGCTGGTAGCAAGCGGGGTCCCCTCCCCACCTCCTGCATGACCCTTCCTGGATCCATCCCTGGCTCTTCTCAGTCCCTAGTGCTTCATCTATATAATCAGCTCCTATCCTGGCCGAGAACATCTCCTCAGCAACCTTTCTATGCACAAACGGTGCGTCCAGAGACTTAAAAAGTTATATCTAATTTGAAGGCTTTCTTTTACCGGAACAAGACAATTACTGATTTCAGAAAGCAGTCTGTGAAAATAAAACATGGAACAAACACATAAAAATTTAGCTCATTTGTCTTAATTCCCAAATAGGATTGCAATATAAGCCTACATCATGAATACCTCAGAACACTTTATAAAAACAACCTGTGCTTGTAACTCAAGCAGTTTGTTTGCAATATCAGAAAGGAAAAGGTTTTTTGGGGAAAATCGTTTACTGTATACATTTTTATTCATTATTTTCTTCCTGTTTTTACTACAAATGCAATTAAGTGCCATGGAATGTAGATATAGTGGTCTATTGCTATGACTAACACAGCAACTTTTAAAACTATTATTTACTTATTTCGTGGTTATAAAAGAATATGTTCTCTGAGTAGAGAATTTGGGAAATAAATAGAAGCATAAAGAAAGATGTACAGGCCAGGCATGGTGGCTCACGCATGTAATACCAGCACTTTGGGAGGCCAAAGCAGGCGGATCACGAGATCAGGAGATGGAGACCATCCTGGCCAATGTGGTGAAACCCCGTCTCTACTAAAAATACAAAAATTAGGTGGGTGTGGCGGCACGTGCCTGTAATCCCAGCTACTCGGGAGGCTGAGGCACAAGAATTGCTTGAACCCAGGAAGCGGAGGTTGCAGTGAGCCGAGATTGAGCCACTGCACCCCAGCCTGGCGACAGAGCGAGACTCCGTCTCAAAAAAAAAAAAAAAAATAAGGATGTACAAATTGCCACATGGTTAACCTTCAGATGTGTTTCGTGATAGACATTTTTTTCCATGATTACTGGCTGTATATTAATTTAGACTTACAGTCTCTCTCTATTATATAATACACATATGTATTTAGGTGTGTATAATCGCTTTATATGTCAAGTATTAATAGATATACTTTTTCTCATACTCTGTATTTATCCAATGACATTCCTCTATTAAGGGATTATCAGCAAAAGAAGCAGAGTACAAGAATGATTTTTTGATTGGAGTTTGGAAAAGACTGATAATAAGCTATCAGCTTTTTCTCCTTCTCGTACACCCAGTCTCCAGACCAGATGAAGATTCTGAGGTCTGAAGAAGAAAAGCAGCATGTAGATTTCCATCGGCCTGCTCTGTCTCACTGCTCCTCTGCTCCCACCACCTCAGTCAGTGTGGTAGAGCAGGCTGGGCTGAGGGCATGCGAGTGGCAAGTCCATCCCTGAGATAAGTTTGGGGACCCTGAGCTGAGCGTGTGCTCCTGCCTTTCGATAGTTAGCAGACTCATAGCTGTTTCCTGTGCTTTTGTGGTGTGGGAGCCACGGGACAGTAATCGTCACAAGGGATGTTAGGACAGAGTGATGTCTTGGTGTCCTTCATTGTCCCCAAAGGAAGACAGAAGAGTCGCTAGCCTTCCACATGCCTCAAAAATTGGCCATTTATGTAACCCAGGTTGGAGAGAACTCACTGACTTCAGGGCGATTTGGCATCCTCAGGAAATGACCAGAAAAAAAGGAGCCAGGGTGGGCCACTCAGCTGGCCTTGCTGCAGCAAATGAATGGTCAGCTCAGAAGGGGTTACAGAGGAAGCCGATCACCCCTGGAGTAGCAGGCCAGCACAAAATGAGTGGAAGTTGTGCACAGGCATTCGATAAACCTCCGGAGCCCAAGCATCAACTCCGGTGGAGAAGTGTTAAAGAACTGGGTTTTAAAATTTCATTGCTTGAGAAAAACACAGAAATTGACTGTGCTTACCTAGAAGCAACTATGTGAAATATTCTGCACTAGGCAGAAGAGAGGTTTGAGGCATACAGAAACAGAACAAGGGGTTTTGGACTGTATGATTATGAAATTTGTATTCATGTCATACATCTCCAAACAAAAACAAACCTCATTGGGAAAGAAAAGAATAAAATTTCTTGTGAGCTTTCTTCTAGGGACTATAGGTAGAAGAAGAAACTCTACCTAATATTTTCATATTGAACTGGCTAACGAGAATCTCTGAAGACAAAGCTTCTTTGTATTCTTTGTGTTATTGAGTGAATATACTTATTAAAGGCTTTTTGGTTCTGGACAACACTTAAGTGACTTTTTCTTTATGCAGAGGTGGGCTTATCTGAAATGGAAGAAGACAAGTTAGATCACTCTACAAAAGAAAGTCATAGAAAACTGTAATTTCCCTCTAATGGGTATCAGAGAATGGAAATTAGGACTATTGCAGAAGAAATAAGAGTTAAAAGGAGGAGAATAGTCTGGAGGGTGAAAATGAGCCCATCCTTTCACCCCTACCCCTACGTCTTGGCCACAGATGTCAGCAGGTAGGAGCAAGATAGCTAGTGAAAAATTCCCGGGGCAAGTAAGGCTGAGGGGATTTATGAATGGTGGTAGTACATATTTGACGCTCAGTGTTATTCTCTTTCCCATTTCCCTAAGGGAAACTTGAATTCTGGGTAATTAGCTGTTCCTCCTCAGGCACAGAATCTGGGACAGTTAATCAGCTTCCCTGTTCTGACTTATCAAAGGGCAGGCACGTGACCAAGATAGACCATTTGGAATTGTGGTTTTAGTAGAGTGAAAAAGATTCAAAATGGTTGGGGTTGATTCATTCTGGCACTAGTGCCCAATCCAGATGATCCTGGTTGTTTCTTAGCCCTTTGGAGCCTGCCCATTTCTAATTCTAGTTCACCAGCTTTCTCATCAGTTTTGTGAGCTCCCGACACTTCCAATATATTCCATTGGGAACCAGAATAATGTAAGAGACTAAGAGTATGTGTATATTTGAGACTGAATCCTGATTCTAAAACTTTCCATCCTGTGTTTCTGTCTATGAAGTGGCAACTTTAATGCTTCTTATGTCATAGGATTGTTCTGAGAATTAAATGGAGATGAAAAACTTAGAAAAGTACCTGCTACGAATCAAGTTTTTAATACATTTTAGCTAATGATATTAAATTAACTACAGTGGGTTTCTGTGGTTTACAGATGCATAACTTATCACAGTGATACAATGACAATATCTAACTTTTCCCTGTTTGCTACATAATATACACATTTATGGGGGTACTTGTGACATTTTGATACATATATACAATATGTAATGATCAAATAGAGGTAATTAAGATATCCATCACCTCAAACACATCATTTCTTTGTGTTGGAAACATTCCAAATCTTACAGCTGTTTTGAAATATACAATACATTAATAAATATAGTCACCCTACTGTGCTAACACTAGAACTCATTCCTTCTATCTTACTGTATTGTTGTACCCACTAACCAACCTCTTTTATTGTCCCTACCCTCTCCAGCTTCTGATGGCCACCATTCTACTCTCTACCTCCATGAGATCAACGTTTTTTTAAAAAAATTTTAAGTTCTGGGATACACTTTGCAGGACGTGCAAGTTTGTTACATAGGTAAACATGTGTCATGGTGGTTTGCTGCACCTATCAACCCATCACCTAAGTATTAAGCCCTGCATACACTAGCTATTTATTCTGATGCTCTCCCCCACCCACAGGCCTCAGTGTGTGTTGTTCCCCTCCCTGTATCCATGTGTTCTCATTGTTCAGCTCCCACTCATAAGTGAGAACATGTGGTGTTTGGTATTCTGTTTCTGCATTAGTTTGCTGAGGGTGTGGCTTCGAGCTCTATCCATGTCCCTGCAAAGGACATGATCTCACTCCTTTTTATGACTGCATAATATTCCATGGTGTATATGTTCCACATTTTCTTTATCCAGTATATTATCAGTGGACATTTGGGTTGATTCCATGTCTTTGCTATTGTGAATAGTGCTGCAATGAACATATGCATGCATGTATCTTTATAATAGAATAATTTATATTCCTTTGAGTATATACCCAGTAATGGGATTGCTGGGTCAAATGGTATTTCTGGTTCTAGGTCTTTGAGGAATTGCCACTGTCTTCCACAATGATTGAACTAATTTACATTCCCACCAACAGTGTAAAAGCGTTCCTAGTTTTCCATAGCATCACCAGCATCTGTTGTTTCTTGACTTCTTAATAATCGCCATTCTGACTGGCATGCGATGGCATCTCATTGTGGTTTTGAACTTTTTTAGCTCCCACATGTGAGTGATAACATACGATATTTATCTTTCTATGTCTGGCTTGTTTGACTAATCATAATGACCTCCAGTTTTAGCCATGTTTCTACAAATGACAGGATTTCATCCTTTTCTATGGCTGAATAATACTCCATTATGTGCGTATAAACCACATTTTCTTTATCCATTCATCTATTTATGGACACCTAGGTAAATTCCACATCTTGGCTATTGTGAATAGTGCTACAATAAACATGGGAGTGCAAATTTCTCTTCAATATACTGACTTTCTTTTTGTTGAACATATGCTCAGCAATGGGATTGAATGGGTGGTGAATAGTCAATATGAATTCTGTAGAGAAACAGATATATGTGGTTTAAGCATTAACAATGACATTATAAATGAGAGCTTTACAAGACAGAGCTGGGAGTTTCTTTGGTCCTCTGGGCTAGTCAGCTATCCTTGGAACATTGTTCTTGGTTCTAAGTGCTTCTGGGATCAAGAAAGCACCTAAGATAGCAGCTATCCATTGATGAGGGAACTTGGAATCAGACTGTACAAAAATATCAAATAGGATTGCATTTAGGTGCATGTAATACAAACCCTGTTCTCACATTCTTGGGGTGTGGCTTTTGTTCCCTTGGCCACCAGATGGTTGCTCCATCTATAGGCACTGCATCTGCATTTCAGGCGGTAAAGATGTGAGATAGCGGTGAAGGGCAGAAGGTACATCTGTTCCTTATTGAACGAGAAAAAACCACAACTTTTTGGTCCACCTACCCCATAGGCATTTGCTTAAATCTCATTGGCCAGAACTAATGACCTTAGGAAAGACTTGCCTGCAAGTTCTAACTAAACTGAAATTAAGCTTTACTGTTAGTTCTGGCTAACTGTACAAGGAGGTGTGAGGAGGGGGATATTTTTAACTGGGCTTGTTGTCCTTTACGAAAATCAGAGTTGTGATAATAAAGAAAAGAAAGAGAGTGCTTATTGGGTAGGCAACTCACCATAAGTACTACAATGACAAGCCAGGGAAGAACTGAGAAACTGAATCTATGGAGAAGAACAAGAAAACACAGTATTTGAAGGTATCATTATAAATCCAGACATCGGTTGGATAGCTTTCTTTCACCAGCTCCCTCTTGTGTCTCTGTTGTTTCTGTACTTCACTTAATGCCTCAGCTTCTACCCCTAGTTCTGGAAAGACAGAATGAGATGGAAATGAAAGAATACATGTGAAAGTAGTTTTCTAAAAATGCTTGACTAACCCTACCAAGATGTATCTGGTTTTGGATTTCATTTGCTGCTACCTTAATTATCCAATGATAGTCACAGATAGAATTTCTTAAGCACCTATTATAAGGCATAGATATTACTATTCTTAATTTGTTGGATAGGAAATTAATGTTTACAAAGGGTAAGTCTATTGGTGACAAAGAGGTGAATCTGGGATTTGATCTATCATCTGAACTACTTCGAGCACATGAGAGGTGCTCATATTAAACACCTCATGCCTTACGCTCTGAGCTGGGTGCTGTAGTCTGCTTAAAAGCTCTGACTTGGCCGGGCGCGGTGGCTCACGCCTGTAATCCCAGCACTTTGGGAGGCCGAGGCGGGCGGATCACGAGGTCAGGAGATCGAGACCATCCTGGCTAACATGGTGAAACCCCGTCTCTACTAAAGATACAAAAAATTAGCCGGGCGTGGTGGCGGGCGCCTGTAGTCCCAGCTACTCGGGAGGCTGAGGCAGGAGAATGGCGTGAACCCGGGAGGCGGAGCTTGCAGTGAGCTGAGATTGCGCCACTGCACTCCAGCCTGGGCGACAGAGCCAGACTCCGTCTCAAAAAAAAAAAGAGAAAAAAAGAAAAAAAAAAAAAGCTCTGACTTTATTATTATGAATGCCCTGTGCCAAAAGAACATTTCTAGAAGAATCCTGTGTTTCTTAACCTGCGGCCCTCATATTACAGGTAGTTTTGAAACAGGAAAGGTTCCTTTGTCCCCCTCGCAGGGCAAGCGATGGAGTGGTTCCCTTCTTCAGTGCTCCGCTGCTCAAACCTCTAGGGGAACAGGCAGACAGGCAGGCTATGGGGCTCTGGACCCCACGGCAGTGTCTAGGGGTGAATGTTTACAGCTCCTGAAGCCCCAGTGGGCGTGTGTTTCAGGGTGCTCTCTTTGCCGTCTATAGGCAGTTTGTGTTAACCAGGTCAATTAGACCTTCTATCTTGTCTCAAGGACAGAGGGCTTTCTGTATCCCGGGTTCTTGCCTTGGTGTACCAGAAGAATCGGATCACACGTGGGCTTGGAGAATGAGTGCAAAGTTTTATTGAGTGGAAGTAGCTCTCAGCCGATGCGGAAGCCAGAAGGAAGATGATCTTCCCTTGGACTTGGGCTGCTTAGTGGCCCTGGCTCTCAGACTGTCCTGGCCAAACTCCGCCTCCTCCCCCTGGTAAATGGCCTGCCAAAGTGTATGCTCTTCTGCCGCTGTACTCTTCTGCCGGTGTGCTCCCCTTGACGTCTTCTTGGTGTCCAGGAGCTTGTGTCTTCCGTGGATCTGCTACTGTCAACATCCAGCTGCCTCTGTCTCTGCCTTGCTAGGGTCTCTAGGGTTTTTATAGGCCCAGGATGGGGGCATGGCAGGCCAGGGTGGTCTTGGAAAATGCCACATTTGGGCGGGAAGGCAGAAGTGCCTGTCCATGGGGGTAGAGCTCTAGCCAGGGACCACGCCCTCCTCACGCAGCACTTCCCTTCCCCATTTCCTATCATTTAAAGGAACCAGGCTCTTCCCTTCCCAGCACTCCTGCGTCAGTTTCATTATTTTAAAACATCCATGGGAGCTTTATATTTACCTATTATTACACTGCTGAGGGGAATGAAGTAGCATGTCTCTTTCCTTTTGATGTGAATCTCAGCAATTTTACCTGTTAACACTGGGACTGAACAGAAAATGACTTGCAATTATATGTTGTCATCTAATTCAAAATGGAGAATCAAAGTAGTATTATTGAATCAATGTAATGTAGGTACTTGAGAAAAGAAGCATATAAAACTTGAGACTCCCGGGAGTCAAAAAGATAGTATAGTCAGTAGAAAGTTTGGGGATAATCATAGCAACGAAACACAAAACCTGAGCAGGCTTCTCTTTAGTATATCATGTGGCAACATGAGTCATTCAGGGGCTGAAGTTCATCTATCTTTTTTTCCTTTCTTCCTTTCCTCTACCTCTTTCTTTTGTTCCAAGTTCTCTGTCACCCAACATCATCCCTCACTGGCTTTCTGGAGCTGGGCCCAGTCCACCTACATCACAGCAGGGATTTTATCACTGGTAGCAACAGAATCCAGCCAGTGGCGAGCTTGCTCTCACTCATTCCCTCAGACAGCGAGCATCTGCTGGATGGTTTTCTGAAATAATGTACCGTATTTTTTAAAAGGTCAACAATGCAGAGGCTAGCCATGCTGATTGTGGAAGCAGGATGCACAACAGGTAGTAATGAGACAGGGTTTTTCTTTCATCCGGTTTAACAAAGGTGGTTGTCCTCTAACTGTGATCTGATCTGAGATTGTTTTGTTTCCACGGTGAAAGCCCAAGTAGAAAGGGATTGCCACATATATACTAAGGAGGGACATGTGTCTAATGGGGGTAGCTTAATGCTGTATAAAGACCATAGTTTGATTTTCCCGGTTCCGTCCTTTTCAGGACTCATATTTCAGTTTTCAATACCCACAAAAATACTATTACTCTCTAGGCAGTAATTTGGAGAAATGACTGGGTATTTCCCGGTAGTAGGGAGTTGGGGCGGGGGGTGCGGGTGATGTAAGAGCAGCCTGGGAATCAAGCACAAGTTAGCAGAGATGGAGATGATGTGGAAAGTGTGTTACAGGCCTACAAATCTGAAGTTTTTAACTTCTATTGGGTGTAGAACCTAAATACAAAAGAAAACAATTGGAATTCTGGAACTTTGAAGATGAAAGGTCTTTAGAGATCTTTAAGTCCTCTTACGTTACAGCTGAAGCACAGAGATACAGAAAGAAAATTGAGGGGCCCAAGACTACAAAGCTGTTCAGTGGCAGCACCAGCCTCTGCCCAGTGTGGACCATAGCTCATAAGTTACATAGGAAACAGAGACAACAAATTATTCCTTGGAAAAGATATAAGGTGACCACTTTAGGCCTTGCCAAATGTGGGGGAAATGATTTGTGAAAATCTGGAAAGATCCTAAAACGTCATTTAGTTCAGTCTCTGTCTTACTGATTTCGAAATGTTTAGTGTTTTCTGTAATTATTTTATTAAATTTTTAAATTTTGAGATGATTGTAGATTCACAGTAGTTGTAAGAAATAATGCAAAGAGATCTTGTGTATCCTCTGCCTAATTTCTTCCAATGGTGCTAGCTTGCAAAACTATAGTAAAATGTTACAACCAGGATATTGGCATTGACATAATGAAAATAAAGAACAGTTTCATCACCAGAAGGAGACTTCTTATTGATGGTTCATAGTCACACACCTCCCTCGCTCCCCCAATCCCACCTCTGCCATAGACCGCTGGAAACCATTGATCCGTTCCTCATCTCTACTACTTTGTCATTTCAAGAATGTTATATAAATAGAACCATAAGATCTATAAGTAGAAAAATAAAATCCTAATCTTTGGAGATTCATCTTTTTTACTTGGTGTAATTTCCTTAAGATTTACTCAAGTTGTTTTGTGTTACCAGTAGTTTATTCCTTTTTTTTTTTTCTGTAGAGTATTCCATGATATGAATGTGCCAAAGATTATTCACCCATCAAAGGACATCTAGGTTGTTTCCAATTTCTGGCTATTGTGAATAAAGCTGCTATGGACACTCGTGTACTTATTTTTCTATGAACATATCTTCATTTCTTTGGCATAAATGCCCAGGAATGCAATTCCTGGGTCATACGGTAGTTGCATATTTCAGTTTATGAGGAACTGCCAAACTTCCTTCCAGAGAGACGGTATCATCTTACGTTCCTATTAGCAACATATGAGCAATCCACTTTCTCTACTTTGTCACTAGCACTTGATGTTGTCATTAATTTTTATTTTAACCATTTCAGTAGGTGTGTATTGATAGCTCTTGTGGTTTTAATTTGTATTTCTCTAAGGCTAATGATGTTAAACATATTTCATGTGCTTATTTTTTATCTGTAGTTTTGGGGCAAATGTCTATTCATATATTTTGCCTATGTTTCTGGTTGGATTTTTAAAAATTGTTTTTGAAAGTTTTTTGTATATTCTAAATACTACTTTGTTGGAAATATGGTTGGCAAGTATTTTCTCCCAGTCAATAGCTGTTGTGCCTTTACATTCTCCTCAAATGGTCTTTTGCAAAACAGAAGTTTTTGATTTTGATGAGGTCTAATTTATCAATTCCCCTTTAGTGTGTTATGTTTTGGAGTCAAACCGAAGATCTCTTAGTCTAGTCCTTTCTAGTCCTATGTCTCAAAGATTTTCTCCCATGTTTTTTCACTAAAAGTTCTATAGTTTAACATTTATGTTTAAGATCGTGGCCAGGAGTGGTGGCTCACGCCTGTAATCCCAGTACTTTGCGAGGCCGAGGCGGGCGGATCACGAGGTCAGGAGATTGAGACCATTCTGGCTAACATGGTGAAACCCCGTTTCTACTAAGAATACCAAAAATTAGCCAGGTTTGGTGGCGGATGCCTGTAGTCCCAGCTACTTGGGAGGCTGACGCAGGAGAATGGTGTGAACCTGGGAGGGGGAGCTTGCAGTGAGCTGAGATTGCGCTGCTGCACTCCAGCCTGGGCGACAGAGGGAGGCTCCGTCTCAAAAAAAAAAAAAAAAAAAAAAAAAAAAAAAAAAAAAAAAGATCGTGATATATTTTGAGTTGACTTGTGTAAGGTATAAGATTTAGGTCAACTTTTTTTTTTTTTTTTTTTTGCCTTCAGCATCATTCGTTGAAAAGGCTATGGTTTATCCATTGAATTGCTTTTGCAGCTTTGTCAAAAATTGGTTGGACATATTTATGTGAATCTATTTCTGGGTTCTCTATTCCATTTATTTATATGTCTAATCCTCTGCCAAGACTATATACTTTTGATTCCTGAAGCAATATAATAAGGCTTGAAATCAGGTAAAATGAGTGCTCTCACTTTAGTCTTTTTAAAAGTGTTTTAACTATTATAAGGCCTGTGCCTTTTAAATAGATTTTAGAATAAGCTTGTCTGTATCTACAAAACATCTTTCTGGGATTTGGATGGGAATTGCATTAAATCTACAGATCAATTTGGGGAGAATAAACATCATTACTATACTGAGTTTTCCAATCCATGAGAACAGTATGCCTCTTCATTTATTTAGGTGTTATTTGATTTTTTTCAATCAGAATTTTGTAATTTTCAGCATACAGATACTGTACATGTTAAGTTTATACCAATATAAGTATTCTACTTTCTTTGGCAAGATTAAAAATGAAAGTACATTTTAAATGTTGATTCCCATAAAAAATAGTGTATAGAAACTCTTTGTTAGTATATAAAAATGTTGATTTATATATGTTAATCTTGTGTCCGGAGACCTTACTGACCTTGCCTATTAATTCTAGGAATTTTTGTAGATTCTTTGAGATTTCCTACATACAGTATCATATCATCTGCATTACAGACAGTTTTACTTCTTACTTTCCCATCTGTATATCTTTTATTTCCTTTTCTTGCCTTATTTCAGTTGCCAGAACATCCAGTATTATGTTGAAAAAGAGTAGTAAGAGCAAATATCCTTGTCTTATTCCTCATTTTAGGAAATATTGTATTTAGCTGTTCACAATCAGGTGTTACGTTAGCTATAAGAGTTTTGTAGTTACTGTTTTATCAAGAAGATGTGTTTACTCTCTATTTCTAACTTGCTGAGAGTTTTTATCATGAATGGGTGTTAGATTGTGTCAAGTGCTTTTCCAGTGCCAATTGATATGATCATATTTTTTTTTCTTCTTTATCTGGTAGGTATGATAGTTTACATTGACTTTTTTCCAAATGTTGAACAAATATTGTATGCCTAGAATAAATCCTACTTGGTTATGGAGTATAATTTTTTCTATACATGGTTGTATTCAATTTGCTGATATTTTGTTGAGGATTTTTGGTTCTAAGTTTATAAGAGATATTGGCTGATTTTCTTTTTTGTATTTTCATTTGGTTTTGGTGGCAGGACAATGCTGGCCTCATAAAATGAGCTGGGAAATCTTACCTCCTCTTCTGTTTCTGAAAGATATTGTGTAAAAATCATGTTAATTCTTTAAATGTTTTATAGAATTCTCCAGTGAAACCATCTATACCTGGAGATTTATTTTCAGGAGATTTTAAATTAAAAATTAAAATTTTTCAGTGATTGAAAGGGCTATTCGGATTACTTACCTCATCTTGCTTCAGTTTTGCTAGTTGTGGTTTTGAGGAATTATTCTATGTCTTCCTAGGTGCCAAATTTATTAGCGTAAAGTTGTTCACAGTATTCCATTTAATAGCTGCAGGATTTGTAGTGATATCCCTTGTTTTATTCTGAATATCAATGATTTGTGTCCTCTCTTTTCATATTTGGCAATCTTATTAATTGTACTTTTTTAAAAGTTTTTTGCTATTTTTCTGTTTTCCTGTTTTCAAGTTCATTGATTTCTGCTCAATTATTTCCTTCCTTCTGCATGCTTTGGATTTTAATTTTTCTTTTTTTTTTTATTCTAGTATCTCAAAGTAGTAACTTAGTTATTGATTTTTAGATCTTTTCTTTTTTCTAAATTAAACATTTAATATCATAAATTTCCCTCCCAGTACTGATTTAAGTGCTTTCAACATATTTTGATATGTTGTATTTTTACATATTTTTTTCATGTCCCAGGATATGATCCTTTTTTTTTTTAATGTCCCAAGATACAGTCTTTTTTGGTGAATAGTCCATGGTGTTCGGAGAAAAGAAAAAAAGTATATTGGGCTGATGTTGTGTGGCATATTCTATATATGTTAATTAGATCCTGATCGTTGATTGTGTTGATCAGTTCTTCTATATCCTTGCTGATTTCCCGTCTGGTAGTTCTGTCAGTTTTTGAGGAGGGAGCTTGTGCTGATTAACTATTTGTCCATTTCTCCTTTCAGCTGTTTCACTTTTTGCCACACGTATTTAGAGTCCCTGTTTCTTGTTTTTGTTTTTTGGTGCATACATGTTTTAGGATAGTTATATCTTCCTGGTGGATTGGTCTTTTTATTATTATATAATGATGCTCTTAGGCTGAAACAATCTTCTTCCCTCTAAAGTCTACTTTATCTGATATTAATAGAACCACTGTTGCTTTGTTTTGTTTGCATGCAATATCTTTTTCCATCCTTTTACTTTCAACCTAATCATCCTTGAATTTTAAGAGTTTCTTGTAAACAGCATAAAATTGGGTCATGTTTTGTATCCACTACCACTCTGTCTTTTAATTGATGTAGTAGACCATTTATATTTAAAGTAATTATTGAATGTGTTAAGACATAAGTCTGCCATCTGATTATTTGTTTTCTATTTGTTCCCTCTGTTTCTTAATCTTTGGATTCTCTTCTCTTGCCCTGCTGTGAAATACTTGAACAATGTTAGAGTTTTATCTTGATTTTATGTGTTGCATTGTATTACTTTGCATAAATTTTTTTTAGTGGTTCTGGGTATTGCAGTATACATATGTGACATCACAGTCTATTGGTATCAACATTTTATTACTTCAAGTGAAGTGTAGAAACTATCTGCTTTTAGGTTCCTCTACCCTCCACATTCTTAGTTATCATTGTTTGTAATATCAGATGATTTTAAAATTTTTGTTTCAAGCATCACATATGATTTAGAAAACTCATAAGGAGATCTTGTTGTGCATACCCGTATTTGTGCTCTTTTCATTCTTCTTACTTCCGTCCTGATGCTCCAAGTTTCCTTCTTTTATCATACCCTTTCTGTTTTAAAAACTTCAAAACAGGATATTTTTGTTAGTGACTATTTTTTGTTTGTTTTTCTTTATCTGAGAATGTCATTATTTCCCTTTAATCCTGAATGATGGTTTTGAATTCATTGTTGACAGTTCTTTTCTGATAGCACTTAAAAAATATTATCTCACTTTCAACTGGACTCTTTTTAGATAAGAAATTTGCTGCCATTTGAATATGTTCCCCTAGGTAACATGCCATTTCTCTCTGGCTGTTTTCAAGTATTTTTCTTTAGCTTCAGTTTATAGAAGTTTAATTTTGATGTGTCTTGGTATAGATATCTCTGGATTTATCCTATTTAGAGTTTTTTCACCTTCTTGAATCTCTGACTGGATTTTTCAACAATTTTGGAAAGTTTATTTATTTATTAGAATGCTCTTTCAGGGCTAATTTTCTTCTCTTCTCCTTCAAAGAAACCAATGATGCAAATATACTGGATCTTTCATTATTGTCCCATAGGTTCCTGAGGCTTTCTTCATTTTTTTTCAGTCTATTTTCACTGTTCAGATTGGATAAATTTGAACACGGCCTCCCAAAGTGAGGTGTCCACTCTGATTTTTGTACATTGATTTTGTATCCTGAGACTTTGCTGAAGTTGCTTATCAGCTTAAGGAGATTTTGGGCTGAGACAATGGGGTTTTCTAGATATACAATCATGTCATCTGCAAACAGGGACAATTTGACTTCCTCTTTTCCTAATTGAATGCCCTTTATTTCCTTCCCCTGCCTGATTGCCCTGGCCAGAACTTCCAACACTATGTTGAATAGGAGTGGTGAGAGAGGGCATCCCTGTCTTGTGCCAGTTTTCAAAGGGAATGCTTCCAGTTTTTGCCCATTCAGTATGATACTGGCTGTGGGTTTGTCATAGATAGCTCTTATTATTTTGAGATACGTCCCATCAATACCTAATTTATTCAGAGTTTTTAGCATGAAGAGTTGTTGAATTTTGTCAAAGGCCTTTTCTGCATCTATTGAGATAATCATGTGATTTTTGTCTTTGGTTCTGTTTATATGCTGGATTACATTTATTGATTTGTGTATATAGAACCAGCCTTGCATCTCAGGGATGAAGCCCACTTGATCTTAGTGGATAAGCTTTTTGATGTGCTGCTGGATTCGGTTTGCCAGTACTTTATTGAGGATTTTTGCATCAATGTTCATCAAGGATATTGGTCTAAAATTCTCTTTTTTGGTTGTGTCTCTGCCCGGCTTTGGTATGAGGATGATGTTGGCCTCATAAAATGAGTTAGGGAGGATTCCCTCTTTTTCTATTGATTGGAATAGTTTCAGAAGGAATGGTACCAGTTCCTCCTTGTACCTCTGGTAGAATTCGGCTGTGAATCCATCTGGTCCTGGACTCTTTTCGATTGGTAAGCTATTGATTATTGCCACAATTTCAGAGCCTGTTATTAGTCTATTCGGAGATTCAACTTCTTCCTGGTTTAGTCTTGGGAGGGTGTATGCGTCGAGGAATGTATCCATTCCTTCTAGATTTTCTAGTTTATTTGTGTAGAGGTGTTTGTAGTATTCTCTGATGGTAGTTTGTATTTCTGTGGGATTGGTGGTGATATCTCCTTTATCATTTTTTATTGCGTCTATTTGATTCTTCTCTCTTTTCTTCTTTATTAGTCTTGCTAGCGGTCTATCAATTTTGTTGATCCTTTCAAAAAACCAGCTCCTGGATTCATTAATTTTTTGAAGGGTTTTTTGTGTCTCTATTTCCTTCAGTTCTGCTCTGATTTTAGTTATTCTTGCCTTCTGCTATCTTTTGAATGTGTTTGCTCTTGCTTTTCTAGTTCTTTTAATTGTGATGTTAGGGTGTCAATTTTGGATCTTTCCTGCTTTCTCTTGTGGGCATTTAGTGCTATAAATTTCCCTCTACACACTGCTTTGAATGTGTCCCAGAGATTCTGGTATGTTGTGTCTTTGTTCTCACTGGTTTCAAAGAACATCTTTATTTCTGCCTTCATTTCATTATGTACCCAGTAGTCATTCAGGAGCAGGTTGTTCAGTTTCCATGTAGTTGAGTGGTTTTGAGTGAGTTTCTTAATCCTGAGTTCTAGTTTGATTGCACTGTGGTCTGAGAGACAGTTTGTTATAATTTCTGATCTTTTACATTTGCTGAGGAGAGCTTTACTTCCAACTATGTGGTCAATTTTGAAATAGGTGTGGTTTGGTGCTGAAAAAAATGTATATTCTGTTGATTTGGGGTGGAGAGTTCTGTAGATGTCTATTAGGTCCACTTGGTGCAGAGCTGAGTTCAATTCCTGGGTATCCTTGTTAACTTTCTGTCTTGTTGATCTGTCTAATGTTGACAGTGGGGTGTTAAAGTCTCCCATTATTATTGTGTGGGAGTCTAAGTCTCTTTGTAGGTCACTCAGGACTTGATTTGTGAATCTGGGTGCTCCTGTATTAGATGCATATATATTTAGGATAGTTAGCTCTTCTCGTTGAATTGATCCCTTTACCATTATGTAATGGCCTTCTTTGTCTCTTCTGATCTTTGTTGGTTTAAAGTCTGTTTTATCAGAGACTAGGATTGCAACCCCTGCTTTTTTATGTTTTCCATTTGCTTGGTAGATCTTCCTCCATCCTTTTATTTTGAGCCTATGTGTGTCTCTGCACATGAGATGGGTTTCCTGAATACAGCACACTGATGGGTCTTGACTCTTTGTCCAATTTGCCAGTCTGTGTCTTTTAATTGGAGCACTTATTCCATTTACATTTAAAGTTAATATTGTTATGTGTGAATTTGATCCTGTCATTATGATGTTAGCTGGTTATTTTGCTCGTTAGTTGATGCAGTTTCTTCCTAGCCTCGATGGTCTTTACAATTTGGCATGATTTTGCAGTGGCTGGTACCGGTTGTTCCTTTCCATGTTTAGTGCTTCCTTCAGGAGCTATTGTAGGGCAGGCCTGGTGGTGACAAAATCTTTCAGCATTTGCTTGTCTGTGAAGGATTTTATTTCTCCTTCACTTAGGAAGCTTAGTTTGGCTGGATATGAAATTCTGGGTTGAAAATTCTTTTAAGAATGTTGAATATTGGCCCCCACTCTCTTCTGGCTTGTAGAGTTTCTGCCAAGAGATCCGCTGTTAGTCTGATGGGCTTCCCTTTGTGGGTAACCTGACCTTTCTCTCTGGCTGCCCTTAACATTTTTTCCTTCATTTCAACTTTGGTGAATCTGACAATTATGTGTCTTAGAGTTGCTCTTCTCGAGGAGTATCTTTGTGGTGTTCTCTGTATTTCCTGAATCTGAATGTTGGCCTACCTTGCTGGATTGGGGAAGTTCTCCTGGATAATATCCTGCAGTGTTTTCCAACTTGGTTCCATTCTCCCCGTCACTTTCAGGTACACCAATCAGACGTAGATTTGGTCTGTTCACATAGTCCCATATTTCTTGGAGGCTTTGTTTGTTTCTTTTTATTCTTTTTTCTCTAAACTTCCCTTCTCGCTTCATTTCATTCATTTCATCTTCCATCACTGATACCCTTTCTTCCAGTTGATCACATCAGCTCCTGAGGCTTCTGCATTCTTCGCGTAGTTCTCGAGCCTTGGCTTTCAGCTCCGTCAGCTCCTTTAAGCACTTCTCTGTATTGGTTATTCTAGTTATACATTCATCTAAATTGTTTTCAAAGTTTTTAACTTCTTTGCCTTTGGTTTGAATTTCCTCCTGTAGCTCAGAGTAGTTTGATCGTCTGAAGCCTTCTTCTCTCAGCTCGTCAAAGTCATTCTCCGTCTAGCTTTGCTCTGTTGCTGGTGAGGAACTGCGTTCCTTTGGAGGAGGAGAGGTGCTCTGCTTTTTAGGGTTTCCAGTTTTTCTGCTCTGTTTTTTCCCCATCTTCGTGGTTTTATCTACTTTTGGTCTTTGATGATGGTGATGTACAGATGGGTTTTTGTTGTGGATGTCCTTTCTGTTTGTTAGTTTTCCTTCTAACAGACAGGACCCTCAGCTGCAGGTCTGCTGGAGTTTGCTAGAGGTCCACTCCAGACCCTGTTTGCCTGGGTATCAGCAGCGGTGTCTGCAGAACAGCGGATTTTCGTGAACCGCGAATGCTGCTGTCTGATTGTTCCTCTGGAAGTTTTGTCTCAGAGGAGTACCCAGCCGTGTGAGTGTCAGTCTGCCCCTACTGGGGGGTGCCTCCCAGTTAGGCTGCTTGGGCGTCAGGGGTCAGGGACCCACTTGAGGAGGCAGTCTGCCCGTTCTCAGATCTCCAGCTACGTGCTGGGAGAACCACTGCTCTCTTCAAAGCTGTCAGACAGGGACATTTAAGTCTGCAGAGGTTACTGCTGTCTTTTTGTTTGTCTGTGCCCTGCCCCTAGAGGTGGAGCCTACAGAGGCAGGCAGGCCTCCTTGAGCTGTGGTGGGCTCCACCCAGTTCGAGCTTCCCAGCTGCTTTGTTTACCTAAGCAAGCCTGGGCAATGGCGGGCGCCCCTCCCCCAGCCTTGCTGCCACCTTGTAGTTTGATCTCAGACTGCTGTGGTAGCAATCGGCAAGTCTCCGTGGGCATAGGACCCTCCGAGCCATGTGCAGGATATAATCTCCTGGTGAGCCGTTTTTTTAAGCCTGTCGGAAAAGCGCAGTATTAGGGTGGGAGTGACTGAATTTTCCAGGTGCCATCTGTCACCCTTTTCTTTGACTAGGAAAGGGAACTCCCTGACCCCTTGCACTTCCTGAGTGAGGCAATGCCTTGCCCTGCTTTGGCTCGCGCACGGTGCGCTGCACCCACTGTCCTGCGCCCACTGTCTGGCACTCCCTAGTGAGATGAACCCGGTACCTCAGATGGAAATGCAGAAATCACCCGTCTTCTGCGTTGCTCACGCTGGGAGCTGTAGACTGGAGCTGTTCCTATTCAGCCATCTTGGCTGCTAGAAACAGATCTGATAGTTTTAAAAAGGGGAGTTTCCTTGCACAAGCTTGCTCTCTTTGCCTGCTGCCATCCATGTAAGACGTGGCTTGCTCCTCCTTGCCTTCTGCCATGATTGTGAGGCCTCTCCAGCCACGTGGAACTGTAAGTCCATTAAATCTCTTTCTCTTGTAGATTGCCAGTCTTGGGTATGTGTTTATTAGCAGCATGAAAATGGACTAATACACACAAGTATCAAGCTGTTCTCTCTTTGTAGAATGTTTTTCCTTCCTGTGTTTGCCAAGCAAAATCCTTTACCCAGTTCAAATGTCAGTGCCTCTGGGAAGATTTCTCAACCTCTTTAGGCAGATTTAATAATGATCATGGAACTTTTCATATCTCTATATTAGCAGGTATGTCATGGTTAATTTTAGGTGTCAACTTGACTAAAGAATTCCCAGATGATGGATACAGCATGATATCTGGTTATGTCTGGGAGGGTATTTTCAGAAGAGATTGCCATTTAAATCACTGGACTCAGTAAAGAAGATCCACCCTCACCCAATGTGAGCAGTCACTATTCAGTTCTATGAGAACCTGGATAAAACAAAAAGGCAGAGGAAAGCTGAATTTGCCCTCAGTTTTCTGAAGCTGGGGCACTCATTTTCTCCTGCCCCTGGACATCAGAACTCCAGCTTCTCCAGCCTTTGGATGCAAGACTTGGACCAGCAGCCCCTCAGGTTCTCAGGCATTGAGACTTCAGCTGAGCCGCACTACTGCTGGCTTCCCTGGTTCTCTAGTTTTCAGATGGCATATCATGGGACTTTTCAGCTTTCATAATCATAAGATCCAATTCCTCTAATAAATCTCCTCCTCTCTCTCTCTCAAAAGGATATATCCTTTGGTTCTGTTTCTCTGGAGAGCCCTAAAACACATATGTAACATTTTATTATGTTCTATTTTGTTAGTTTCTCTTGGCTAATTAGGGATTAGCTTAAATTGAAGGACTGCTTTATTCCTTTTCCTGTCATTAGTATCTGGATCAGGGGTGACAAATCATAGACTTTCAGCATATTTCATTTATTCATTTAACAAATAATTTTCAGGACCACCAAGTTTGTCCACACAGGTTGATAACAGCATAATTCTAATGGGTGCCATTCACATAAACTGTAGTGTACCTCAGTGTTATACATAGTGAGCATACTCACATAGTGAGTGTACTTCAGTGTTATCCATAGTGAGAACTGTTTATTGAGCCCCTACAGTGTACTATGTACTGTTCAGGAATGCAGCAGTGAACAAAAACACCAGAGGTACCTTGAATGAATGAGTTGTCCATTGCTTCATCCCTGGGGCATTGAAAGAAAGAGCCTTTTCTAACTTTGTAGTATTCTGAACAGGTGGTACCTACTTGGTGATAATCTGAATAAACTATAGTTTTTGTTCTGGTTTTAAATTTTATTAAGTCAGTGTGAGGCTATTATCTCATGCAAATCAGATATTTTTTATCAAGGAAAGGACAATGCCACACTTTCTAGAATTAAAAATAGGATTAATGATTTAGTTTTTCTAGCTACTACATGTAGGTTTCTTCTTATTTTTTATTTCTTAAAAGTCACTTATTTGTAGAGCCCTAAAGAGTGATCTGTTAAGGCCGGGTGCAGCAGCTCATGCCTGTAATCCCAGCACTTTGGGAGGCTGAGACACGTGGATCACGAGGTCAGGAGTTTGAGACCAGCCTGACCAACATGGTGAAACCCTGTCTCTACTAAAAATACAAAAATTAGCCAGGCATGGTGGTGTGCACCTGTGATCCCAGCTACTCAGGAAGCTGAGGCAGGAGAATCTCTTAAACCCAGGAGGCAGAGGTTGCAGTGAGCCAGGATTGCACCACTGCACTCCAGCCTGGGCAACAGAGTGAGACTCCGTCTAAAAAAAAAAAAGTGATCTGATAAAACATAAGTAAATAAAGATAGCTGATCAGAACCAACAGAATGCATTGCCTGTTTTTGCAGTATGTTCTGTAGGAACAGGTCAATAACATTTCAAATACATTGCCATTCATTATTTTGAATATGAAATTAAAACTAATTGGTTTCAAAACAGAACTGCAAGTAATCACAAATATGCATTTACCTACTACATCTATGTATGATTTGTGTTCTTAAAAATTATCCTTTGTACCAAATTATACACATACTCAGAAATCCTCTTATGTGGTTCTTTTTTCAAGATCAGTAATTAGTTTCCAATTCAAACAGGGGCCATAGACTCTCCTTTTGATTTAATTTTATTAATTTCATTTTCTTCAACAGCTACACATTTGAGAGAAATAGGCATCAATTAGCTATTTCCACCAGGCATAAAATAGGAAACAGGCTCCAATCGTAATAGGAGAAATGAAGGTAACTCTTAACTCGGGTTTTTGTCTCTTAGTCAGGGACAGACTTTGTAGACCTAGACTTTGTAGGGTCTGAATTTTATACAATTTAAAGCATTTTCTTTAAGAAAAGCAGCACAAAATTAGACACAAACATGAATATTTAGAATGAGAAAAAGAAATCACAACAAAATACAATTTTTAAAGCTGACAAACACTAAAGCAACAACAGAGCAAAAAGCCCAAAATAATACTAATCTCAACATTTAGCTACAATGTTTCAACATTTTTTGGTCACCTTGTCTTATGACAGTGAATGATATTATAAAATGTATGTTTGGTCTTCGACCTCATTTCCTTGCATAAAATTCCTAAAATCCTTGGAATCTCCAAAGTGTTGTCTTATATGCAAATGTCGACAGCTTCAGGGTGGGGCTGGTTACAAAGGCAGGATTAGAGGGTTGGGACTTTCAGCCCCACCCCTAACCTCCAGGGAGGGGAGAGGGGCTGCAGATCAAGTTGATCACCAATGGTAAGTGGTTTAATCAATCATGCCTATGTAATGAAGCTTCTATAGAAAACCAAGAGGACAAGGTTTGGAGAGCTTCCGGATAGCTGCACACATGGAGATTCCTGGAGGGTGGCGCATCTGGGAGTGGGCATGGAAGCTCCATGTCCCCATCCCCCTATGCATCTCTTCATCTGTATCTTTGTAACATCCTTTATAATAAACTTGTAAATGTCCGTTTTCCTGAGTTTTATGAGCTGTTCCAGCAAATTAACCAAACCCAAATTGGGGGTCATGGGAACCCCAACTTGAAGCCAGTCTGTCAGAAGTTCCAGAGGCCAAGGGTCTCAAGGGGTAGGAGGGAGTCTTGGGGACTGAACCCCCAACCTGTGGGATCTGACACTACCTCCAGTTAGACAGGGTGAGAATTGAACTGGAGGACACCTAGTTGGTGTTCACCGTAGATGGTGTTCCCTGCCACTTGCTGGTGGGGAGAACACCCTCCCCTACGTTTTGTCATTGAAGTCATCTTCGATGTTGATGATTTTTGTTGCTGTGGTGTGAGAGCAGAGGAAAAACTGGTTTGAGCATTTTCCACATCACAGTGACTCTGTGACATTTTTAGCAGATAATAGAAATATAATTCAATTTTTCCATTGAAAGGTTATTTAAAGTTTGTCTTTTAGATTATTGATAGTCAAGATGCCTAGATACGTGACCTCCCACACAGATGTATTCACTTTTTGTAGGGTTGCTCCAGTTGGTTTCTTACAAACAAATGAATTTTGATCAATTGTATTTCGTGAAATTTCTATCAAAAAAATCTTATGTTTTGATGCTACGTTACTGTATATATTCCTAATAGGACAGAGCTTCCATTCTTACTAGGTGTCAGGGAGAATCTCTTTACAATTTTCCATATATGATCATTGAAGTAATTTTTCATAGATTAGTTTTTGACTCATCTGCTTCAAACCTTGTTTCTCCTCCCTACCCATGTACTCTTGATGTTGTATAGCACAATATTTTCCCCACAAAACCTAACTCCACACTTCCATCACATGATGCCAGGTAAGGGGGCAGGGTAGGAGCACTGCTTGAAATAACAACCTCCCCATGCATAGAGTGATTATGACCCACCTAAACATGTCTCACCACAGACAAACTAAATGTACTATCAACTCAGCTTCTCCCAGTTGGATACTAAAAGTGCCCATGACCACCTTGGTGCCACATGACACTAGGGGAGCTAAAGCTCAAAGATTAGTCAGAGTAGAAAGAGAAAGCAGCTATAAGTAAATTCAGTTAAAATAATACACAGTTACAAATTTTACGGAAACATTTGACTGTATGAATACATTGAGAGGACCCCTCTCAGAGCCTTGAAGATGTCTATGTAAATGTAGAGCCCTGAATGTCAGCTTAATTTGTTTCAGAGTAAAACTCGCTTGTTTTCATGGCTTCTCCAAGGGAAATACAACCCTCATGGAAATTCAGACAAACAGTTCCTGCTAAATTGTCCTAGAGTCCTTAGTTTATGAGCTTGCCTTCTCCTTTAATGTCCAAATAAAATAACTTGCATCCCTATTACATGTTATTGCAGCGTATGGGATCTGCTTTCCAGGGATTTAGGGGATTCCTAATGAAGAGATAATGCATGCTTTAAATTTTTTCTAGCTCAATTTAATTTCTGATCACCTTCTATCAACTTGACACTGCTCTCTGATCAAGTTGTGAATACAGAGTCTTCCATTTTCATTTTTTAGCAATAACAACAAAAAGCACTACTGCAATTGGCAAAGGGAAATAGGAACTTTTGTGTCTTGCAGCAGAGAATATATTGGTTAAAGCATTTTTGATGTATAATTTTGTAGTATCTCTCTTTAAGGGTATAAAATTTCCAAAGTCACAGAAGATGTAAAACTAAAGTATATTAGTCTGTGTGGACTGCTATAACAAAATACCATAGACTGGGTGGCTTAAACAACAGACATTTGTTTATCATCGCTTTGGAGGCTGGGAAGTCCAAGATCAAGGTGCCAACTGATTCAGTTCCTGGTGAGGGCTCTGTTTCTGGATTTCAGATGGCTGCCTTCTAGCCATCTTCTAGCCTTCTAGCCTTGCCCTTGCGTGGTGGAGAGAGAGCTCCGGTCTCTTTTCTTCTTCTTATAAGGGCACTAATCCCATCATGCAGACCCCATCCTCATTACCTCATCTAAACCTAATTATCTCTCACAGATTCCATCTCTGAATACCATTAGCATCATATTGGGGATTAGGACTTCAACATATGAATTTGTTGGGGGAGGGAGGACACAATTTAGTTCACAATTCACAGTAAATATTTTGTCTATGGCTGGAATTAATGCAGTTCCTGGGCTCATTTCTGCTGATGCCAGAAAAGTTCACACTTTACTTTTTTAAGAAAACTTTTTGTAGAGAGAAGGTCTTGCTATGTTACCCAGGTTGTTCTAGAACTCCTGGCCTCAAGTGATCCTCCCACCTCAGCCTCCCAAAAGCACTGAGATTACAGGTGTGAGCTATCATGCCCAGCCAGAAAAATTTATCCTGACAACTTAATGTAATTCAATGACTTCTGTTTTCAAACTCCATTTCTTTTGGGCAAATGCGAGCAAGTGCCCAGCCCAAAATCAAGATTGTGCCTCAGCCTTCACCTTATCCTGGGGGTGATCTAAGTTAGTGGAGGCAGTAGAGGGCGGAAAGGGAGTCTTATCATTAAGCCATCATGGATAAGTCAATCAGTGCCCAGTAGTCACCAGCATCTGCTGACCTCTGCTGAGGTGTTGTTTGCTCTTGTTTTGTGTTGATGTTTATGGCTGAGGCTGCCAGGTTCATGGCCCTATTTATCAGGTTTGTGAGACCCAACTGAAGGCAGTCTTCTGTCTACAGGCCCCTCTCTGCCTTTCTGAGCTCTTTTTTTTTTTTTTTTTTTGCAGGATTATGGAACTCATGGCTGTTTTCTCTTCACTGTGCTGGGGTTTATAAGACTCACTGAGACTTCTCCTAGACTCATCTAGCCAGATAACATTTTTGGCTATTTCTTCTCTACTACTCAGGATCCATGTTAGTAAAGAGGCTTCTCTTTGAGTTTGCAATCTCCCAGCAGTGCTTTTTCCCTGTGACTTTACTAAAACTTACCTAGGTATTCTCCTCATTGCCTCCCCACTGGAGTCCATTCCAGAGGGGAGGATAAGTAGATGGATGATAGGATTCTGAGACCTACATCTTAAGCCTTATTCACAACTTTTGAATTCCCCTCCCCAATCTAATCAGGCACTCCATACTTCTTGAGTGAGAAACACAGCCAAAGTCATCAAGCCTTCTACTGCCTCAGTAATCACCACATAGACACTATGTTCTTAGGCCTCTGAGCTCTGCATGTAATATGGAAAGCCAAGCTGTTGGGATCCCCAACATCTTTTCTCTCTCAAAAGCCTGGCTTTTGCAATTAATGCTAAAAATTATTCCTCCTTCTGCATTCCTTCTTATGACTATAACCTAAAGTTTGTTTAGATTTTCACACTTCCCTTCATGTACTCCATGCCCTGGATAAGGGTAACTCAATTATAGCAGCAGGGATGGTAGTGATTGGCCCCACAGTTGCTTCAGATCTATTTTATGTAATAAATCTCTTATTCTCTACCTGGTGTAGTGGTTCTGCTCTCCTGATTGGACTATCACTGAAAAAGGGGTGCTTGCTCTTCCCTTTTATTTCCCATGTAGAAACAGGCTTTATTCACATTGAAATATAAATCGCTAACAACTTTTAAGGTGTTACTCATTCTAAAAGTATTGGGTATTTTAGCAATATGTTAAACACATAATTTTTAAAAATCTATTGAATGAAGAATCTACACGTAAATGGAGTTTTACTTAAGCCTGAGTCTGACCAAGATCACACAGTCATCTTCCTCAGGACTCTTAACCTCTTTAAACTGGATTTTAAAGTTATATATGACTCATATATAAAATGAGAATAGCATAGCGTGTTGGAAAGAACAGCTTGGGAAATAGGAAACCTAAGTTCTAGTCCCAGTTCTGCCACAAAGCAATTGTGTAGTGCTGGACAAGTCATTTAATTTCTATGGCTTCTGGTTCTTCATTTTTAAAATGTGAAAGTTGGACTGGACTAGTGGTTATCAAATTGATGTATGCATAATTCTGCAGGTATACAAAGACTTTCTGAGGTATATGTGGGCTCTGTAGTTTTAAGGAAACACATTTTCTTGTCTTCAACTTCCATTTGTATACTTTCCCAGCTTCACGTAGATTGTACCTTTCTACTTCCTATCACAATTAGATTTCTCTCTATATTAAAAAAATAAGCATACTCTACTTTTATCCTAAATCTTACTATCGTGTGTTGTCCTGGTTACCCAGGAAACCCAGGGCCTTTAAAAAAAAAAAAGGTTATATTGAAATATTTTTATTGTTTTGGAAACCTCATTTAATGACTTATAAACCTGTCACAGAGCATCTTGGTTTTGCTAGGCTTATGGTTTTCTGGTAATACTGAAAAATAACATTAGAGTTGGGGTATTTTGATCCTTGTTAGGAGGTTTCAAAATCAAATATATTGTAGAATTTGGGCCGAGAGGGTAATGGAACACTTACTTAGTTACCTTACCTCTGCGACCCCTTGACCACTGTGACAGAATGCAGTACTTTAGGCAATGTCTAGTAAGAATAAAGGAGAGCACGGTAAGATACATTGAATTCTAGAAATGAATTTTTGCATGTATTTAAATGTGAAAAATTTTATTTCAGCTTTTATGTTCATCTCTTGCTTCATTAGCTGGAAAGAAAAGCAACTTCTTCTGGTTTGGATGTTTTGTCCCCTCCAAATCTCATGTTGAAATGCAACCTCCAGTATTGGAGGAGGGCCCGTGGGAGGTGTTTGGGTCAAGGGAGTGGATCCCTCATGAATGGCTTGGTGCTGTTCTCACTCTGAGTTCACATGAGATCTGGTTGTTTAAGAGCCTAGCACTTCCTTTCTCTCTCTCTCGCTCCCTCTCTTGCCATTTGACATGTTGGCTCTCCTTAACCTTCTGCCGTGATTATAAGTTTCCTGAGGCCCTCACCAGAAGCAGATGCTAGCACTATGCTTCATGCACAGCCTGTAGAACCATGAGCCAAATGAACCTCTGTTCTTTATAGATTACCCAGTCTCATGTATTCGTTTATAGCAACACAGATGGACTAACATAAATAGCCAAAGTGGTATAGGTTAATGATGTTACTTCTTTAATTGCAATTGCAATGCTTAATGCTTATCAGATTTTTCAAATTACATTGGATAAAACCACAGATAAAAGTTGTAGAGATTTCGTATACCCATAGTATGAGTTATTCAATAAGGTACTTAAAACCTATTTTATCAAAATATGTCATAAAATATTTATAGCAATTATAGTCAATCCTCTTAAATTGCCTTATAAAAATGTTTAATAATTTCTACTTCCTGTTAACATAAAATACTTGTAGAACTGATTAGTTTCTAGTGTCTTGCTTTTTAAATAAATATATAGGTAACATTTGATCATTAGTATCTAAAAAATTGAGTCATTTCAGAATTATTTTCAAAAATGGAACTCATGCATATGTATTTACTAAAGGAAAATCATACTATTTATCATACATTTTGCTTCATAATAACTTAGATACCCAACATTTGCCCTGTAATGAAATGAAAAATTAAAGATATTATTTCAAAGACTCTGTTTCCCAGGCAACATATAAAGAGCTTAGAAATTCTTTTTTGTTGTTGTTTTTGTCTTTTTTGCGACAGAGTCTCACTCTGTCACCCAGACTGAAGTGCAGTGGCGTGATCTCCACTCACTGCAAGCTCCCTTCCCAGGTTCACACCATTCTCCTGCCTCAGCCTCCCAAGTAGCTGGGACTACAGGCGCCTGCCATGACGCCCGGCTAATTTTCTGTATTTTTAGTAGAGACGGGGTTTCACCGTGTTAGCCAGGATGGTCTCAATCTCCTGACCTCGTGATCCACCCGCCTTGGCCTCCCAAAGCGCTGGGATTACAGGTGTGAGCCAGAGTGCCTGGCCAAGAGCTTAGAAATTCTTACAAGAAAACACCTGAGCAAAATAAGAACCAACTGCTCTTTTTAGATCCATCAGAGAATTGAGGTCCAAAGCAAACTACTGCCCCTAAAACTGGACAGACAGACAGGTAGTTACAGAGAATTACAGATTACTTGGAGCAGAAGTCTAGGAGCAGAAGCTCTCAGCTTAAGCCAGTATTGGTAGGTACACTTTAGTAATTGATGAATGGCTAGAGGCTCAGTGTGAATTAGCTGAAAGTTAAAAAAACTCTGAGGAGGCCCAGTCTTAAAAGGGTCCCCAAATTTTTGTGAGTTTTGTCTCCAGGAGCCCTACCAGTTTCTCTTAGTGAAGATCCAAAAGGGGAACAGTAGCTATTTTGAAATATACCCAGAACTCCCAATTCTCCTTAACGAGGCCTGCTGTCAAGTGAAACTATTTTACTAGAGTACAGCAGACTGATGTTTTACCAAAGCCTAACCAACCTAGGGGAAGGGAAATGTCCAACTCAAGCTCCTTGAAAGATAAGACCTAATCATAGAACTCATCCCTTCCTCAACACCTTACCACCATATCAACAGGGCTCCTGTATGGTGACAGGGGATTACAGCTAAAGAATTGTAAACCTCACACCCAATTTAATGAGTCTCCAGAGATACACAAAGTTGATGGGAGACAAAAACAAAAATACTAGAGGAGATTGTAGCCTTTGACATCACAGTTACAACAAACAAACATAACTAACCCTAAGCCAGATTCACATAAAACCTCATACTAAAAGCCTGTTTCAGTTTTCTACCCATGATATATCATGTCTGGTTTTAAACAAAAAATTATAAGATACACCTTCAAAAAGCACAGTTGGAAGAGACAGCAAAAATCAAAACTTGACTGAGATATTACAGAGATGTTGGAATTTTCAGACTGGAAATGTAATATAGCTATGATTAATGTGTTAAAGTTTCTAATGGAAAGAGTGAACAACATGCAAGAACAGATAGGTAAAATAAGCAGAGATAGAATCTCTAAGGTTTAAAAGGAAAGGTTAGAAATAAAAAACACTGTGATAGAAATGAAAGATACTTTGAGTTCATCAGTAGACTGGATAATGGCTGGGGAAAGAATCGGTTTGTTTGCAGAAGCAGAGAAGGGTGATGCCGGGGTGAGGGAATGAGAAGATGTTAGTCAGGGAGTAAAAACTTTCAGTCATAAGATGAACAAGTTCTGTGCCTCTAATGTACAGCATGGTGTTTATAGCTAATAATGTTCTATTGTTACTTTGAGTTTGCTAAGACTGTAGATCTTACCACACACACACAAATGGTAAAAATGTGAGATAATTAATGTGCTAAGTATCTTGATGTGGTAATTATTTCACAATGTATATGAAATCATGTTGTATATCTTTAAATGTGTATAATTTTTATCTGTCATTTATACTGCCATAAAACTAGAATCAGGGAGTTTGAAGAAATGTTAAGGTAAATGTCCAAGCTGAAATGCAAAGAGGAAAAAGGATAAAAAAGATGGAATAGAATATCCAAGCACTGTGGGAAAATTATAAAAGCTGTAACATACAGATAATGAGAATACCAGAAGGAAAAGAAAGAAAGGAACAGAAAAATTACTTGAAGTAATAATGGCTGAGAATTTTTCAAAATTAATGACAGACACAAAAACCACAGATACAGAATGCTCAAAGAACACCAAGCAGGATAAATACCAAAAAAAAAAAAAAATCTACATCTAGGCGTATTATATTCAAACTGCAGAAGGTCAATGACAAAGAGAAAATCTTGACAGAAGCCTGGTAGAGAGGAGTGTGGGATACATTACCTACAGAGAAACAAAAATAAGAATTACATTGAATTTCTCTTTGGACACCATGAAAGCAAGAAGAGAAGAGTGAAATATTGGAAGTGTGGAAAGGATATTCTTATTTTTTTTCTTTCTTTGAGACAGAGTCTTACTGTCACCCAGGCTGGAGTGCAATGATGCCATCATGGCTCACTGCAGCCTCAACCTCCTGGGCTCAAACAATCCTCCTGCCTCAGCTTCCCCTCCAAGTAGCTAGGACTATAGGATTGCCACTATGCCAGGCCAATTTTTGTATTTTTTGTAGAGTCCGGGTTTTGCTGACTCTAATATATATTTTATATATATATATATAAAATTGTCACTTCATAAGTCTTCGAAAAGTCTTAGTAATCTTCCCAGAAATTGAGAAAATGAATGACTCAAATGACTAACAGGATCCTTTTAAAGTCAGGTGGGGCTGGGTGTGGTGGCTCACACCTGTAATCCCAACACTTTGGGAGGCCAAGGCAGGCAGATCACTTGAGGTCAGGAGTTTGAGACCAGCCTGGCCAACATGGTGAAACCCCCATCTCTACTAATAATACGAAAATTAGTTGTGTGTAATGGTGCATCCCTTTAAACCCACCTACTTGGGAGGCTGAGAAATGAGAATCTCTGGAACCCGGTAGGGGTAGGTTGCGGTGAGCTGAGATCACGCCACTGCACTCTAGCCTGGGCGACAAACTGTGTCTCAAAATAAATAAATAAATAAATAAAATAAAATAAGTCAGATGGCTCCTAATTCTTTGTTTTCTTTAAAACTGAAGGAAGATGGGGTTAATTTGTTTCTGGAGAGCAGGCAATTTTGTGATTTCTAGCATTTAATTCACTAAATTGAACATCTATTAACAAACATTAACCTTTCTTAACTTATTTATAAAAACAAAAATAGAAATAGCTGATTCTGAATTGTGTATTATTCTAACAATAAATGATATTTATTGATAGCCATATGAGCTGCATGGGGGAAAGCTTTATCTTAATTTATTTCTAAAAATTTTGTTTTGATCAATTTTATTTTGTTTTGGTCAATTGTATCCTAATGAGTTTTAGTGATAACTCAGTCTGGTAAAATATGATACTATTTAGATGGTTTTTTTCTTTGGTCACAGAAAAAATTTATTTCAGTTTACAAACACATTTTGGAAGGAAATGTGACAAGTGATCAATTAAACGTTTTCAATTAGAAAACTACTATTTTAAGACAAATTTTTGCAGCAAAACGAAAAAGAAACACAAATTAAGGAAAAAATATGGAAAATTTCCTGACTTAATGAAAAGCTTGCTCAAGTATTTTTAATTTTTTGCCCCAATTTCTTTTATTATTTTGTTTTATTTTATCTTACTTATTGTTATTTATTTTTTTGAGATGGAGTCTTGCTGTGTTGCCCAGGCTGGAGTGCAGTGTCGTGATCTCGGCTCACTGCAACCTCTGCCTCCGGGGTTCAAGCAATTCTCCCTGCCTCAGCCTCCCAAGTAGCTGGGATTACAGGTACCCGCCACCACTCCTGGGCATACATGCACACATAAGAAAGCAAAAAGCAAGCGTAGCAAAAGTTTAACAGTTGGTGTATTTAAGAGGCTAATTGTACTATTTAAAAAATCTTTATGGAGGTTTAAACCTTACAAATTAAGAAATTGGGGCAGCCGGCAGTGGCTCATGCCTGTAATCCTAGCACTTTGGGAGGCAAAGGCGGGTGGATCACCTGATGTCAGGAGTTCAAGACCAGCCTGGCCAACATGGTTAAACCCTATCTCTACTAAAAATACAAAAATTAGCTGGGCATGGTGGTGGGCGCCTGTAATCCCAGCTACTCAGGAGGCTGAGGCAGGAGAATCACTTGAACTCAGGCAGCAGAGGTTGCAGTGAGCCAAGATCGTGCCATTGCCCTCCAGTCTGGGCAACAGAGTGAGACTCTGCCTCAAAAAAAAAGATAGGTATTAAAATGATGTAGCATTTAGATTTCTTTGGATATATATAGAAGTACAGTTCAATATTTTATTTTTAAATGTCAATATTCTAACTATGACAAAGTATATCTTCGCTACTATTTAACGATCTTCAGTTCAATTGGAAAAACGTTAGATGACAACTTCATATGAATGAAGTAGTACAATGTTTTTTAAAGTACTTTTAGGGAATAGAAAGCAAAGAAATATTTGAAAGCCATTGCATGAGATGATTCTGAGATTATTTCCAACTCTAAAACTTGGGTATTTAACTTATATAAACTCACATGAAGCTCTGTGTACAGTTGTTAACTCATTTCATACATGGAGATCTTCTGTTCAAGATGTCCATTAATGAAATGAGTTAAATAAGTTAAATTATTTAACTTTACAGTTTGTAGAGTTAACTGTATAGTTTGTTACACAGTTCGAAAGTGCCAGAGCCAAGACCTGGGCTGGCTCTACTTATCTCCAAATTCCCTGCTCAGTCCTCACTGCCATTCATCCCTAGAAGGTCTGGGGATCAGACCGTGAGATTGGCCCTCTTTACAAAATTTTTCAGTGTACAGTACAGTATTGTTAACTATGAATACAATGCTGTATAGCAAATTTCTGGAACTTTCTCATCTTGAGATTTTTCATCTCACTCTTGCATGACTGAATCTTTATACTAATTGAATAGCAACTCTCAATTTTTCCTTCTCCAACCCCTAGTAACCATCATCTTTATAGTCGTTCAATAGCAACTCTATTTTTCCTTCCTCAATCCCTAGTAACCACCATCTTTATACTCATTGAATAGCAATTCTCCATTTTTCCCTTCCCCAACCCCTAGTAACCACCATTCTACTTTCTGCTTATATGAGACTGATCTCAACTTTTTCTGTGGATACATCTTTTTTGAACTTGTGAGTGTACATTCCTAATGTAAGATTTTACATTTTTTTTCTTTCAGGAGCTTGTAATCTCTTGTTCCCCTGGCATCTGTCTTCTATGGTATGGGTCTTCTGGAACAGAAACACTTTGCCTAGTTCCTTTTTATTCTTAGCAACCCCCAAAGATCTAGAGTATGGTGAGTCCTGTCAGTGCTTCAAGACTGTTGAGACAGAAGCCTGTCCCTTGAGATGTTCCTCTGTCCCTCAAAGTCTAAGTGCTGAATAAACACTCTAATCTTCTTTTCTCCTCCCCGAGAGAATCTGGAAACTGAGATTTTCCTTCTAATTTGTATGGTATTTTGGCAGCGGTGGGATAATGGTGAGAGAGTGCCCCAGATTTTCCTGTTGGCTTTGATGTGGCTGCTTTTGCTCTTATTTGGGGTACAGGATCCTTCTTAGTGTTTTCTGGTTTCTCACAAAAGAAATTACCTCATGTCTTATTGTTGAATCATTATGTCCATTGAGGGAAGAAAGTCTGGGGCTCCCTATTCTGCCATTTGCAATGTCATGCCCTAGACTTACTTCTTATAAAAATATCTATGTTCTAGTTTATGAGATTTCCTTAAGGGAAAGATTGACTTTAATGGTGGTGACCTGCATGTGACATTAGTGAGGAGATATTCAGGACAGGGTAAAGCCCTCAAGCCACATTACACAGGCTAGTCTTGTACCACTGGATTGATCCCCATCTTCATAATCTGCAAGGAGAGCCGGTTGAGCATCTTAACAGTGACAACCAGATTCTAAAACATTTATAGGAATGAAAGAGTAACCTGTGAATCTAAAAGTTTAATAATCCCCAGACTAACATCTATTTTTTTAAACTATTACAATGTATGTCTTCTCAGTAGAGCACTAAAGGTAATCCAGAAATAGTAAAAAATATCTTTCAGCAATGAAAGGAGGGAGACCTTCAAAGTTGAGAATAATGCTGGCACTATGATAAAGTCCTAGCTATTCCAGAGTTGTAGTATTCATATACTTTTGGGAAAACCTTCTCCAGTGAGCCCATAATGTAATCCTTTATTCCATTTAGATGTTACTAAATTTTAACCCTGCACGTAACTTTTATCCTTAGGCACATCAGGCTGTCAAGAGAGATACTCTGGATTGAGCTGTAGCAATACTTTATGACTTTAATTTAAGCTTGTTATAATTAGAAGCTGCTTGCTTATACCCCTATGACTAGTGTAATATTTTTTCCTATAAGGACACAGATTCTAGCTTATCAATCATCCTCCCCTTTGCACTAATCCTGCTACCCTTTATTTTTACACAAATTCAAAATCTCTTAACAGATTCATGCTCTGAGCGTATTTGTAAAATTAATCCCTTAGGATTCATTTTTCTGTGTCCGTGTTTAAAAATCTTTTCTTCTTTTTTGGCTTGGGGTAATCTTTTTTAGGACAGTAATGCAGTATTATGTCTTTTAGCACCTTAAACAGTGCTATGCAGAGGGTGGGAGCTCTATAAATGTTTGAAAAATGAAATTGTTCTCTTATGATGAAGACAACTGTGCTGGCTCACTTGTCCTTAGTCAGAGACACAGAGAGAAGCCTCATTAACCAGCAAAGATGCGTGTTACTGAGACAAGAAAGACCATTCCTGTTTTTTTTTCTTTATCAAAATTAGCTATGACAAGTCTATATACATTGTGCTGCATGTTCTACAATACAAGAAACATAGATTCCATTTAAAGAACAGCAACACAATTATATGAAACATATATTCTGGAATATATAGAACCTGTAGTTTTAGGACCTTTATTGCTTGAGCCACTCATAGCACTAACTGTTTGGGATAGCTGGCAGGAAATCCAGTAGACAAGGATAATTAACAAACAACACTGGAGAACTGTCTACAAATGTTCCTACTCTCCCAGCAACCCAATGATCAATAAGAACAGACTTTATTATGGGCTGCAAGAGTGAAACCAGGCTTTTAGAGTAGCAATTGCTGTTGTTTTGCAGTATCTAAGTCTCAAATACTTATTTATTTTTGTATTCTCCTAAAAATCTCTTCCATTCTTTCAGTTTCTTATGCCTGCAGCTATTGCTATGGGAGAATATTATGGTAATCGATCAATATCTGATTAAAAGTATGAAGCTTTTTCATTATCTCCACAAGGTGATTGAATTTCTTCTGCCCGAACAGCAAGATTCTCCTTTGAATTGCTGCAGCAGAGACTGGCACTGTGAGCAAATTTTGGGCTGCATTTATTTAGTGTGAGTGAGCAAGTTCTCTGTTTCCTTAGTATCAAAATGCAGGCAAGAAGCTACTTAGTACTTGTCAGGAAGAGGAGTTACTGTAAAATGAGTATGGGTTATTTGATCTTTACACAGAATGCTTGATATCTTATGTCCCACCTCCATTCTCCCAAAACACACACACCTACTTGCTTTAATGCCTAGTTTCATGGGAAATAATTAATCAACCATTTATGTACATTTGATAGCTAAGATGTTTTCTTTTCTAAATGTTTCTGAAAGACCACACTGCTAAATAAGCAGGAAAAAAAGCACATGCTTTGTATGGTGTAATAAATAACTGTCTTTTAGGCAAGGTTGCCCTCCAATTGTCAGTGGTAAAAGATATGTGAATAACAAGAAGAATTGGAAATGTCAAATAATAGAACAGTTTCCTATTGAAAATCAGTAGATTATATTAATATATCTTCTTCTCTCAGTTTTTCAGCAGAATTAATAAGTAATACATTTACCTCATTGACCTTATGTATACTTTCTGGTGGACAAGCTTATAACCTATCAGTGAAGACAGCCAGAAATAAAATAGGCAGGGAAACTGACAAATACAGCACATGGATAATTTGCCATTGAATAATAAGCAATTAACTATTAATTGAAGCTTTTAACCTAAATGCAAGAAAGCCACTTTGCAAGGCTGGTCTTTTTGCATAATGAAGAAAAAGAGAAGTCAGATATAAAGATAAGCTGCTTTCTATTCAATTTTTTTGAAATCTAAATGAATGTCTTTGACTATTGAGGCTTGGGAACATTTTTAGAAGTCTGATGGAAGCTATATCCCCACTTCCTATAAAAATGCAGAATTGTAGGACCACTACATCAATAGCATGGTATCCGTATGATTGGTGCCCCCCTGGAGTTGCACAATGCTGACATATGCATATCTTCTATCTTAGGGACTCCAGATAAGAAAGCACTTTCCCCACTGTGATCTTTGGCAGAACTTAGCTTGAAGTAAGCACAATTCTATTGGTACCTAGGCTAGTATATCCACTGCTGGTGTGGGAAGGAGTTTACTTTGAGCCTGTCTAAATTAATAGAGTGGCAGTATTTGCAGGTGACACTAATCCTAGGAGAAATTCAGTGACTTTACTCAGAATATCACATCATTTACTTACAGAAACAGCAATGAGGGATACATAATTAAATAGAAGCTGTTGCCATAGGTGACCATTCTAAGCAAAATAAATCTCTTGCATCTCGATATGGCTTTGAGCTGACTTTCAGTCTTCTGCAGCTGGCTTTATTGCATGTTCTAAATTTTCATGCATATGAAATATTTTGAAAATGTAATTCAATTGTCACTTGCACAGGAATGAAAAGAAGCAAGGAAATGACTCTTCATTGAGTTTTGGCTTTTTCTTGATTAGATGAGCAGCTGTTGAGCAATAAGTCTACCAAAATGGCAATTTGACTGAGCCAAATAAAACCCAACTAAATAAGACCACTAACTCCAGTCAGGCTTCTTAGAGTACTTTAGACTCAGTGTTAGGCACAAGAGGGCATCCTAATGGTGTCATTGCTTCTTGGTGAATAATTCCTTTTTCTCTTTTTTTATTTCCAAGCTAATCTTATCTGCTCACATTTTTTCACATCTTTGAAATGACTTATATGTATTGATGTAAAAATGCAGGAAGTATTGAAGGTAATGATCCTTTTTGGAGGTTGTTGACATGCAGGTAGAAAAAAGCCTAAAAGTTTTTATTCCAGTTTATATGCTTCTTTCATTAAAAATCTTTTGAAAGCCTATTATAAACAAGTTATACTATTTAGTATCTATATTTGCATCTGACTGCTTATGTTTCTTTAGAGCCTCAGAGTAACCTGTTGAGTTTGATGGGACACTTTACAATTAAGGAGGCAAAGCAAAGTGACTTATCAATAGTAGAAAGATGGCTTTGAACATATATTGCTTGGTTCTCATTACAACGCACCTTTCCCACTATAACATGGAGCCTGCTTCAAGGACTCGGGGACTTCTGTTGGGAGATACACAATGATGCCTGCAATGGATTTGAAGGGAAAAATCTTTTAATATTACTAAGCTTGTGAAGGCAGAGCTTTTGAATTCCATTTCTCACCAATGCAGCAAATAATATGAAGAGATTGTATTTTTAATAGAATCTCCAAATTTTGCATCTGGATGAATTACAATCATTTAGATTTATGACTCCTTATGGACTCCTCCTCTTTATTCCATGATACCCATAAGCATTTCTTTTCTCTTTCCCACAATGTCATGAGGAAGAAACAAAGCCATGCAGAGAATGCCCTTGGTTTTGCTTATCCCCTCTGCAGAGACCAATGATTTATTTATAGATCAGCTTTGCCAAAATGTTTTGGAGAACCTAGCATTTCTTAAAGGGAACATCACAGATGAAATTAGGTTGTGGGCTATGTATATTTCATTTAAAACAGCAGGATCTATTTTTTTTCTGCTTATTATTACACTGCCCCATGTAGTTTTATCAGTTTTTTTCTTTAACCTTGAACTAGAAAATACATGAGTATTTGGGATGGAAAAACACTTCTATAGATTAACAACTCATTTGATATAATTGTCCAGTCAATCAAATCTATTGAAAAATACATAATACATGCACAGAATACACAGAAGGGGCATGGCCACTATTTTGAAGGCATGGAAAGATTCAGAAAATGGACTACTGTAAGCCCAGTGCATTGATTCAAGTTTGTTGGTCTGAGGCTGTCCACAGCCACTAGTGAGCCAGGGTCTGTCCCATTTTAAGGAAATAGCTAGTTGCTTCATTATTATGTTTGTGTTTGTGTACAATCACAAAGAGACAGCGCACAGTCATAACTCTTTATATACTCAGATATTACTTTTCTTTCAAAGAAGATGTGGCTTTGTCTATAATCCATTTTGTTTCCCTGAAACAAAACTTCAGTCCACTGGGTGGAAGGAAGAAAACAAACATTTAGCACTTGCTATAAGCTGAATTGTGTCCCTACAAAATGTATTTGTTCAACTTTAATTCCCCATGTGACTGTATTTGGAGTTAGGGGTTATGAGGAAGTGAAAAATGTTAAATGAGCTCATAAGTGTGGGGCCCAAATCTGATAGGGCTGGTGCAGAGAGACCAGAGCTTCCCTGTTCCACCATGTGAGTACATGGTGAGAAGGCAGCCATCTGCAATCAAGAAAGAGAGCCCTCACCAGGAACTGAACCAGCTGGCATCTTAATGTTGGAGTTACTAGCCTTCAGAACTGTGAGAAATAAATTTCTGTTGTTTAAGCCTGCTAGTATATGGCATTTTGCTATGGCAGCCTGAGCAGACTAATATCATCCTGTCAGTTTAAGTTACTTAAACCATTAGTTTAGGATATGCTCAGACTCACAAAAAAAAAAAAAAAAAATGGTGTAGGTTTTTATTTCTTCCACCCTCTCCAAGCAGTGCTTGGGTGAGTGTGAGGGTGTGCTGCAATGCAACCTCGTGGTGAAGGAAAAGAATTTAGGTCCATGGGGTGGGTGTCTGCTGGCATCTTGGGGCTCCGGTACAATCCCTTCTGCCCCCTTGTCAGGGGCTCGTCCTGCTTACATGTGCAGTTGACATCTGTGACTAGCATGACTCAATATCTGATCTCTGTTTGTCCCTCCCTTGTTGACTCAGCATCACCTCAGTTCTATCTGATGCTATAGGCTCTCTGCATTCTACTACATCCTCACCATGGTGGGCTCTATAACATCCCTGGAACTCTCAACTCTGTGGCCAACTGCTTCTATACTGGAGCTACAAGAACACCTGGGTCTCATCCCTGCTACCCACAAACCCTGAGTGGATCAGGAAAGCCAAATATCAAAGTCTCCTTTTGTCTGACAAACTATACTGTACCACTTGGCTTACTGTGATCCGATTTGTTGCTGCTTGACAAACTCCCTCTTAAATCCCACAGGGAAAGCCAGGACAAGAGGTTTCCACTGTCCTTAGCTTTTCCTCACTCTGAGGACACATGACTCATCATTTTCTCTTATCTCTTCCCAGCTTATCTTCTTTTTCTAAATTCCCTCAAACTCCCAGAAAAAAGAAAAAAAGCAAACTTGCTCTCTCACTCCAAGTCATTATTTCCTTTTTATCAGACAAAAACAAGTTTTATGCCCTAGGAGAGTGAGAGAGAGCTTCTTTGCATTCTGGGCAGTGTATGAGCTGAGTCCTGAATCTTGGTATGCTAAAGGAGTTTATAAAGGTATTTAGGAAGTCTGTTCTGTCTCACTTCTCCCACAATGTCCTTTTCTCTGAGGTCATCAACTTTAGACATAAAAAGTTTCAGATGGACAAAAATTTACAGGAAGAATGAAAATGATTGGCTTATATTCACAAAGATATTATTCCTCCCTGTGAATAGGATTGTCTATTTTACCATGGATGTATGCTTACATTCTGTGTATTAATGCACTGTTTCATATATAAACCTTACTCCTTGAGGCAGGTATCCCAGGTGTGAACAAACACCACTAGTGTTCACAATGAATACACAGTGCATAAGACTTCAGGCATTCAAAACATTCTCTCAATCATCCAAGATATCTTCCACCAGCTTGTCCAAACTGTTCGTTTTACATTTTCTTTTGTAAAATAAGCATATAGGCAAGCCACACCACTCAGATATCGTGTGAATAATTGGTTCCTTGCACTTTTGAAAGAATAATTTAATTAGCTCATCAAAGTACCCTTCATTTATATCCTATATTTTGTCCATCCAGGACGCTGCATATTTAATTATTCTGGGTCAATGAGCATCCTGCTGGGTTTCTCTTAAACGAGTCTTCCTGTCATATTGCATTTGTACTTCTTATTGGCATGCAAGAGGGGAGAGCTACTGTTTACAAAGCTCCAGTTTGACTGCTATTTTTGACCCTGCTGTACCACTTCTGTGGCAAGCTCAATCATAGGCTCTGAGAAGAGTTCTTAGGTCCACAGCCATTTATGCATGCAAGATTTCAGATGTTTAAATAATCATCATTTTGGTGATTTATAACTTGGAAGAACTAGGAATATCTTTTGTCTTATATTTCTTGCCTTCTGTTTGTTTAACTTAAAGTTTCTTTCAAGCTTAGTATAAACTGAGAAAGTGAGACACAAAAATTATGTTAAAATGCATATTCTTTAATATGTCAATAAAAGTTTCACTTATCCAGATGTTTATGTTTAAGTTTTTTCTTAAAAATCAAATTTTCCATCAATGATCACATTGATGTAAAGCGGTGATATATCGACATGTACTTCTAGACAATAATTTGGGGTTCTATCATATAGCAGTGACAGAAAATCCCATATAAAGATATAAATGGAAAATGATAGCTGACTGATGGATTAGATTGATTGGCACTGTAAAGATAAGACTATTTTGTTCCTTGATGGGAGATTAGTACAGAAATAGATGTGTGAGTCAAACTTCAGCACAGTAATGATTTCCTGACAAGCACTCTTTCCAAACCCAAAATACATTAAGTTTAAATGCAAAGAACCCTTACACTTTAAATATTTCTCTCAATTTTTCTATAAACTGGTAGAAAAAAGAATTTGCACTTTATGTCAAGACCACAATAATTTGTTTGTGTATAGCATATTACCTGCTAAAGACCATGATGGATGTTAAATAATGATGAGCCAATTGCTGGGCTTATGGTAGAGTGCTATATGATTGACTCAGATAACAATATATCAGGGCCACACATTAGTTTCTGAATGGTTGAGATTGAGTGCTAATGCAATTTGGAAGAATTCCCAGTACAAATAAAGAGATATACACTGTCCCTTTAATGACTCAGGGAAACAGAAACAATTTTTCACGCATTAAACATTTTACCAAGTTTGAATATTTTGTCTCTTTTAATTTGAAGAAAAAACTTTTTTGACTCTAACAGCCTTCAAGCTGTTGAAGTAGAATGAAATGAACTGATTTCAAGGTATATTAATAATTAACAACCACCAGAGCCATGTAAACAATGTCAACCAGGGCCTAGATATTGTCTAGGTGGCATCTAACTATATCTGAGCCCCTTCTCCTAAGGAAAGGACAGGAATTGCTATTAATTGAGTATCCAATAAGTGCAAAACAATGTTCTTGGCACTTTTATATCTGACTTAATCTTTACAGCTTCTCTGTGAAGTGTGATGCATATTAAAGATAAAGTGAAATTTATGAGAGTTAAATTGCCCTCTCTCCTACAATTGAAAATTGGAAAATTCAATTCTTGAGATCTGTCAAAATCTATTTCAGATGTACACTATCTGATATGGTTTGGCTGTGTCCCCACCCAAATCGTATCTTGAATTATGCTCCCATAATTCCCATGTGTTGTGGGAGGGACTCGATGGGAGGTAATTTGAATCTTGGGGGCGGTTTTTCCCATAGTGTTCTCATGGTAGCAAATAAGTCTCATGAGAGCTGATGTTTTTTTCAGGGGTTTCTGCTTTTGCATCTTGCTCATTTTCTCTTGCTGCCACCATGTAAGAAGTACCTTTTGCCTCTCTCCATGATTTTGAGGCCTCTCCAGTCATGTGGAACTGTAAGTCCAATTAAACTTCTTTTTCTTCCCAGTCTCAGGTACGTCTTTATCAGCAGTGTGAAAATGGACTAATACACTATCATTCTTCTTTTGTGAGTGACTTTTCCAGAAAATTCTATGTGCCTACTTCTTAACAATGGGTCCTGTTAACACTTGTCAGACCCACTGCTTAACCCACTTAGGTAACAAAAAAAAAGCATTATACCATTTCTTCCTGAGCTTTGTATGGTCCTCCCCCTTCACAATCCAGCAAAGAATCCCAAGTGTTGCCACAGAGGGTAACTACAATGCTTACAATGCCAGTTTTTATTTTGGGTTTTAATTACATAGTTCCGACTTGTATATCAAGGAATGCTTACTCTTCTGGTGGGGTTTGTACCTACTTTAAGTTGAATTGATATAAGTAGATCTAGTTGCAGGAGGCTTCTTACTCCTGCCTGAAGATAGACTACCTACTTTTGTATGGAAATGAACATAAATCATCCATATGAGAACGAGAGATCAGAGCTCGACAGTAGGACAAAGAAGTGGGTCAGTCAGATGAAGTGTGTCCTTCTCTAACCTAAGAGGAGAGAGAAACTGATTAGGGCTTGTCAGGTTATCCTGGAAGCCTGGCGGAGTGAGCAGCAGGAGGATAGTGGCCAAGAGAGGCAGGGAGAGACAACTGAAACGCCTAGGAGGCATATCATTGGCAGTCTAGATCCAGCCATGGAGAAGGGTTTTTGACACAGGACTCCCAGTGCTGAAAGGACTGGTCATGATTAAAACTGAAAAACCATAAAGAGGACAATAATTATAACAGCTAATGACTGTTGCACACCTACTGTGTGCCAGGAATATAGGGTTGTACATCCATATCCTCTGGGGGCTTTACAAGTCCTTACGTGGCCTCTATAATCTTTCTTCCATGCTACATAGTCTCATGACCAAAGGTTTACCCTTCTTCCCACTGCAAGTTCCTCTCTACCTTCTTTCATTTGAGTAGCCACTGAGCCCTCTCATTCTCCATCCCTTGAGGCTTAGACTTATCTGGTTTCTGGGAAGAACATCTAAGAATCTTCATCTGGCTGATAGGTCAGGAATTTCTTCAAACTTGATTTGTGCTTTCACATGACCAGGAGGAAGAAAATCAGCATTCTTGGTACCATGAGAGAGATTGGGGAGACAGATGGGGTAGAGAGATAAATATACTATGGAAAAAAATGGAAACTTCAGCATATAATACAGCAACAGAGATTATTGTCCATTTCTTGAAACTGGAATGTGAACTCAGAGCAGACACCTTTCCTCACATGCTCACAACTCCAGTGCTAGCATAGGCAACTAATAAATATTTGTTCAAAAAATAAATGAGGTATATGAAAATTTGAACAGGTAAGAAAATAAAGATGAGAGTTCTCTCTGGCCATTTGTTGTGCTTAACTTCCTGGGCTACTTTCATGTATATTTTTGCTCAAAATCATAGGCATGGGAGGGAGGGACTATTAAACGTCTTTGCTTGATATAGTTTTATCCCACAACAGAACTCCTACACTTATCCAAAGACATAAAGGATGAAGATAAGACCTGTGAGATATCAGATTTCTTATACCTCCATTTCTTTAGATGTGTTCGCACAAACCAGCAGAGGCCACATAATATCTTTTGTATTGAACTGAAGCAAATTATTTGAAACGTAAATTCAAGGATTTTTCTAGTTTTCTTTTTCTTTTTCTTTCTTTTTTTTTTTTTTGACAGAGTCTCGCTCTGTTGCCCAGGCTGGAGTGCAGTGGCACTCACTGCCAGCTCCGCCTCCCGGGTTCACGCCATTCTCCTGCCTCAGCCTCCCGACTAGCTGGGACTACAGGCGCCCGCCACCACGCCCAGCTAATTTTTTGTATTTTTAGTAGAGACGGGGTTTCACCGTGTTAGCCAGGATGGTCTCGATCTCCTACCTCATGATCTGCCCGCCTCGGCCTCCCAAAGTGCTGGGATTACAGGTATGAGCCACCACGCCCAGCCTAGCACACATCTTTATGAAGGTCTTTTTTCTTCCACTTCATATATTACATGACTGGTAGTATACCAGCCACCTTAGTAAGTACACTTTCCTTGAACACTAAGCAAAGGACTCTTCATTCTATTTCAGTAACAGCCAAAAACTTGCTCTTTTGTGTGCTAGGCTCTATTCTCTATTTTAAGTACTTTACATATATAGCTCATTTAATTTTCCCAGCACACTATGATCCTTGTTTTGTGGATGACAACACAGGATGGGAAAGGTTAAACAACTTGCCAAGATCCAGTAAGCTGGCAAGTTGGGAAGCTGAAATTCCAAATCAGTTGTCTGGATACAGAATCTGTGCTCTGATTTTACAAGCAAAGCTCACAAGATCTTGTCCAAAGATCTTCACATCTTTCGTTGAGCTTAATGAACCCGGGAGGCGGAGCTTGCAGTGAGCCAAGATCACACCACTGCACTCCAGCCTGGGTGACAGAGTGAGACTCCGTCTCAAAAAAAAAAAAAAAAAAAAAAAAAAAAGTGTGTTAGTGCTCAGCTAGTTATTTTATATGCATTATCTCATTTAATCTTCACATCATTTCAATTTACAAAACAAGAGCCAAGACAACACAATCTTAGGTTAAATACATTTGTTAAATTCCCATTTCTAGGAAATGACAGAGCCCGATTTTAAACGTGGATTTGTCAGATTCTAAGGCCTATCTTGTTCGAGTGGTTTAAGTGCAGAACTACTTAGAGAAACAAAGTTTAGAGCATGTTCAGCTTAGGGTTCTGTGCTAAAAATGTTAAAGTGGCTGTAGAACACCTAATTTAGGTTCCTAAAATAAGTGGATTATCTCTCTGGAGAAAAGACTAATTTCAAACCTTGTAGGATATTGTAAAATCTTATCAATTTTCACTGAGGCAGATAAAGACATTAAAATATGGACTTAAAAGTACAATTTTGGTTTTAAAGACATTTTTAGAATTAGGATGAGTACTGGTTTAGGGGTCTAGAATCATATCAATTATGATTTACCTTTAAATAGCTTGCTGTATGTATTTGTGCCTACAGTGAAAAACAAAAACAAAAACCTGATTTTTTAAGAGTCTAGTGGGCATGTACCAGAAGATAAGGTCACTATTACCTGTGATCTTGGTGTGTATTTCCTGGTTTCAATGTGCCATCTTCTCTGCTACATTTTACTCATGTGGGAGTCTTAGATGTGGGATGTGTTTTAATGTGTAGGCATATGTGTATGCATGGGTATGTAAGTTTTTTCTCTCTTGTGCCTAAATCTGTATTAATATCACTATCTTTTTCTCTTAACTTTCACTTTGTTTCTCATAGTCCTTTCTTTTTTGGACTATAATAATAGATCTGGAGTCTATTTTTCATATACCTGATAAAGTTATATATTCTCCTTTCTTAACCTATGGAAAAAATAATTGATATTTCTCTTTAAAAGACTGACTCATGTGGCCTTATGTTGATTTTTTTCTTAATAGCATAAAGGGTTCCCATCTCAATTTAAATAGGAATTAAATAAATTTGATAAATCATATAAAGTAGCAGAATTTAAAATATGATCTATCCACCTAAAATAAAGGTTATAGCCTATCTTTTAAGCTGTAAAGATGGGAAATTGCCCTTGTGGAGAGCACAGGCTATTTAAATATTCTAGGGCAGATATTGGAATTGATTCTTGCAGAAAACGCTCATTGTTAAGCTGTTCTAGTTATGCAGACATGAGGAAGTATCTACCCATTGTTCTTGAGAATTAACCTAAAAGGAGATGCTTCAGACTGGCATTCAGCATTCTGTGTAGTAATGAAGTTGAGTTAATAGTGAAAATGGGCCCATATAGACTCAGAAATTGCCCTGTGCCTGAAATACACTCTATGTTCTTGGAAAATGTGAATGAGTTTTGTTCAAGTATTTTCCCTCAAGAGGTCTAGGAGATGGGATAGACAGTTCTTATCTTCTTTTTCATTCATGCTATGGAAAATACTGTGAAAAAGAGTGAACTGGGTTGTCACAGCACTACCTACATTGGACTGTTGGTGTCCCTTCTCATGTAAGGTTGGGTGAGCCACAATATGGGCCATGACCCTTTGTATTAGACATGGGATGAGATTACACCTTATTTTTGAGTTAATATTTTCCCTGGAAGAGAATGGATATTCCCAATGTCAGTCAGCCTAGAACAGGAAATAAGATGAGCCTTAGGAATAAAGGAGCTCCCCTTATCTTTGGCAGAGGAGGCAGTCAGGCAGGCCTAGACTCTTGGTTGAAGAAATACCGAACTCTTCTTTTTGGTGAGAATGGAGTTGACAGCTCTACCACACAGAGGCCTGCCAGGAAACAGCAGGGACACTCATGGTCTCTTAGAGACTTCCAGCAGCCGTCTGTTAAGTTTCTCTAGTCTCTGAGCTTTCAGTAAGTTCTTTTTAACAGTATGGTTTAGTCTCAGTTGTGTGTGGGAATTGAGGGAATTGAAACTATTTTTGGTAGTATCAGGGGAAGACAATGGCCAAGAAGTGAGATGATGACACAGGGGTCATCTGCCCCAGAAAAGATGGCCTGACAGCAAGAGAAGAAATCAGAGCATAGGAAAAATGAGGAATTTTAAGGCAATGACCTGGGAAACTTCTGGAAATCAGTGGGTGAAGAGATGAACTGAAAGAGGCTAATCCCTGCCGGAAAGTCAATGAGGGTTTGTGCCAAGATGGTTTGCATATACGAAGGAAACTTAACCTCATTTGGGAGTCACGGGCTTAGCAGATCAGTAATATACAAGGTTTATAAGAAAATGATTACAAATTCTTGCTAAACTAAGGACTCAGAGAAATATAAATTAACATAAACAGAAAATTTCAGCTCGTTCAGTAAAATGAGTTATATTAATGTGTTATTTAATGAGAAGCAGTAGATTATTTTTGTTTGAGGGCTGCCACCCTTTTCTGACAAATTATTTTAATGTTGTAATTATTTGATTTGATTAATCAGCCAGTCAGCAAAGCAAATATTTTCCACCTAAATTAAATGTGTTGGCAGAATGATTTTTTTAACACATTTGATATAAGTCTAGTTTATATTTTTATGAATAAATGTATTAGAATCATGTTATCTTGTCTCTGGGTCAGAATTCTGCCCCGGAGGCTTCTGTTTTGTGCCAAAAAAATTGACAAGGTCTTTCTGAATGTTGACTAGGAGGAGAAAAAAACCTTTAAAACTTCAAAACTAGGTGAAACTCATGTGATTCAGTAAAAATGTAATTTAAAAATCACTGAAAAAATATCTGTGTTTGAGTTCCTGGCTCTGCCACTAAATGTGGAAGCTGATCAATTATCTGATTCCTCTGAGTCTCAGCTTCTGTCTGTAACCCCACAGGATCATATAGAAAATTCACTGATAAAATAAATGTACATGGGAAATGCTATAAATTTAAGGTAGTACATAAAATCTGTCATGTTTTCTTCCAGTTCTTAGATTCCAGTGGGAAAATACACAGGCAGGGGGCATAAAGGAAATAAATTAGAGCATGAAGGAAAGAAATCCAAGCAAAGATCAAACTAAAATGTTTGAGTTTTTTGTGTTTTTTTTTGTTTGTTTGTTTGTTTTTTTTTTTTTTGAGAGAGAGTTTCACTCTTGTTGCCCAGGCTGGAGTGCAGTGGCATAATCTCAGCTCACTGCAACCTCCGCCTCCTGGGTTCAAGCTATTCTCCTGCCTCAGCCTCCAGACTAGCTGGGACTATAGGCATGTGCCACCATACCCAGCTAATTTTGTATTTTTAGTAGAGGTGGGGTTTCTCCATGTTGATCAGGCTGGTCTCCAACTCTCGACCTCAGGTGATCCACCCACCTGGGCCTCCCAAAGCGCTGGGATTACAGGTGTGAGCTACCACACGTGGCTAAAATGTTTGAATTTTAAAATTATTTTTAATCTTACTGATTTTTGAGCTTCTTAAGTAGTTTGTTGAATCAAAATTTTCAATCCTGGGTGTGATTCAGAATAATATCATACAAAATTCAGAACCCCGAGCCCTACCTGTCACTGGAGATGTTGGTTCAAAAGCTCAGGAATGGGTTTTTTAATTTTATTATTCAGTTTATTCCTACCAATGTTATGGAGCCTGACTGTCTGAAATTTTGAGACTCCAAAGCTGGCTGCTGGGAATTGCTGAGCAAACTTTACTATGTCAATAAACTTCTTTGGATCAATGTAGGGCAGTTTTGTACGTTTCAAACTTGGGTACAGTTGAGGATATCCTGGGAAGTTGTGGTTAACAGGATAAACTAAAAAGTTTCGAGTCAGGCATTAGATTCTCATAAGGAGCATGCAACCTAGATCCCTCAAATGTGCAGTTCACAATAGGGTTCGCGCTCCTATGGGAATCTAATTCCACCACTGATGTGACAGAAGGCGGAGCTCCAGCAGTAATGCTTGCTTGCCCGCCACTCACCACCTGCTATGTGGCCCAGTTCTTAACAGGCCACAGACCAGGACCAGTCCACGGCCCAGGGGTTGGGGACCCCTGGTTTGGCACTGGCAGATGGTGCTATTCTTGTGATAGTGAGTTCTCCTGAGACCTGGTTGCTCAAAAGTGTGTGGCACCTTCCCCATCCTCGGTCCTGCTCCTGCCATGTAAGATGCCTGATCTCCCTTTGCCTTCCACCATAAGTAAAAGCTCCCTGAGGCCTCCCCAGAAGCAGATGCTGCCATGCTTCCTGCACAGCCTGCAGAACTGTGAGCCAATTAAACCTCTTTTCTTTATAAATTACCTGGTCTCAGGTATTTTTTTTTTATAGCAGTGTGAGAACAGACTAATACAACTTTCAACCTATAATTCTCTGGATGACATTAGCACTGTTTCATCTGAATAAGTATTTGAGGGAAAATAGTTCTGCTTCATAAAGTAGAAGAAAGGAACTAATGTTTATTGGCTGGCTGTTCTGTGCCAGGCACTGTGCTTGGCATTGAACTAGGGACTTATACTGGTTATCTCATATACTTCACATCAGAATTCCATGAAGAAGCCATTAATATTACTATTTTACAGATGCGAAAATTGAGGCTTCAGTAAATGAATAACTGTTAAGAGCATACAATTAATAATGGTGGAACAGGGACTTTGACTCAAATCTGTCTAGCCCAGAATTTCATGATCTACATATCATCCTATACTGCCTTTCCTTGTATCCAGCACTTGAGGTAGAACAAGTGTTTGGTGCTGTAGGGACTATTAATATCCCTCATTCTGATAGTTATCTTATATTTATTATCATTGCATGGAAGTTACAGGCATAATGAATGGGCTGAATTTCACTGACACTAGTTGCAACAGATGCATTTTGCACCTATATCCCATTTCAGCCCACCTCTGATTTCAGTGGCAGCCATGGTGGATGGTTCTGAGCTCCGTCTGCTAGCATTTGCACTGGAGTCACTCCCCTTTTCTTCCTCAGGGCTTTCTCCAAAGCTACAGGAGGTTGCTGAGCTTGAGCACACAGCCAGCTGGTTGGACAACCTTCAACCAGTGAAGGACAAAAGTCAGAGGATAAATGTCTCTGCCTCCTGTCCTTCAGAGGGACAATTCTAAGGTGCTTCCACATGCCTTTTTCAAAGGCCCCAGTGGGATTGAGTCCCAGGGATCCAGCTCAACAATGCACCTAGTGGTTCTTACTACCTCTCACTCTAGTGGGGTTTTTTTTGTTTGTTTGTTTTTGTTTTCCAGTTCTAAAGGCATTGTATTTTTTCATTTATTTGAGCAATAGACTCTTTGGTCTGAACTGATGTGCATCACAGTTTCCTGTTTGGGGTAAGGGAGGGACAGAAGGCAAAGAAAGAGAGCAGGGTAATATGAACTGAGAACAAGAGCTCCAGAGAGCCTCTTTCTCTTCTACCTTGCTTCCAATCCCATGGGTCACAAGCAGAGAGATCAGCAGCATGATTGAAATGGTTTCTAAGTACATGAGAGAGACTGTCACTCTGTAAATACTCTAAAATACTTGAGGAAGGGAAATTTCACAAGTGCCTGTGTGTATTAGGTGAATCCTGTGCTGTATTAAAAAATGTGCGTATTGATGCAGACGTAACCTCATATGCCAGTGAAATCTGGAAGTGTTTTTGTGCCAATCTAGTTCTCAATATCTTACTCACTGTCTCCATTGGCTTGCATAATTTGCATGCATTAGGAATATCATAGCAAAATAGAGAGTATTCATTTGTAGGAAATTCCAACCAGAAAAACACCACTGGATGAATTTGGCTTTGTTTCCTAATCTATGGCATAAGGAAAAATTGTTAGCTTTTATGTGATTTTGGCCAGAAATGAAGTAAATAAAGAAATCATGACAAAGATGACATGATAGGAAAACATGTCACCTTAAGAAAAGTTTAGAGTAGCTATTACTTGAATATTTTTACACTTACGATATATGAACTTCACATATGAAACTTAAGAGTGCACTCTCTATTACAGAAGTGGGTGGAAATTAGGTGACTCTAGAAAGGTAGGCGAACGAATGTATGGCTTGATACAGATATGAATGTGGATATAGCCCTTTACAAAGTGGTGTTATATAATTTCACATTCCATTTTTATACAACTTATGAAATCTTAATTTTCCTATTTTACAGGTGAAGTTCAAGGGAGTTAAATAAAATCTTTGAGATAACCCAGCTAGTAAGTGAGAGAGATGGACCACTTCTGTCTCAAAACCCTGTGTCCTTTCTCCTTCATCCCATTGCCTTCACCTGGTCAGTTCCTGAAATCCACCAGGACATAGACCTGGTGCCCACTTTGCCTTATGACCTGCCTCATTTCTCAGAGACCAGGGATTGGCCATGGCATCTACAATAAGGAAGAAAAACAAATGAGTCCCTTGATCGCTGCAGTTGCACACTGACCCAAAGGATATTTGGCAAATATTTCTTGACTGATTTCACATAGAGTATTTCACTAGTGTCACTGCAGGCCAGTGTGTGTGGATCAATGCTACAAACTTAGATTCAATTAAGATAATTTATCTAGAGCCTCAATGGAACTATAAAGCCTAGAAACTTCTATGAGTGTAATCTGAAAAAGCTCTTACTTTGAACATTTTGAATAGACTTTGATGTTCATTCATTTTTCATGCACGTATACATAATCCCAGTTTTATGTAAAAAGATGAATCTTTTAAAAGAGGCATATTGAATTGAGTTTTAAAGCATCAAACCTGGGCTCTCAAATTTTAGGATAAAAATCTTTCAAAGTGAAGACTGCATTGACTATTCTGGCTTTCAAATGTATATATACACACACATATTTATATATACATACAAATGCATATGTATATACACATAGAAATTCTTTTTATTGCTAAAGAGATTCTCTTATTGCTGTTTGCTTCATATTTAAAAATTATCTTCACTCCATACAAAATTATGTTCTTTGTTATATATGGTTTATCTCAAAGAGATTTAGAGAATAAGCAATGAGAAGAACTGGGAGTAATTATAGAAAATGTGCTTAGGCATGTGGATAAATTAAAGTATTCAGTCACAGGCTGGGCACAGTGGCTCATGCCTGTGATCCCAGCAATTTGGGAGTCTGAGGCGGGTGGATCACTTGAGGTCAGGAGTTTGAGACCAGCCTGGCCAACATGGTGAAACCCCACCTCTGCTAAAAAGACAAAAATTAGCCGGCCGTGGTGGTGCATGCCTGTAATCCTAGCTACTTGGGAGGCTGAGGCAGGAGAATCACTTGAACTTGGGAGGCAGAGGTTGCAGTGAGCCGAGATAGCGCCACTGCACTCCAGCCTGGGTGACAGAGTGAGATTAGACTCCATCCATCTAAAAAAAAAAAAAAGATAAAAATAAAGTATTCAGTCACAGGGTCACTTGTGAAGGAAAGAAATGAAAAGATACAAGTAAAAAGATATTTCATTATTGAGTTTTAAAGAGAAGTCAGGAGGAAGGAATACAAGAGTTGTCAGAGAGACTGTAGAAGTTTAGACAAGAATTAAGGTGCATTTTGCAGAGATCCTAGGTACATCAGATTGTAAATAACACATCAGGCAGATTAGGCCAAGAGTAGAGAGTAGGTGGGGTGGGGAAGCCATCATCAAATGGTATTCATGGTGTGGTATGGCAATGATATTTAAAGCCAGATGAGATCACCTGGAAGTTCATATACATGGAGAACAGTAGATATTCCATTTCAGAAACTAGGGTATTTCGGAGCACTGAAGGAGATGGATGCAGCAAACAAGAAGTTAGAAGGGGAGGAGAGCAAGCAAAGAAGAGAAACATATGAGGGTGGAAATCACTCTTATCAAACGCTGCTGGGAGGGCAAGTAAGATGACAACCAGGAATGAGCCATAGAGTTGGCGTCATGGAGGTGGTGGTGACCCAGTGCAAGAGAAGGTAGAGATGGGAAGGGAAGTCTGGAAGTGAAGACAGGAAGTCAAATATTTCTAGCTATTTTGCTATAAAGGAGAAAAAAAAGAACAAAATCATGTGGGGCCAGAGGTGGTTTCTTTTTCAAGATAGAAGCTTTTATACTGCATTTATTTAGTGGATGGTGAGGACCTATTAGAGAAGAATAATGTAGAGTCCTAGAAAGAGCTAACAACTTCTAAGAGGATTCTAGCAGAAAACTTGACCAGCACTCCCCCTGATGGCCAGCAGATGAACAAATCCCAGCTTCTTACCCCAATCCACCACCCTCCCCAATCTGGTTTTCCCTGCTCACAAATATATAATTATCCAGACAAGTATGTAGGTACTAGGAATAATATGACTGAAATTCAGTGATGTACAGACTACACATCAGGGAAAGGACATATCAGGGAAAAACGAAAGAATCAAATGGGATAACTTCTATAACATATAGTTCTCCAAGTAAGATTCCCAGACCAGCAGCATCAACATCACCTATGAACTTGTTAGAAATGCAAATTCTCAGGCCCCAACTCAAACCTACTGGATGAGAAGCCTGGAGGTGGGGCCCAGCAATCTATTTAACAAGCTCTTCCAATGATTCTGGCGCACTTTCAAGTTTGCTACTGATTTCAAATAAGTATTTGAGGGAAACTTTAAGTTTTATGCAAACTTTGTGGAGCCAGAGTTTCATTCAATTTCACATTGTCCATCTGTTTTTGAGCCATTTTTCTGGTGTTTCAATGATTTCTTTAAAATTTTTTAAGTGTTTAATTATTTTGGATATATCATATTTACACATATTTATGGTGTACATGAGATATTTTGATACAAGCATATAATGCATAATGATCAAATCAGGGTAATTGAAGTATCTGTCACCTCAACACTTATTTCTTTGTGTTAGGAACATTCCAATTTCACTCTTTTAGTTTTATTTTGAAATACATAATAAATTATTAACTATAGTCACCTTACTGTGCTACAGAACACTAAATCTTACTCCTTTTAAAATCTAACTGTATTTTTGTACCCATTAACCATCTACTCTTTACCCCAACCTCCCGGCTCCCCTTCTCAGCCTCTGGTACCATCATTCTACTCTCCATCTCCATGAGTTCAATTGTTTTTTAGCTCTTACATATTAGTGAGAACATGCAATATTTATCTTTCCGTGTCTAGCTTATTTCACTTAACACAGTGTCTTTTAGTTATATCCATGTTGTTGCAAATAACAGGATTTCCTTCTTTTTATGGATGATTAATGTATGTATGTACCACATTTTCTTCGTCAATTCACTGATGGACACTGTATTAGTCCATTTCATACTGCTATTAAAAACACTACCTGAGACTGGGTAATTTAAAAAGGAAAGAGGTTTAATTGACTCACAGTTCTGCAGGCTTAACAGGAAGCATGGCTAGGAGGCCTCAGGAAACTTGCAATCATGGTGGAAAGCAAAGGGGAATCAAGCATGTCTTAATGGCAGAAGGTGAGAGACAGCAGGGGAAACTGCCACTTATAACACTATCAGATCTCATGAGAACTCACTATCATAAGAACAGCATGGTGAAAACCGCCCCCATGATCCAATCACCTCCCACCAGGTCTTTCTCTCAACACATGTGGATTACAATTTGGATTACAATTGTTGATGAGATTTGGGTGGGGACACAGCTAAACCATATCAGACACTTAGGTTGATTCCTTATTTAGGCTACTGTGAATAGTGCTGCAATATACATGATAGTGAAGATATCTCTTTGATATACTGATTTCCTTTCTTTTGGATATATACCCAGTAGTGAGATTGCTAGCCCATATGGTAGTTCTATTTTTAGTTTTTTGGACTGTTCTCCCTAGCAATTGTACTAATTTACATTCACACCAATAGTGTACAAGGTCTCCCCTTTCTCTACATCCTCGCCAGTATTTGTTATTGTCTGTCTTTTGCATAAAAGCCATTTTAACTGGGGTGAGATGCTATCTCATTGTAGTTTTAATTTGCATTTCTCTGATTAGTGATGATGAGCATTTTTTCATATACCTGTTGGCCATTTGTATGTCTTCTTTTGAGAAATGTCTATTCAGATCTTTTGCCCATTTTAAAAACAGATTATTTTTTTCCTAAGTTATTTGTACTTTTTATATATTCTTGTTATTAATCTCATGCCAGATGGGTAGCTTGCAAATGTTTTCTTGAATTCTATGGATTGCCTCTTCACTTTGTTGTTTCCTTTGCTGTGCATATTTTTTTTTTTTGCTTCATCTAATCTCATTTGTCCATTTTTGCATTGGTTGACTATGCTTTTGAGATCTTATTCAAGAAATCTTTGCCAAGACCAATATCCTACAGTGTTTTTCCAATGCTCCTCTAGTAGTTTCATAGTTTCAGGTCTTAGGTTTAAGTCTTTAATCCATTTTTATTTTGTTTTTGTGAATGGCCAGAGATAGGGTCTAGTTTCTTTCTTTGGCATATAGAGATCCAGTTTTCCCAGCACTGTTTATCGAAGAGAGTGTCTTTTCCACAATGTATGTTTTTTGGTACCTTTGTCAAGGATGAGTTCACTGTAAATGTACAGATTTATTTCTCAATACAAATGTACAGATTTATTTCTCAATACAAATTTTTTATTAAGCAGTTTTAAGCCTACTTTCCTCAAGTATTTTATACCATACTCAGTATAAGGACAAAAATAGTTTGTGTTTTTGTAGTAAACTTCTTTCTATAAGATAATTGTCACTTTTTGTCCTTTTAGTTTCCATGATTCTAGGTCTGAGGCAGAGAAAATAGGTGAGCTTGGAAAAATTTGTGCCAGGAAGCAAGAAAGTAACCAAAGTCTAACATGATGTTATGAAAAGGACACAGCAGTTGCCTTGAAGGGGCCAGCTCTGGCCAAACTAGAGACAAGCATCAGAGTAATGACAACAATTAAATCACATTCAGGGGGAAAAAACTATTACATATGTGTGTGTAAATATACATATATACATGCATATGTGTGTATATGTATGTATACACGTGTGTATATCCATATAGCCATATGGCATTATAGCCATATGGATATACACACATATACATACAGCTATATATATATATATATATATATGTATGGCATTTATAGCCATATGGATATACACACACATATACATACAGATATATATATATGGCTATATATGTATATGTGCATATATACATATATATATGTCCATAGCAATATTGAAGGCCGAGGAAAGAATACTCTTCTTAACAGAATATCAGCTAATAAATAGAAGAAAAGTTAGAGTTAGAATATTACAATTTTGTGTCCAATTATATCAATAAATATAGCAAGGATCATTAATGACTTCTAAAACAATTGAGTCAAATATTAGGAGAGAAGACATTCACAGGGTCCCAAATTATTGCCACACAGAATACTTATTAGAGACATAAAAAAGTTCTTTTACAAAGGAGCAATCTGGTGGATACTACCTTGTGTGAGCAAATGAACACTTGGAGGTACACCATTGCTGATAAATTCTACTTTCTTATGCAGATATTTACTGAACATCTGCAATGAGTGAGCAAGAGACTTTGAGACTTTGAGATACAATGCCACAGTGGAAATTCAGATTTGATGGAGGCTTTTCTGAGAAAGTAGCAATCATAAAGCACAGAGAGAGAGAAACCTTCCTCGCAAAGGCTGTGGAGGTGGTGGGATCTGAGACAAGGTATACCAGTTAGATGCAAAAATGCATGCAAAGACTCTGGGGCAGGAGGGTGTATGATTCATTGGAAGAATTGAAAGAACCAAAGTGCCTAAAATATACAAGTATTAGTTTTCTATTTCTGCTATAATAAATTACCACAAACTTTGCATCATAAACACACCTTTACTATCTTACAGTTCTGTAGGTCAGAAGTCCAGTACAGATTTCACCAGGATACCATTACGTTGCCTAGGGCTGCATTTCCTTATAGCAGCTCTAGGGGAGAATCTGTTTCCTGCTTATCGAGTGGTTGGCATAATTCAATTCCTTGCAGTTTCAGGACTGAGCTCCCCCTTTTCAAGTGTATAGTCCACTGAGGACTGTTCCCAGTTCTGGAGGTCACTTCATTTCTTGATTCATGATTCCCATCCTCATTTTCAAAGCCAGCAATAAAGAAGGAGTCCTTCTCAAATTGTATCTCTCTCTGACAGACGGGAAAGGTTCTCTGCTTTGAGAAACTCGGGTAATGATACTGGACCCACCTGATGATCCAGGACTATCTCCCCATCAGAAGGCCCTTGACCTTACCCACATCTGCAAAGGTAACATATTCACAGGTTCTGAAAATTAGCGCACAGATGCCTTGGGGGTTCATTATTCTGTCTAGCACAAAAGGAGATAATGAGTATAGCTCAAGATGGAATACTTCACTTGTCTGATGGTTCTAGTTAGGTTGCTCGTTTTATTTATTTATTTTTTATTTTTTACTTTTTTGAGACGGAGTCTTGCTCTGTCGCCCAGGCTGGAGTGCAGTGTCGCGATCTCGGCTCACTGCAAGCTCCGCCCCCCAGGTTTGCGCCATTCTCCTGCCTCAGCCTCCCGAGTAGCTGGGACTACAGGCGCCCGCCACCATACTCGGCTAATTTTTTGTATTTTTTGGTAGAGACGGGGTTTTACCATGTTAGCCAGGATGGTCTCGATCTCCTGACCTCGTGATCCAGCTGCCTTGGCCTCCCAAAGTGCTGGGATTACAGGCATGAGCCACCGCGCCCGGCCTGGTTGCTCGTTTTAAATCAAGAAACCTTCAGTGACTCACTATTACCTAAATAATTAAATTCAAACACATTTGCTTGTTTTGCAGACTTTACATGATCTAGGCAAAATCCTGATGTATGTTTTTTATACACCCGTTTTCCAGCCACCTTGGGCTATCTATTCTGGATTCTCTGGTAAAGATTCCCATAATTTCTTGCGTTCACACTTTTTCTCAGGCTGTCCTTTCTCTTTGTAATGTCCTTTTCTCCGTCTCTTGATGTTTCATCCCTTCTTTGAGGTTCATCTGCTCCATACTCAAACTTACCCAGCATGAGCACATGCACACGCACACACACACACACACACACACACACACAAACCCACACACCCAGCCCTTTATAGTATTCTGTGACAATGACGTTCTGTATTGCATGGCAGTGAATACATTTTTTTATTGTCCTATTACATTACTCAGCTTCTTAAGGGTGAGGGCCGTGATGGGGATGGGAGTACTTGATGGTTTTTTGCCTTCTTTCTGATTGCTTAATGCTATTGTCATACTAGAGGCTAAATATTTTTATATCATCCCTGGCAGTGACTACTTCTCATTTATCTTTGTAACCTCCATGGAGCACATAAATATGCCCCACCCACCCCCACACACAACAAAGTGAATGAATCATCCTTGATAAATTGTATTTTGTTGGTTTCCAGCTTGTCAAGATATTTGCAAATTTTGATCCTGACACATTACGCATTAATTATGACTTCCAGATTTTTTTATACAACTTTAACTGGAGTTTCAAAAGCTCAACTTTATTTCTGTTTCCTGTGAATATCATACTAGATTCTATACACTAAGCATATTTCTTCTTTGCTCTTCCTTTTCCAATATAGAAAACACACACACACTAAATAGAAAGGCAAACCACCAGACTAACTTTGTTGTCTTAAACATATGTGTTTAATGCCGTGCCAGGTACATTCTTGGTACCAATTTTCCTAATACCAGAACCTTTATGATATTCTCCTCTTTTGTATTCCTCCAGTGTGTGCACATCCTGAAACCCAACAGATGTGAGCTTTGAAAATATAAGCCGTCATTTTTTGTACTTTTTTCCCTTACATTCTTTCCTTTGTTTCTTCCTTTTCCTGCTTATTCTTTCTTATTTGGGTTGTATTTCTTTTTGTATTTGGAAATTTGAAAATCACAGAATAAAGAAGCACATAATCATCACCTATAAGCCAATAACACAGAATAAATTATAAGTATTTGAATTAATTCTCACCTTATGTTAATGTTTTTTAAAATTACATGCGTAATATGTGAATTTTCCTTTTTTCAAATACATACATTAGTGGTTAAAATGGTTTCTCCCTTCAGTTTTACTAATCCTATTTGGTTTGCATCTGTTTGGTTCTTTTATTGATAGATTAAGATATGTATTATTCCATCAAAAGTTTATTTTAGAAAAGTAAAATATTGTTTAAAACTTTCCATTGAAAATTTACTTTGAAAAAGTAAAATGTTATTTTAAAAGTAAAATATTTCATTACAAACTTCATGGTAACTTGGCCATACCTTCCCCCACCCCAAGTTTCCATTAGGCAGACAGGTTTTTTATAAGTTGTATTAAAAAAAAAATCGTTCTTATCATACTATTTTTTTTTTAGATCTGTCCATGTATTAATTCATCCTTTAATCACAAACAGTATTCAGACCTACTTCATTTTTCTAATACCCTCTTGGAAGACATTTATTTTGCTCCCAATTTTGCTCACTGCTGTAAAATATGTTGGCCCTCATAACTTTGTGTACATGAGATAGTGTTGTCCTAGAAAGGCAGCATGTGGTGAGTGGTTGAAATCAGGCTCAGGAGCCAGACAGCCACATGTCAAAGACTGGTTCTGTCAGGTGACCTTGGCCAAGGTTTTCATCTGTCTGCACCTCAGTTTCCCCACCCAAAAAGTGAGAATAACAATAGCTTCTACACCATACAGTTGTTATGGGAATCAGATGAATTCATATACAAAAAGGTCTTAGAATAGTCACCTTTACTAAGTAGGCACTCCAGGCATGTAAGCTGGCATGATTATTGTTGTCCTATAGCTGGCTTAAGGAAGACAGTAATCAGTCAAACCTGTTTTTCAGGTTTATTAACTGATATTGCCAAATTGCTCCTAAGAGGGGCTGCAACAATATTATATCCACTTCCTAACAATCTTTCCAGTATTTGATATTGTCTGATGTTTTAATGTTTTTGTTATTTAAAAGGATGAAAAGATAATAACATCTCTCATATGGTTTGGCTGTGTCCCCACCCAAATCTCATCTTGAATTGTATCTCCCAAAATTCCCCTGTGTTGTGGGAGGGACCCAGGGGGAGGTAATTGAATAATAGGGGCAATCTTTCCCATGGTATTCTGGGAATAGTGAATAAGTCTCATGAGATATGATGGGTTTATCAGGAGTTTCCACTTTTGCTTCTTCCTCATATTCTCTTACTGCCACCACGTAAGAAGTGCCTTTCACCTCCTGCCATGATTCTGATGCCTCCCCAGCCATGTGGAACTGTAAGTCTAATTAAACCTCTTTTTCTTCCCAGTCTCAGGTATGTCTTTATCAGCAGTGTGAATACAGACTAATACAATCTCTTTATTGTAATTAGAATTTTTCTGATTACTAGTGAAATTGATTTCCTTTTAAATGTTTATTGGTCATTTGCATTTTATCTTTTCTGACTTGTCTATTCATATTCTCTGCTTATTTTTCTACCAGGTTGTCTTTTTTTGTGGTTGTTAATAGGAGTTCTTTGATTATTTCGGATTCTAAACTCTAGCCACTTGTACACGTTGCAGATGTGAGGAAAATCAACATCTTTACAATACGAGCCATTCTACTAACATACATATCACGTTGCCCATTAATACTAAAGTGTTCTCTTATTCCTTTAGTAAAGCTATATAAAAGCTTATTCATGAAGATCTTACTCCCCTTCTCTCCCCTTTTTGTTTTAAAGTTTTTGGTCTTTTTGAAGCAAAAAATGTCTTTTTAGGGCAACTTTAATATCATTTGTTTAGTGCGCTAAGGTAAGGGAAAGTATTCTGTTTATTTGAAATGGATGAAGACTTCCTTTCTGAGATCAGTTTTCACAAATGTTCCATGTGCTTGAAAATTATGTGTACTATTTAGTTTTAATTATGTGTATTTAGTATTTAATTTCTTAAGTAGATATTTAATGAGATGCTCTGCTTTTTGAGAGTTAAACTTCTTTTACGAAATCTATAAATTACATGGAATAAGCATGTTATTTGGTATATGGATGAGAAGAATAGAGAGACAAAAATAATTTTATTAAAATGTAGACACTCCCTAACTTATACATATAAGTTGTGCTCTAAGATTTTGATTGTAAACTGATTATCTGGAATTTAGAGGATGCTTGTTCTCTCAAGCCACAAATACGTCATTTGCCCAACAATTTTTTTTTTTTTTTTTTTGAGATGTAGTTTCATTCTAGTTGCCCAGGCTGGAGTGCAGTGGCACTATCTTGGCTCACTGTAACCTTCACCTCCCGGATTCAAGCGATTCTCCTGCTTCAACCTCACAAGTATCTAGGATTACAGGCATGCACCACCACATCTGGATAATTTTGTATTTTTCGTAGGGACAGTGTTTCACCATGTTGGCCAGGCTGGTCTCAAACTCCGGACCTCAGGTTATCCGCCCACCTCAGCCTCCCAAACTGCTGGGATTACAGGTGTGAGCCACCATGCCCAGCCCAACTATATTTGATTGACATAATGAAGTCCCTTCTCCTTTGTGTTATTACTTGTTCCTTGGCACCTATTTTCCAGAATGTTATTCTTTCATCTCCCATTAATTGTTCAGAGATTGGTAATGATGAATTTATTTTAAAGCAGAGTGAAACGGGAAAAGTTCCCTTGTCCCTCTCGCAGGGCATGTGATGGGATTGCGGCTTACTTCTTGAGTGCCCCACCCTTCAAACTTCTAGGGGAGTATACAGGCAGGCTGTGGGGCTCTGACCCCATGGCAGTGTCTAGGGGTGAATATTTACAGCTGAAGCCCCTGTGGGCGTGTGTTACAGGGTGCTCTTTTAGTTTAGCCATTCGTAGGTGGCTTGTGTTAGCTCAATTAGACCCCGGCCTTACCACTAGAACAGAGGCCTTTCTGTATCCTGGCGCTCTTGCCTTTGTATACCGGAAGAATCGGATCATACGTAGGCTTGGAGAATGAGTGCAAGGTTTTATTCAGTGGAAGTAGCTCTCAGCAGATGCGGGAGCCAGAAGAGAGATGGTTTTCCCCGGGAGTCAGGCCACTCAGCAGCCAGGGCTCTCTTCCAACCGCATGAGCCAAACTCCACCTTGTTCCCGCCCTGCACCTGGTTGATGGCCTGCCAGTGTGCCTACATCTGTCCGTTGCTGATGTGTTCCTCTCAATGTCCAGCCGCTTGTGTGTCTGCCTGTTAGGGTCTCAGGGTTTTTGTAGGCACAGGATGGGGGCGTGACAGGCCAGGGTGGTCTTGGAAAATGAAACATTTGGGCAGGAAAAAAAAAAAATACCTGTCCTCACCTAGGTCTGCGGGCGCAGGCCCGGGGGTGGTGTCCTAGCCAGGGACCATGCCCTCCTCTACACAGCATTTCCCTTACCCCCTTCTGTATCACTAGGTTGCAGAGCTCATAGCTGAGCACATTTTTCCTCATTCGATTTCCTCTGCGCTTGTTAGAAGTCCATTGTTTTTACATAATCCAAATTAAGGCCATCACCTCAGCCTTTTCAATACCAATAAAATTGATAGCTGGTCATTTCCAATCCTTTTCTCTTTTTCAAAACAAAACTGAAAAAGTTATTGTATTTATCTGAAAGATGAATGTTGAGTCTTAAGAAATAATAAAAGTTCCCACTCAAATGGAATGATAATTTCTTGTATTCTGATGACTAGAGGGCAAACTCCTAATAACTTAGAAATTGAACACAAATACTTGAGAATTTGGTCATCAGCCTCTAAAGAAACAGTTTTCTTCACATACTTTTCATATCGTGGTTTTTGATAATTGACAGTAGTTCTAGAGGTAATTCACCATAAGACATTGATAAAAATAAAGATGACAAAGGTAAATTGCGGGAAAAATATTTCTTAATTAGTTACTTGTACTTGGCTCATTTGTATTTGTATGGGTTCATTTGCATTTCAAATATATTTTCTCTTTTTAAAACAAGTATTTCAGGCCACCTTATTTTTACCCATAGATGCCCATTTCCTCCAACAAGAATGTTATTTCCTTTATCCCAGTGTACAAAGACAAAAGGCTTCATATTCATAGTTATGTATTTGTATTAATGTCTCTTTCTCCCTAAATATATATATAAATATATATGTAATTAACATTCCAAACCTACTGTTCAAGACAAAACTAAAGAAAATTTTAAGATTTTAAGGTGAACTGTTTTATTTATAATCTCCAGAAAAGGAAATAATCCAAATATCAGTTTACTAATGAATGGATAAACAAATGATGGTATAAACATACAACGAAATCCTACTCAGTAATAAAAAGAGACTATTAATACAGACAATGAGGATGAGTCTTCAAACTTTATACTACATAAAATAAGCCAGGAAGAAAATACTATACATTGTGTTTTTCCACTTATATGACGTTATGGGAAAGGCCAAAACAGGAGTTGGTGGTGGGGGAGAGTAGGGATCGATTGAAAAAGGATACAAAGTTTTCAGGCTAATAGAAATATTCTATAATTCAATTGTGGTAGTAATTAAATAAATGTGTACATTTTTCGAGATTCATAGAACTGTACTCCTAAAAGGGATATACTTTATATAAACTATAGCTCAAAAAACTGATTAAAAATAATTTAAGAAAAACCATTAAGTTCATGTTCATGGATAAGATTCCACTCAGAGCTCTGAATCTTTAAACACAGCCAATTGATAGAATGTTCTTGTGCCTCCAGAATGGTTTTGACATTGGAACATTTTGGCTCTTTTTTTCACTACTGGGTATTTGATGAGCCCTGTGTATATATGTAGCCCTGGATAATAAGCCTTAAAGGGTCTCTAGAGAGCCTCACAAATGCTAACAGCGTGAGATGAGGAAAGAGTGTGATATCATAGAGTGAAAGACGAAAACATTTCTCTCTTCTGCCCCCAACCCAGCTATTCTTTTATGCTCAATCTGTAGACCTCCTGCTGTTGGGCCAATCCATATCATTTTCTGGACACTGTTGCAAAATACAAAGACTTTCTGTCCCTTACAGTCCAAAAAACGGGGTCAGTTCAATAATTAAGGGTACCAGTACAGCTTAATTACCAAAACTCCAAACTTGCTTCAAAGGGAAACCTTTCTCCCTGTCATCTTGGTGCTGCTTCAGACTGGGGTGTCTAAAGTGGGGAAGAGGAAAGGCCAGCCTCCCTATCCTCCCTGCAACTGCTGGGGCAGCTCCTCCCCTCCTCCTATCCCACGCCACCTTTGACTCCTCTCAGATTTTGGGGGGAAGCACATGGGGAGTGGAGAATAGGAGTAGAATGCCACAAATGAAATCTGCATCTGTGCCCTGTGGATCTGGCAGATTCCCAGTGAGAGGTGTTAAGTGTTTCCCTAAAGTTCCCTCAAAAAGGAAGATGTGGCTATGAGTTCTTTAATAAGGGGAAGGTCCCTTCTCTGGCAACTCACAAAGCTGAACGCCAGTTTCTGCTTCTGATAGTATATCTTCCATCTCGTTCTACCTATCCCTCCTATGGAGGCTAAGGGAAGAAAATTTCTCTTGCCCTGTATGGTCAACCCATTCATACCCTTGAAGAAGATGAAGACTAAAAATGATCTAGTTTCAAAATATCCTATTATGTCTTGGGTAGCACTTTACTTTGAGATGTAAGTACCTGGCACTTGTTGCTTTATTCCGTTTGCTAAAATGTGCCTCCTCTTGTCAGTTTCTCAGCTGAAATAGAAAGCCCATATTTACCCAAACAAATGGCATACAGATATAGCAAAAATTATGGAGGTGGAATACAAATGACCAAAATTGAGAATCAGGTTAAAAAGAAAGAGGAGACTTTACAGGAGACTTTTGAGGGTACCAAGAATTTGTTTCCAAAGCATTCAGTGGAAATGTTTAGAGGGAAGTTAGTAATGACATGCAGAATGGCAGGTTCCAGGAGGGAGATGGACAGAGCAGTGAGGGGCTAAGAAACAGAAGCCCAGTGGCCTGAGCAGTCTCATGTAGGTCATCTGTTGAAAGGAGGGGAAGCATTCTTGCGGTGAAGAGGGGAAAGCAGCACCCGAGTATATAGTTCAGTCTTGCCATAGGACTGCCCAGGTTTGCCTCATTCTATGGGGAGTGTTTGGCAGAAAGAGAAACTTGTATTTTGGTCTAGTGACAGAGAGGGTAATGAAAAAAGGCAGATAATGAAGAGGGATCAGCACTGCAAACAGGATTGACTCAAAATGATTTTCAGGCCAGAGAGTTGTCTTGAAGACTGGCAGTTTTAGAAATTGATTTGCAAGTTTGGTTAAACCTCCCATTATCTTCTGAAATCCAGTAAAGAAATCAGTGCAAGACTGCCTTAAAAAAAGTGGTGGAGGCCATCACCTAAATTCTGTAGGTTGGACTGAGCAGAATAAATGTGGTACCTTCTTGGCAAGAAGAAGGATGGACCAACCCAATAGGTCTTTTCTGCTCTTAATTCCTATGATTAAAACACTCTTGCTCCCATCCTCTTGTAATTTCTAACAATTTTAAAAATCTCTGCTAGTGGAAAAACATTTATGAGGAGATTGAAAGTAATTACAGCGTGTTTTTTTTTTTGTCTAGAATATATAATCAATTTCATTTATTTCCCAAGTAAAACATTCACTGCAGGTTCAGTCATTGAAAGACAACTTGATTATCTGTTCCACAGAGCAAGTCAGGAGATATCATTCTCAGTCCTCAATCATAACTTCCTATTATGAAATGTTTATGCCCTAATCATTTTCATATTGAACAGGGGTCTGTTTAACACATAACATTTAATGTGTGTGTTTCTTGAAAAACACTCTGAATAGGCAGCATGTAATGTCATTGGAAGTAATTGCTGTATTAACTCCTTTGCTTTTTTAAAAAATCTATTTTTCTCTCCTCTAGAGCTACGTAATGTCCTGAACATTTTAAATAAAGTGTATTGTTCCACACTTCAGAACCAAATTATACATGTTCTTAAAGGCAGGTTAAATAACGTCCCACATATAGTAATGTCAGGATACTATTGGAGAAAAAAAAGACAGGGGGACTAAGGAGAGGAAATAAAAATGTACCTTCCTGTCTAAAAGCCACTTTAAATTAACTTTACACTAAAAAATGCTATGTTTTTTATATATTAAGATGATTTTGTAAAAGTACAAATAAAAACTTTTAACTAAATGAAAATCTGTGTACGTGACCTACATTTACCCAGGCCTCCTCAGTCTGGGCCTAAACTGGGGTAATAGTAATAGCTAGCAAACCTGAGATGTCTATAACCACAGCAATGGATCTACCAGTGTCATGCTTTGAATATTTGTCCCCTTCAAAACTCATGTTAACACTTAATCCCTGATTGTGGCAGTATTGAGAGGTGAGGGCCTTTAAGAGGTAATCAGGTCAAGAGGACTTTGCCCTCATGAATAAACTGATTCATTCATGGATTAATGGATTGATGGGTTAACATGGGAATGGGACTGGTGGATTTATAACAACAAGAAAAGAGACCTGGGCTAGCACACTCATCCTCCTCACCATGGGATGCCCTGCACTGACTCAGAATTCCGCAGAGTCCCCACCAGCAAGAAAACCCTCACCAGATGCGGCCCTTTGACCTTGGACTTCTTAGCCTCCATAACTGTAAGAACTTTTTTCTTTATAAATCACCTAATTTCAGACATTTTGCCATAAGCAACAGAAGATGAACTAAGACATTGTCCCACCAGCAAAACTACTCGTATACAGCCCCCAGATCCCTTAATTCTGATTAAAAGGTACACATGAAAGATCATGAAACCACCAGTGTCTCTTCTATCTCATTTGACATCTTGGCACAAATTAGGAAAAGGTACCCTTCCTCTAGGCAGATGCAGTCTGCATAGAAGAATTCAAAAATGAAACTAGAGCTGGATTTCAGCCCAACTGGCCCAACTGTAGGCAGCAGTCCTGCTAACTCACCTCTTCAACTGGAGGCATCCAGTAAACCCTCACTCTTGTAGGCCTGTCTCCTTACTGCTAAGTGACTGTGAGTGGTGACTGCCCCTGTAAAACCTCTTCCTGCTATCTCCTACTGTGGACATCATAGTTGATCTCTGATTCGATGTCAACAATTTTTGTGCTAAAAGTGTGGAAGAATAAGTCCCCCACAAATCATGTGATACATGTTTTCAAACATACACACCAGAGCAAAACTATGTCCTACATATTTAGTAGACTTTCAGTGACATAGCTCTATTTGAGGCATTAGTGCATTTGTTTTGTAAGAAATTGCAAAATTGTCTTCCAAAATGGCTATTCCAGTTTGCATTTCTGCCAGCAGTGAATGAGAGTTCCTCTTACTATATATCATCACCAGCATTTGGTGTTGTCAGTGTTTTGGATTTTGGCCATCATAATAGGTGTTTAATGTTATCTCATTGTTGTTTTAATGTGTAATTCCCTAATGATGTATGATGTTGAACATCTCTTCATATGCATATTTCCCATCTGTATATTTCCTTTGGTGAGGTGTCCATTCAGGTCTTTTGCACATTTTAAAAAATTAGGTTGTTCATGTTCTTGGTGAGTTTTTTTGTTTGTTTGTTTTTTGTTTTGAGATGGAGTTTCACTCGCATTGCCCAGGCTGGAGTGCAATGGTGCGACCTCGGCTCACCACAATCTCTGCCCCCTGGGTTCAAGCAATTCTCTTGCCTCTGCCTCCCGAGTAGCTGGGATTACAGGTATGCACCACCACACCCGGCTAATTTTGTACTTTTAGCAGAGATGAGGTGTCTCTACTCATGTTGGTCAAGCTGGTCTGGAACTCCCGACCTCAGGTGATCTGCCCACCTCAGCCTCCCAAAGTGCTGGGATTACAGGCATGAGCCACCACACCTGGCCTATGTTCTTGTTGAGTTTTAAGAGTTCTTTGTATGTTTTAGATTATAATCCTTTATCAGATATGTCTTTTGTGAGGGGGGATCTTGCATGATACTACTACACCAGCAGTGCCACTAGATATGTCTTTTGTAAATATTTTTACCCAGTCTGCAGCTTGTCTTTTCATTATCTTGATCAGTGTGTTTTGTATAGCTCTATCTCCTTAAGAAACGGATATGTGTTCCGTAAGCCCAATAAAGAGACAATCTGAGTGAGGGCAACTGTTTAACTCAACTCCGTCCCCACTTGGGAAGCTAAGGGCCTGTTTTTCCTTCTCAGTGATTTGAAGTTCCTAGCCCAGGGGATGAGGATTTCCAACTTGTCCAGTCATTATCTCGCTCAGTAAGTTCATGAGGTTCTCAAAGAGAGAATTTTTTCCTTCCTTTTACGCCAGCTGTCAGGACGTTGCCAGATACATCAAAATCAAAAGAAAAATGTAATCTAGCCCTCTCCTTAAGGAGCCTAACTATGCACTTTGATAAGACTTAGAGGCAAAACAAGTAAACAAAACTGTAACACAAGGATATACATTACTCAATTATGAAGTGAGGCCACAGCGGACTTGAACAAGATAAAATTGCTTCCATCCTCCAATTGAATGGTTTGAATTGATCCAATGTTTTCCCACTGTATTTTGTTAATTTGGAGGGATTATGTTCTTGTGGCCCCTCTGTCTCCTGAATTCTGAGTCTAATGTGTTCTGTGTGCTGTATGTTTTGCTCCCCATCAACCTACACAAAAATTAACATTTCACTGGTTTTCAGGCCCCAAATAAAACCACTCATATAAAGTTTTCATTTTTGCTATTACACTTGTAATTTCCAAGCATTTTTCTTCCCTGAATTTTCCTTTTTTTCAGTATTTTTAATTATATTCTTGGGTTGATGCATATTCTCTCATTGCTCAGAATATTGAGTGTTTTTTTGTTTATTTTCCAACCTTGCCTCTCTGCTCATTTTCAAGTTTTAGCACTTAAAAGTGAATCGAAGTCTATGTGGTTATCTCCACATGTCTCTCCAGACTCATTCTCCACCCTGTCAATGCCCCAGAGGCTGAGTGCTATGAACCACATCATCTGGGATACATAGCTCTGTGGCTTCCTGTTAGGTTCAACCAATGGAGGCACTGGCAAGAAATCAAAATATAGCCGGACAGGGAGACGGGGTCATCAATTCTCACTTACTCTCTACTCAGTCATTGTTCAGCCAGTGGCTCTCTTCCTCCATTTCAGGGTTTCTTAACCTCAGTCCTATTGATATTTAGAGATGGAGAGTTCTTTGTTATAGGGTCTGTACTATGCATAGTAGGGAGTTTAATGGCATCTCTGGTTTGTATCTTCTAGATTCCAGTAGCATCTTCTTTCCCCAGTGTATTGATAACTAAAAATATTTCTAGACATTGCCAATGTCTCATATGGGGAAAATTGCTCCAGGTTGAGAATCACTGTTCTATTGCTGTGACAGAAACAACCCCTCTTCCATAGCTGCAGCTCTGACTGAATTCTGGTAGTAACTTTCTCTCCCATGCTCTTTCAGGTCTTCCCATTCATGCTCATCCCTGAATTGGTCACCATTTTTTAAAAATTCCTTTAAATTTTTCCACCTTTATATAAGTAATCCCTTCATTAAAGTCTCTTCAGTTAATCCTTTTAGTGTGTACCACCTATTTTCTGCTGAGACCTCATTGCTCTAGAAGTTCTGTGCAAATGGGTGTGTTGTGTTGAGTGTGGTCATTGCTGGAGGGTGATCTGGATGAGCTGCGGCCTTGAGAACACACATCTCAGTACCTTTAGGTACTTTCGGTGGACTGGGTCCTCAAACACCTTTTGATCTCCTTCTTGGAAGAAATATGATTGGCTGCCAGTGTTCTGGGAACCTAGTGGGAAAAGAAGGTTGAAGGTCTCAATATTCAGCACGAAGCCTTTCACTTAATCTTTTTGTTTATAGTATCCTCAGTGTGAACTGGGCCTAGTGTTTTAAAGTCCAGAGACACTGTTTGCACTCTCACCAAAAAAAAAAAAAAAAACAAAACAAAAACCAAAAAAACCCCAAACAAACAAAACCAAAAATGAGATTCAAAGTCTTCTGTCCAAATCTTTTTTACATGAGTCCTACCTTTATCACTTCAGAGATACCTGGGATTACCAATTCTGGCTAGCTCCTTGTACGTCTCTGACTAGAGGGATCTGTTCCTCTAAGAGCTTTTTCTGACCATCTAAGACAGTGCTAGGAACCACCTTAGGGGCTATCAGAACACCTTCTGGTTACCCTTTCTGTATGTTCTTTCCTCTCCCAACCAGTATTGCATGCATTCTAAAACACAGGAGTGTGTCAGATTTCTCAGGCTTTTGGGAAGAAAAGTAATTGATCTCAGGTTTTATGTAGCACTTAGAACAATATATTTCTATGACTCTTTACTCTATCTCCTTCAATAAAATGGGGCTCCTTGGGAGCAGGGATCATGTCCTCATCATCACTCAATCTCCAGCATTTAGAACAGTGCCTGTCACATAAATATATGTGACTGAATGTTCAATTACTACTGGCTTTATGTTGATTACACACTCATTAGCACACACAGCAGGTTCTGATAAGATGATGAGTCTTACCAAGAAGTCAGATTTTTTATGAGCTGATCTGATGACTTAGGGTCAAAATTGAGGGCATTTCTCATATGCAAGCCCAGAGTCAAATGGGTCCCCAGAGGTTGGAGTTTCTTTTTGAGTCTGTCACTTTTCCCTTTGTTTTTGGAACTGCTCCATGCATTTGAGATAATTGCTTGAATATCTGGATCAACAGATAAGAAAATAATGTTTACACAATAGGTAATAAAGAAGTAATTTGACCAAAGTTTTAGCTAAATTTTGCTAATGAACAATTATGATAAACCAGTTTTGAAACAGTTTTGAGTGTCTTGCTAGTTAGGAGTAAATCAAGGCCTACATAGATTATATCCTTTTTCTGCAGATTCCTGTCAACAAGGTGATCAGGAGAGATTTGTCAATTGGTATTCCCAAAATGTTGGACAAGAAGTGTGAAGTTAGGATTTATTCAACATAAATCCACATTCCAGTTGATTCTTCTAGGTAGAAAGTGGTATTTTTAGCATTTAATCGATGCAACTGACTTTAGAAAGAGGAACTTAAAGACTTTTACATAAAGCTCACAACTTTTAAGGCCAGTGTCACATATCACTTTCCAGACTGTAGATTTCTAAAATCCATTACCCCAAACACATCATTTTTTCAAATGAAAGATTTCACCCTCTGCTTTCTAACACTGGAAATTCTGTACTTATGCCAGGTGTAAACCCAACCCTAATTATTGCCCTCACACACTCTGACCCCACACAGGGCAATCTTATCCACATTTGCAGGTGGGATCCAGGGAGCTCTTCCCTTTAGCCAGAAGTAGTTCTATGATGTCTTCATGGCTGTGGCTCAGCCTCTTTGATTGCATTTGTCACTGTGTCTGTGTGAATATATGCCAGAGCCTTCCAGAGAGAAGCCTAACAAAAGATGTCTTGTGTTCAAAATATAATCCTCTCAACCATGTTGGAAGGATTTCCCCCAACAGATGGTCCATTCATGAGATATTTATGTCCCACTTCCATATCCATGCTTGTCACAGTCAAGAAGCCTATATTGGATCTTCAGTGCACTTTCTCCTCATTGCCCTGCTACGTATCTCATCTGAGTCACTAGTATTTCCTATTTTCCATACCACGCTATTACTGTACACTTGCTGCCTCTTGAGAGAAACCACAGCAACACAGCCAGCTCAAGGCTGCTGTTGCTCTGGTTGTGACAAGCTGCCATCATGTGAGCTCCATATGGCTTCTCTCTCTGCTCTGCCTCATCCGGACAGAACAGGCTGATGGTACAAGGGCCCCACAGACTGCACAGCTGGCAAAACCCATTTTAGGAACACCAATCTCTTTGAAAGCTTGGATATGAATTTAAAATGAAGCAAATTAAGAAATGTAATTATCTTTGGCCATAAAGTCTCTAAAAATTACTGAGAAAAGAAAGAAAGAAAATTAAAGAACTTATTTTAACTAAAAATGACCAAGATCCACAACAAACACTTAAATGAGTCCTATTTCAGCATTTTTGGCTCTAGGACAGGATGGCAAAACAATATTTCCAGAGCCAGAAAATTCCCCCAGATATTCAAACTTAATTTCTTTGCAGAAAGATTGGGATTCACCACTCTGAATAACGCCTTTAGTGTGAGGCTTCAAAAACTGGATGAAGAGCTGAAGTCTAGCATTCTCAGGATTTACTAAATGTGAGACTCCTTAATGGGCTAACTACCACTAAATCCCTCTAATCCCTAGGGTTTACTTCACAGCAAGAACATGTAAGCATTGCTCTTTGTCATGGCGCTGCCCAGTCACAACTCAGAGAGGCAGGCTAAATTGCCAATGAGAATACAAGAAATGTATCCTCTGGAGAAGCAGGTGATTTAATTTTAGTCTTTCATCAGTGAAAACAGCAACATCTCAAAGGAGGAACTTTTTGCAACTCAGGAATAAATGTAAAAATAGACCCTATTTTTAAAAGATGATGTGGTTTATTAATTGTGCTGTTAACGTTCTCTTGTTCTGCAGTGTTCTTATGTCAAATGCCACCCCCACAGCCAAGTGAAAGCAACTGTCAGTGGCAACCTGTGAGGTCACACAGAATCCCTTCTGAGCAGCAAGCCAAGAGGCACTTGGTTCCAATCAGCAAGATAAGCCATCTCTTCCTGACCAACGTTAATGCCAGTAATATTCAGAGCAGCCTTCAATAATCCTCTGGGTTTCTCAGAGCACAGTGCTGGGAACTCGTGATTGATTGAGCCTCTCCCTTGCTCCTATTACCGTAGAAGGACAGATGCGATTGTCATGTTTAATATCCTGTTAGGGGAAAGGTCCTAGCCAAGAATTACATTGGAAAAAGGCACTGGCTCCCATGAAATTAAGATAGTCCTAAGGAAAACCATCACTTGAACTTAATGACAAAGCAGATGTTCTGTGTTTTTCATTTGCCTTTGCTTGTATTTTCCTGGAATTCTTTAATAGAGAATTGGGAAGCTCAGTGCTTTTGGCCAATGTTATCTCTCTTAGAGGAAGAGATGGCTGGGAGGAAACTGACATTGATATCACTGGTGCTGTAGCTCAAATACTACTGGAAAAATATTATTCACAAGAAAAGGATTCATATTATCCCCTTTTTTCAAGTTTCCAGGTTAGCCCTCCTCCTCTAGAAAGCCTATTTACTTCTCACAAGTACCAATAAATTTTACTCCCGAAATGTTTAAGTTATTGGGTTTTGCTGCTATGAGTAAGTCTCTTTTGAAGTGCAAAGGACATGAGTGGTACTGAAGAGCCAGTGCAGGAGCGGTTGGGAGGGCAGGCCCTTGAGCCAACCCTTCTGCATTTAATATCACCACGGTGCTTTCTATTTACCTATGTGACTTTTAACAACCTCTTGAAGGTTGTATTTTCTCATCTATAATATGGAGAAAAAATAGTATCTATCTTTTGGGTTGTGCAGATTAATTTTTTTCCTTCAAATATCCATGTCTTTCTCATTTGTCTTCATCTTAGCAAATGGCATCCCATCCATGAAATTGTCCAAGCTAGAAGTCAGGGAGTCACCCTTGATCATTCTGTCATTCACATTCCCTAGCCAATTGTAATTAAGCCCATCAATTCTACCCCATAGCAAACTCACTGACTCCCCACAGCTCTTGCATGTGAGCCAGTGGTGCTTGTGTTTTATTGCTCTGGCTCCTCTGTAGCTTCTCTCCGGCAGCCTTGTCAGGCTTTGTTACCTCTGGACTGGTCTATGCGGGAGCCACCCTCACGTGTCTTCCTGCCTCTAATCTTGCCCACTGTAAGCTAGCATCATAAAACAGTCTGGGTGATAGTTTAGAAGTGGAAATCATGTCACTCTTCTGTGTAGAACCTGGTAATGACTCCTACCATACTGAAAATACATGCCAAGTTCCTCACGTGACCCTTGTATCCCCTCTAGCCTTATCTTGCTCACATCAGTTATCTTCTTGCCCTGCCTTGGATGTAGGTCCCTCAGACCTCACAGGACACTGCATAACTGGGACCTCAGTTTGAATACCATCTTCCAAGAGAAGCCCTCTCTGACCATACTATCTAAACTAGAGCATCGTAATTTCACTTGCTCTATTTGCTTCATGGTATTTATCAGAATCTAAATTCTTTTTTATTTACTCCATTATCCATTACCTGCTTCCCTAGTAGAAGCTGGTGCTCCAATGAGAATAGCAAACCCATGGGTATTGTTCAATAGAACCCCTTTGAGAGTTCAGAACAGTGCCTGGAGGCTCCCAGTAAATTCCTGCTGAATGAGTAGATAGAAATGGTCTGTATTCAAGAAGTACTTAACAAATGTGAGCTTCTTTTATGATGATTAAAAACAAAGAATACCTCTTCCATCCTGGTCATTTGTGTTGGCAAAATTTTAAATTTAAAATTGCTTTTGTGTTTTTTCTAACAATAATGTGAGTTGTTTCAGGGGAGGAGAGGCAAGATGAAGCCCATGGAGAGAGGTGAAGCCTTTGCAGCCGATTCCACAGGATCCAGTGTCCTAGTTTTCTCAAAGAGTATTTTAGAGAGACCTGTCACTTGAGAAACAGGGCTTGGGTAAGGGTCAGACCAGAAGTCTTAACCAACAGCATTATCATTTATAACTCTTCATCTAGATGAGTGATTCATTGATATGCATCTGTTTTCTTGGCTACCAGCTCAAAAATTTTCCTAATTTTGGCAGTTCAAGCCACCTAAATGCCCCTTCAAGTTCTATCCTGTCCTTGGCTCTTGGATCTTAGGAGGAAGCAATTCAAGTAATTTTTGTTTGCTTTTTACCAGGCAAGCATCATGTCAGCCTTGTTCCTGACCCCACCTCATTTTCCCTGTAAGTGTGTGGAACTCTTTGGCCACGGCTCCTTCTGGCACTGCAAGTGCCTTGAGGGACAGATTTTCTCTTTTGAACTTATATTCCCAGGGGGATCCCTGTCCCACCACTGGATACTCCAGGCTTTGTATACCTTTATGGACTATGTCTATTATATTTGGCCTGATTGGCTTGCATAGGTGTCTAAGATCTTGAATGGAGCTTGGCCTTTTGCTTAGTGGTGCTTGAATCTCATCATTCTGTACTATGCCTGGAACATCACTCGTGTCCAACAATGGCTGCCATTTGAGAAGCAGCTCTTGCATCAGGCACTGTGCTGTGTGCTTTCTTTGTATCATTGTTAATCCTCCATACAACATTCCAGGCTGTTTATTCCCTGTCCCTTTGCTACAAGAGGCTCAGCTCTGCTCCTTTTCTGGCATTTGCTAATTTTCCCCCAATTCTATCTCTCCTTAGATTTGGTCCTTGCCTTTCCCTTCCAGGAAGGATTGTACTTCAAAGCCTTACTTGAAGACCCTAGAAACTTCACTTTCTTTAAAATCCAGTGAGATAAGAATCATTAACCACTTTTTGCAGGCAAAATGAAATGAGGCTTAATTTTCAGGTTAACCAAACAAGTTCTTTAATTTCTATATTTGATTCACTTAAAAAAATCTTTATTATTTCAATATACCTTTTCTTTATAAAGATTAAAGACAAGAAAGTTGAATTCCTCAAAACTACTATTATGTAATCATTTGTTTACATCCTTCCAGGTTTTTTCCTATACATATAGAATGGAGATTTTAATATTTAAGTAATATGGCATATTGTATTGAAATATGATTATATTTTTAGGTCCTTCCATGTGAATTTCAAATTTCTTTGAAATAAGAAAGTCACACAGAAGCAAGTGCAGGAGAAAGGATTCAAACCTTTATCTTCTGCTTTCAACTCCTCATCTGTTTATACCCTTTCGTCTATGTCGTATAATGAAAAGGAAAGGCCAACAGGAGGCAAATTCTCTGGTGATTATGGGAGGTAGCATTTGTAATCAGGTGCCCTACATTCTTCTGCATTATCTGATAATTTATTTTTTACTCTAAGAGAAACTCTTCATATCTCCAAGAATCTTGTGTTCCACTTTCTGAATGTATCTAGGCACAAAAATACAACATAGAATAGACAGGTTACTGTCTTGCAAGAAAATTTGGAATGGATAATAAAGTTTAGCTTTTAACATCAGCTTTGTCTTCAAATCCTGTATTTGTCATTTTCCAGTGGTGTAATCTTGCATGAGTTATGTCTTCTTCTGAGCATAATTTCTACTATGTAAAATGGAGGTAATAGTTCCCCTCTTGAAGGTGGCTCCTGGAGATTAAGTGAGAAGTATAAATGAGGCATCTAGCAGAGTGCCAGACTCATGAGAGGCCTCCAGTGAAAGACAACTATTATTCTTATTATTTTCATACAATTCTATTTATTTCAAATTAAGATAAAGAGCAAATCCAACTTTAAAAGTGGTATTCGGCATGATTCAATCATTCAAGCACTTAATTCTAAATTATGGATATGTTCAAGTTAAATTTCTTAATATAAAGAAAATCAGCAATTTCCAGTATATATTTTGACTCTTATCAAAGTTGGCCACCATCGTTCTTTGGAGTCAGGACTTTAGCCAAGCTTTCTTGGTGAGCAAAGCTTATATTTACATTAATAAGTTAAACTCAGTGGTTCTCCATAAATAGGAAGGCAATTAGAATAAATGGAACAGAGGATTGAACCCTACTAATTATTTTACCTGGAAACTTTTTCTGATGGTTTTCTTTGCACGATTGCTACATAACATTGTGTTTATGGCACAGAACTTGTCTCTCTAGTTGAAATCCTTGTGATCTAGCCAATGACCCTATGTCAATGTGATCTTGTTGAAAAGAATTACAATGTACAATATATATAATTCTACCCTGTCTTTAGAATCCAAGATTAATATTTAATATGTGACTAGGCAGCCTATTGGAAGAATTGTACCTTACTAATGCTAAAGATAGTGTTTTAATCTGTTCAGGCTGCTATAACAAATAATCATAGATAGGGTAGCTTAAAAACAACAGAAATTTCTTTCTTACAGTTCTAGAGGCTTGGAAGTTCAAGATCAAGGTTCTGGAAGATTTGGTGTCAGGTGAGGGCTAATTCCTCATAGATAGCACCTTCTCACTGCTTGTGGAAGGGATACACAAGCTACCTTGAGCCTATTTTGTAAAGGCACTAATTCCATTCAGGACAGTTCTATCCCATGATCTAATTACCTCCCCAAGGACCCCACCTCCTAATACCATCACCCTGGGAGCTAATATTTCAACATAGAAATTGGGGGGGAGGTGGCATACAAGCATTCATACCATTGCATAAAGAAATCCATTTTAATAGAATTCCAAGAAAAGAGATTTAGAATATTTCCATTGCCATAACTCCTCTTCTGACTTTCATCTTCTTGCTTCCCTCTTATAGAGACTCTTGTGATTACACTGGGCCCATGCAGATAGTGATAATCCAGGATAGCCTTCCCATCTGAAGATCGTTAACTCAATCACATTTGCAAAAGTCCCCTATACCATGTAAGGTAACATATTCAGAGCTTCTGGTATTAGGATGTAAACATCTTATGGGGATATTATTCTGTCTACCATGCCACCCTACACAGGTAGAATCATATTTTAATGATCCACAGATTTCATATTGTATTACAATTTAATTATATCAATGTAACTTGAAGTAAATAAATGCATTGTCTAGGACTTAAGTATTGTTAAAGAGATAGTTTTAGTTTCATCAGTATTTATTTCTTTTCCCTTCACTTTTTACATTGACTCTGCTGTTTACATGTGACCCTGAAAAAGTCGGACTTCTGAGCGCCTCGGTTTCCTCATTTAGAAGAGTTGAACTGGCAGATCTCTAAAGTCCCATTCAGCTAGAATTTTACCCATAACTCTTTTCTATCATTCTACTTTACATTCAGAATTGCAAGGCAGCAGAGGTGCTGGTTTCTCCCCAGAGCAGCAAAAGCCAGAAGACTTGTTTTTATTTGGCTTTGCTCTGTTCTGCATGCCTAAAGCAGCCTAGTAGAGTTTGTGGTTTGGGACTAGAAAAACAATGAATAACTCAGTTTTACCTTTATACTCTCAGAAATAATTGGTACAACCTTTATAACTAGCCTAATAAATAATAGCTCACTGGGAGTTTTGTTCACAGCAAATAATGTTAAACTTATCACAGTGGGTGATAAGAGGTGCTGTATTTACACAAGCCCTAAGGGCATGAGTCATCATCCAAAATGTTGAATTGCATTCTGGTTTTCTATAATGTCATATTTTATTGGAAACATTGTTTTAAATGAACATTCACAATCTTACACTTCCTGGAAATCATTTAAAATCAAATACTAAGGGAGTTAAACTTTTTGTTTTGTTTTGTTTTGTTTTTAGATGACATTTCGGCTCTTGTCACCCAGGTGGGAGTGCAGTAGTGGGATCTCAGCCCACTGTACCCTCCACCTCCCAGGTTCAAGCAATTCTCCCACCTCAACCTCCTGAGTAGCTGAGATTACAGGCGCACGCCACCACACCTGGCTAATTTTTTTTTATTTTTTATTTTTAGTAGAGACGGGGTTTCACCATGTTGGTCAGGCTGGTCTTGAGCTCCTGACTTCAGGTGATCTGCTGGCCTCAGCCTCCCAAAGTGCTGGGATTACAGGCATGCCACCGCACCTTGCCAGGAGGTAAACTTTTAAAATGTAGTTGTTGTTTTTACTGGGCAAGTAAAAACTTGACTATATGAAGAAAAATCCCATTACGAAGCACTTCCTATGTGAAATCTCTAAGCTATTAGTCTAAAGCTGGTAAGTAGACATCAGAATTCATTACATGCCTAAATTTATTTTTGTTGTTGTTTTATTGTGCATTATTCTTTAATATAACATTATTTGTAATATGTCTAACATGCTCTGATCATATAATGCACAAAAAATCTGATGATGAATTTCAGCAAGTGGCCTGAGCACTGGCTGGTGTGAAGATACTGGTACTCTATTGCACTTTTTCTCATTTATACTATTTTTCTCATTTATACTATTTCTTGTTGGCAGCCATGGGCCATTAACCTCCGTCTAAGAAAAGTTAGTATGTTCACTTAGAAGTCACAATTTAAAAAAAACAAAATTGTGGCAATTCTTGTCTCTCTCTAGCAAGATCAATATCAGGTATCTTGTTTGCACTGCTTTCTATGGAAGGGGGAAGGGAGGAGCGGAGAGGAAAAGCGGAGCGCATGGCTGAATGATCAATGCTCAGAAATCATTACAAGTTCCTTCAGAGCATGACTTCCTTATAAATTATTAGTTTAAATTAATGTAATAGCTAAATATCTTTAATATTTATTGAATGTGATCTCCTTCTTAGGTTCTCATCATATTTAACAAATTGCTATTGAATATCTACCTTGTGTCAAGTACTGTGCTAAGCTCTGAGAATACAATGGCAGGCAAACTGGGTAAAGCCCTGTTCATAGTTCTTATATTCTAGGGGGAGAGACAGAGATATTAATCCTGAAATCAGACAGTTGCATTTAAAATTACACTATTATGCTAAGAACAATGTGTTGAACCAAGACAACAACTAAAGAGATAGGATTTTTAAAATATATCAGTTTATATCAGTAATAGAACACTTTATAAAACATCAAGCCTTGTGTGGGTATCCATGTGATTTCACTGAGAGTTTTTTTTTTCTCTAAATTATTTAATTGCAAAGGGAATTTGGCATAACAGGGAGAATTCAACAGCTTTAGAAGCAGCAAAAGAAAATAATGATTAGTCAAGTGACCTTTGCCCAAGATTTCAGATCCATTAAGTCGTGATATGTGGCACAGCTTAATTAACATCCTGAAACTGAAACTTCTATCAGGTATAATAGAAGAAGAAATGTTAAATGCCACCAGACATTTTATTGCACATACAAGGCAAGTATGGAGAAATTTCCATGGCTAATTTTGATAAGAGTCAAGATACATTATATGGTGGAGATTACTGATTTTTTTTTATATTCAAGGAATTTAAATGTAATATAACATCCAGAATGAGATCCTAGAACAGGGAAAGGACATTAAGCAAAAACTAAGGAAATCTGAATAAAGTATAGGCTTTAGTTGATGATAATGTGTCAATATAGGTTCATTAATTGTGACAAATGTACTAATGCAAGATGTTAACAATAGAGAAAACTGGGTGTGGGGTATATGGGAATTCTCTGTACCATCTTTGCAACATTTCTATAAATCTAAAGCTATTTCTAAAATGAAAAGCTTATTTTAAAGATCTGATGCTGCTTTGAAAGTCGTGGAAAGTAAAATTTTTAAGTGGTAGGTGTTTTTGCTTCAGTTTTAACCCAATGCTGTTATACCAATGGTTCTGAAAACTGAGACTTTATTATATTCAACTGCAAGGCTTATAAACCAGATTGCTGAACCTCTGCCGTACCCCCTAGGGCTCTGATTCAGTAGGTCTTGGGTGGGGCTTGAGGATTTGCATTTCTAGCAAGTTACCGGGTGATGCTGATGGTGCTGGTCCACAGACCAAACCCATTGTTACATACAGTAAGTCTTGGAATTCAGACAGAAGCTTTTACTTATCCATCTTCATTAGCAAATGAGGTAAACCGGCTTTATTTGAATTCATTTACTCCTATGGTAGCCAAAGAGTTGATGTCATAATAACTAGTATGTAATAATTTTATCATAATTCCAGCTGATTGAGTTTTATTTTATTGTCCTGTGCACATTATTGGCAATCAGCAAATGCTGTTGTTAATACCTAGCTTAACTTTTGGAAAAGTCATTTACAACAGATAAGTGGAAACTTTGTGATGAAATATAGCTTTACCTGTAAGTCTGCAAGAATGTAATAAAAATCACAGTGGGAATTTGGAATTTGCCTTGGAACTTCTCACCTGACAAATGCATGCCTTTAAACTAAAAGACAAGAGGAAGTCCATGTTTGGATGTTTTTGCCCACAGTTTTTGTCTGTCAGGATAAACGTAGAAAGAGAAGTGTAGGAGGGCTTATTAGTTTGACAGAAGTCAGAGGGTTCTCAGCAAAGACTTGGATTTGTCTCATTAGTCATTGGGCTTTTGCGGGGGTTGGAATGAGGACCTGGGAGAGAGAGCCAACCATGAAGCATTGATGCCCTGATTTGAAGCATCCTCCAGAGCTACATACTAAGACTTAGCTGGGAATAATGACATCCACAGCATTATCATTTCTTCAAGTGGATGGTACAGCTGTGGGGAGATCAGCTCAAAAGTGAATGTGTCAGGTTAGATAAAAATAAATCTGGACTTATCATGTTTCAAAATAAACTGGGTTCAGAAAAGCTAGTTTATTGAAAACTTTTGACAGACCCATAAGTAAGTTTGTGTGCAGTGTCAATTCATTTTAGATCTTTTCTAAAATGTTTTGAAATTTAGTGACTTTAGTAATTACAGGGTAAAACTCCATGTCACTGTTATTACACTGATCTAGATCCTCTAAAATAATCACCTAAAAAGTTTAAGACCACAAAGCAGATGATAGCCCTTGCCCTCAGAAATCAGGGTAACAGAGACCTCCCATACTGTTCATTTGATCTAGGGTTTGTTGCCAATTTCTGCCATCAATATCTGTATTCAAACTTCATATTACTCTGGACTCCAGCCTGCCAGTGCCACTCATGCCATGTGAAGACTCTGTTGACCCCAGCCTCTCTTTCTGCAGAAAGTATGGTTTCCTCCCAAGGAACCGCAGCTCAAGGGTGAAGAGAGAGAAGTATGCACTGCGGGGGTGGAACCGCTCAGCTCAGTCACCTACCAGATGAAGGGAGAAGTTGGGAAGGAATGAAATAGCAATAGGAAAAAATAGCAACTGTCTTCAGAGGGACTGACAGCTAGGATTGTCAAAAGTCCTCCCCCAGCCCTTCATACTCAAGTTTATTTAATAATAATAACACCGAAAGCAATGGAGAAATATGCCTCATCATTCAAAAGAGTGTCTCCTTCATACTGAACACTTTGTGTCTTTTCCTGAGCTTCCAGGATTCAACTCTCCTCTTTTTATTCCTCTTGTCCCTCTGCTCCATGTTACTTCTTTTCCTCTTTGGTGACATATCCCCAAGCCAGGAGAATAACAGGATAATATAATGGTATGCATTTAGTGACTTATTTTCTTCTCTTGTACATTGTTGCCTGGGATTAATGATTCAGATTCAATTTTTGCTTTCTATCTATTTTTGGTTCCTTCTGTTTTCTGTTCTTTTTATTTCACAAGCATTTGTGCTTGTCTACACTCTTATTTATGCTTTCTGGTTCTTCTGTGATTTTCTCAATGACACTAGTCAATATAAACATATCATTATACTGCTGTCCAGGGATTTTAGCTAAGCCCTCTGTCCCCACTCTTTAAAAAAAAAATTCACGCTGCTGTTTCTATTTTTTAAATTATTATAGCATAGAGTTATAGACTTTACCTGGTATAATATAGTCAAGATTTCCCACTTTTTGTTTAACTTTAGCAATTAAGTCAAACTACTGCTTGCTAATGAAGACCAGTTTTATTCTCATGTTTTGAGGGTGTGCTAATTCCCCTGAGACTAGGACTATGGCACTGGTAAATGCCATCTCTCAGGAACCAGAGGGGGAAACAGTGTATGCTGGGAGAAGTTTGTTCACAGATCTATTAAGCAACAAATACACAGAACAGAAGCTTCCTAATATTAGGGAGAAAATTGGGGCTCAGAACTGGAAAATGAAGTTTCTAATCCTGGTTTTTCCATTTACTAGTCATGTAACCTTAAGTGTATTTTCTAACCTGTTAGAAACTTCATGATTTTTCATCTGAAAAATGGAAATGGTGTTTGCTCTGCTATCCTCCTGAGGTTGCTATGCAGATAGAGTGAGACTTTGCAAATGAAAACAAATTGCAAATACTTTCATTAGTGTAAACTATAAAGATGCAAACTTAATTCTTTTCCAGTGAAGACTTAGCTTGCGTATATTTGATTGTTATGAGATTTCTAACACTTCTTCATGACACCTGCTTTCTCCACTGCTATGATACCAGGGCACTTGGCTGTGTCTCTATGGGTGTATACACATTGAAACTTCCCCCTTCCTGGGAGGAAAATTTGCAGTTACTGAGCAGACTCCTCAGGGCCCGTTGACCCATGTCCAGATAAGAGCACAGGCTATGGGGCCGGACACACCTGGGTTTAAATACCAACCTGCCATAGCTGTGTGTTTTTGGGCAAATGTTGCAACTTCTCAAAGTTGGAGGTCTCTCATCTGTAAAACTGGGACAACTGTTTCATTTAGGATTCTTGAGCGACACTGTCCAACTCATAATTGTTCCGTAGTTACAACACTGAACAAATAATAATAATGTTGCCATGTTACATACATGGCAGCAACAAGGCAAATATTATTGAGAAAGGAGGCTGGGAATAAGATCAGAAGACAGGCAGGAAGAATTGCTTGCTGCAGATCTTGTTCAATTAATCAGATAAGGTATCTCAAGCCCCGGTGTTTGAGCTTCTGACCCCTTACTCTCCTGGGCTGACTGTGTATCATGGTTCTCTGACCTCTCTTGAGATGGGCATTCCTGGGCCTTAAGCTTGTGATACCCCCTTAAAGACAAGGGAAAGACAACATGTGGTATTGTGGTGTTGAACAGTACTTGGGTTGTAAGCTGGGATTTTTGATGTCTTTCAGCAGAGGTAACTCTGAAAGCTTAAGATAATGCCTACAACTACTGTTACCATAGAGAGCTCTAACCCCACTTTCTAACAGTGGAGTGGAGATGTGAATTATTACTCAGAGAAACAAAGGAATGGTTTGAGGTGACAAATGTAGAAAAAAACTGTGCTCCACACTGCTCTTGATCAACAGGGACTGAAGGCCGAATGATGGAAATCCTCTTAGGGAGAGACTGACAGTGCCAAATAATCATCTTTGACAAGCCTTGCTCTGTCAGTTTTAGGCAAATTAGCAAATTCAAATAGATGGCAACTGCGCCTTGTCTTTCCAGCTATGGTGATTCTGAGGCTCAGTGTGATACTTTTAACTGCTTGCCTGATCAAAATGCCTGAAAGCTATGTCCATGTCTCTAGAGTATCATTAAAAGAAAATGGAAGCTTATCCACTGGTGCCTGCCAATCTTTCCCATCACACGCTATGTTTGATTGACATGTGACACTCTCCTTCATAGTACGTTGGGAGCCCAGAACTAGCCTGTGGTTCTTAAAGGAAATGTAAAGAGCCCAAGTCATTTTAAAAAGAAGTTATTTTTCTAAAGGAAAGAGCCTACTATTTGCTCACTTTTCTCACCTTATGTTCCTGAAATACTTTGTGTTACATAGCTTCTGAAACTTTTGAGTTACTGTTGGAGAAATAGCAACCTATGTTTCCTCTGTGTTAGATCTCCCTGCATCTGAGATGACAAAGAAAACATAGAGAATTGACTTCCTTTATTCCAACCTTGGCTCTTATCTTATTGCTGGTAACTTGATGGCTGAGGCATATTCTTGAGTTTATCCATTACCTTATGTTTCATCTTTGGGTCCAAGCCAATGCTTGATTGCTTGTCTCCTGTTCACAGTGTTTGGATTGCTGTGCAGATGACACTAAAGTGGGTTTTGTAGTGAGACCTGTGAATAGAAATAAGAAGAAACTCTTCTTTTTGAACTTTACAATGATAAGTTCTTGTCAATACAATGTAATATGCAATGGCTTGATCTTCTTTGTATCCCCTAAGTTATGCAACAGATACAAAAAATGATTGAGAACTAGCCAAGTCTCAGATTGAACAATGCTTTTGTAGACTTTCTCCTTTCTGGTTCTAGAGTAGTTGATTGGCCCCATTAAGAATTCAAAATGCTGCTTTGGGTGTTTTCATTCCTGGTTAACCTCATGATGGCTGTTATAAGATGTCTTCATTTCCTTCTGTCCTCCATGTACATTTCTTAACAGATAACCTACCCTCCTTTTTTAACTGTAAAGTCAAAGAAAGCTTTTAATTAATTTTATCTCTGTTGAATATCTTAGTACATTTGTTTCTCTTCCTTGCTAATTCTCTAAGGAAAAGGGTAAACAATGGCCCATGGACCATATCTGGCCTGCTAGCCATTTTTTAAATCAAGTTTTACTGGAATACATTCATGCTCATTCATTTATTTATGTCTGCTTTCACAATACAGTGGCAGTGTTGAATAGTTGAGACAGAGAACATGTGGCCTAGAAAGCCTAAAATGTTTACCATCTGGCTCCTGACAGGAACAGTTTGCTTACCCCTCCTCTTAAAAAAAAAATAGTGATGGTTTTCCTTATAGGAACCCCTACCCCAGTCCATGGATCCCACCTCCTCCTGACCCCTCCATTATGTCTCCATCAATCTCTGTTCTTCCTCACATCATCAGTTTCTTCTCTAGTCACTCTTCTTCCTTTGTTCAACTTAGGTGGCTTTAATGAAAGATGGTTCAATTTCTTATGAGTGACATAACAATTCCTGGAGGAACGATGCCTGCAGAATGAAGAATAATAACAGCCGGTCTCTAAGGGCCTGTTCTCTGCACAGCACCTCCAATTCAGTATTCAGTCATCATGCTGGGGTGTTCGAATGCTCCCTCCTTCAAGCCAAGTGGGATAATGCTCCAACCCCTCTATGCGTTTACTGATGCAGTCACCTGAGATAGCCTTTTCCCATTCACTTGCTTGCTATCCTAATCCTACCTATTTTTCAAAATTCAGCTGAAATAACACTTTTTTCCACACAAAATGTTTTATTTCCACAAACCTAATCTTTCTCTCCTTTCAAACACAAGCACTTCAAAGCATTTTGGTGCCTTCTATAATATTTATCACAGTCTGCTTTATATTTCAGTTACGTGTCTATTTTCTCCTCCCACTTCTCACTACAGCAATGGTAGAATCTTTGCCATATTTATTTTTTATGTCTATACAGTACCTAGTGTTGTTTAGACTCTACCTAGATTCCATTGAATTGGTTTGGATTTCTCTTACCAGAAATGTGAAACCTTTGTGAATAAAGGATTTCGGGTTCTCTAAGCCATTTGTCTGAAATAATATGTATGTAATCCTGAGGAATAGCTGTCATGTACACCTCGGGTTTTGCCTTTGGAATATTATGTCAGCTTTGGTGAATTTTAGTCTCCATTTGTGGCATTTTAAATAACATGTTAGTCTTGTTTATTTTTCATAAATCTGTCCTGTTATTCTAAAAATCCTATCTTACATGGAAATGCCAAGCTGGTTATAAACAACTGAACATTTTCACAACTGGAAAGCTTAAGATGGAATTTGCATGATAATGTCTACAGAATTTCATTTATTCTTCCTGGTGAGTGCACCAGTTTAAATTTTGAATTGATAATGAGCACTGCCTCTTCAAGGGAATTAGCTGGAGAAAATATCAATGTATGTCAGGTTTCTTTATGGTTTCAGAAAGACGGTTATGAATGCCCTTTAGAGACTATTCTTGAAGGCATATTTTTGTATACAATTTAGTTCATCATCTTAAATCTTTTCTTAGCTCTACCATCCCTGCTGTTGTTAAGTAATTTAACTCCTCTTAATGGTTGGGCACTAGCTCGGCAGGCAGCACCCTGCGTCAGCATGCTCCTGTTTCATGGCCACAGCCCACAGCCATAACCCTGACCAGCTGTCTGGAAATGTGGGCAGTAAGGAACAAGGGAAACTGGTCAGCAGTGTGGCTTTGCCTCTACAAATTCTTTTCTGGGGAGAAAAATCCCACTCAGGACATATTTATCACTATAAACATTATTAAAGAAGATGGAAGACAAAGATCTGTTATCTTAAGATAAATATTTATCACATTCTACCTTAGTGTCAGTTTGTCTTTTTTTTTGCTCAGGTGTCTGGGGACAGGTCTTAGATGTTCTGGTTTTTAATCTATTATATCTTATAAGTATGATTAAATTATTAAATCAGATAAGCCTATTAACATTTAAATAGATAATTCAAATGATTTAAATAAGGTGATTTAAATAAGAGAAGATTGAAATAAGATGATTTAAGTAAGAGGAGAATGGAAGCACAGGGGTCCAGACTGGTAATTCTTTTTTGAACCTTAATATGCATGTAATCAAAGAAACAGTGATTTAAGTGTTACTTGGCATCGTATCATAGTTTTAAGCTAGAAGCAACCCACAGAGATTAACTTTCCTTATAAGCCCAAAGGGATGAGTTGCAGGATCCCAGGCCACAGCGCTGGTGACAACTTAGGACTTAACCCTCCACGTCTTTCCTCTGAGTCATATGTTCTTTCTATGATGCCATACAATTCTTTCTTCAGTCATTTGAGACATACTGTTTTATTAAAATGAGTTCTAACCCAGAAATTAAAGGCATGACTAAACCACATTTCTCTGGAATCTTTCTGTAAATTTCTTTTAAACACCAATCCAAAAGCATCGTTGTTCTTGTATGTTTACTCCACACCCCTCAATTCAAAATAGCTAACATTTGCTGAATGCTGACAATGGGGCAGGAAGCCCTGTTCTAAGGGCTTACACATACTAAATCATTTTAATATCACAAAAGCCAACGCCAGAGGCACTGTTATCATCTGTCTTATAAATAAAGCAGGTTTGACAGACTCTAGTAATCTGACCAAAAGCCCATGCTCTGAACACTATATCCATACTGCCTCTTAGATGAAACTATAGCATGTACTCATCAGGAGCTACACAGAACTGCGTGGGTAATCGCACCCACTGGGTGGCTGCAGACTAAGCCCTTACTCTTTCTCAAGGGTCTTTAAAACTGTTGCTTTGAGCCTGTCACTTCCTTTCTTACACATGGAAGCTCAAAGTATCTCAAAGCACAGTTGCTGATGACCACCAGATTAGAACTGTCTCACCTTAAAGAGGAAATCTCTTTGCCTATTGATTCAAGGTGGCATGAATATGCTCAGGTGTCCTCCAAACACCTGTGCTGCTATAAGTTGTATCAATAGCACAGTAGGATTATTCTCCATCTGATTATTCTCCATCAGTGGCCTTTGTGTGACAGCTTCATTGTAAGCAGTGCGAAGCTGTGATATTCAATAATCTGGAGAATATCCTTTTCTATCAGCCCCTGTACCGAACTCTCAGGAAAATTTACCTGCTTCACAATTATTTCTGTCCAGATTGTCTAGAGTCAAATGAATGCTCTGGGCATTTAAGATACATTGAATTTCTCCAAAGAATTCTGCCATTACTTAATCTGATGCCGTGCCTGAATATTAGGAAGGCGCTCTTTGGTTGTTTTTGACTATGCTATACAGTCTTAGGGGAAGGCCTCGGAGCAGTAATAGGAGATAGCTGTGGGGATGTGTGCTCAGGAAAGTCATTGAGAGTCCTTGTAACTAAAGGTGATCTGTAGGGTAGGAGAAACAGCAGAAGTGTAAGTAAGTGACAGAGGCAGGCTACAGACCTTCCAATGGACATGATAAAACTGGAAGGCTGTCGGGTGTGGTGGCTCACGCCTGTAATCCCAACATTTTGGGAGGCCAAGGCAGGTGGGTCACCTGAGGTCAGGAGTTCGAAACTAGCCCGGCCAACATGGCGAAGCCCCATCTCTACTAAAAATACAAAAAAATTAGCCAGGCGTGATGGTGGACACCTGTAACCCCAGCTACTTGAGAGGCTGAGGCAGGAGAATTGCTTGAACCCGGGAGGCAGAGGCTGCAGTGAGCTGAGATCATGCCACTGCACTCCAGCTTTGGGGGACAGAGTGAGACTCCATCTCAAATAAATAAATAAATAAAATACAAAAAGTAGCCGGGCATGGTGGCACATGTCTCTAGTCCCAGTTACTCGGGAGACTGAGATGGAAGAATCGCTTGAACCCAGGAGGCAGAGGTAGCAGTGAGCCGAGATCACGCCACTGCACTGCAGCCTGGGCGACAGAGTGAGGCTGTGTTTCAAAAAACAAAACAAAAACAAAAAAGTGGAAGGTCCCTACTACTGAGGGCATGCTGTCAGTGGGACACTAGAGCAGAAACCCCTAAGCTGAGATGATGAGATACAATGTTTTGTAGCTTAGGCTCATACAATCTGAGTTGTGAGTTTCACAGAGGTTGATAAAATGTTTTAATTTTCTCCAAATCACATCTGTTTATTAATTCCTAAGTCAAGTACGATTTGTGTGCTTCTTCTAGGCTGAAAATGTGTTTCAAGACCAAGTCAAGTTAATCATCCTGTACCACTGCTATTTCCAGAAAACAAATGTAATCTCACTTGGGTGAATGTTTTGGTCTTAAACCGGCTTGTTGGCATTCTCACCTCATCAGCTCTTTGCAGTAATTCCCATTCAGTCAGTAGACTGTTCTTAAATGCTTTTTCTCCCTTCCTCCTCTGACAAACTCAAAATGTCCCAGTTAAAGGAAAATTCAACAACTATAGCTGGTGTGGAAGGGATTGAGGGATATCAAAAAGATGAACCAATTTCAGAGAAGATCGCTTTCTGACAGCAAAGCTTGTAAGGATCGTGATGATGGTTTATATTAGTGATCAGTAGAAGTAGCCCACTCTGGGGAAAGGTTAACAACTATGTTCCTGATTCTATTAACAATACTTCTCAAATTTATTAAGAGATAAACCCTACCTATGCATATTGTGGGTGGGGGATGAATGAATGAATGAATACAGAAAATTGTTTTTCATGGCAGTTAGAATAGGATTCCTCCGTTTTCCTGGAAAAGACCCATCTTTGTTGATTGTTTTTGTAAACCCATTTGATTACAGGCTGAGCCCTCAGGGTCGGTAGGATGTGCTGGTTCTCATACTAAGACAGTTTAGCTGAGCTCACTGCATATGAAAGAAAATAGATTAAAAGTTGTACTGAGGCTCACGCTTGTAATCCTAGCACTTTGGGAGGCCGAGGCGGGCAGATCACAAGGTTAAGAGATCGAAAACATCCTGGCCAACATGGTGAAACCCTGTGTCTACTAAAAATACAAAAATTAGCTGGGTGTGGTGGCATGCACCTGTGGTCTCAGCTACTCAGGAGGCTGAGGCAGGAGAATCACTTGAACCCAGGAGGCAGAGTTTGCAGTGAGCCGAGATCACGCCACTGTACTCCAGCCTGGCGACAGAGCGAGACTCCATCTCAAAAAAAAAAAAAAAAAAAAGTTGTACTGAGAGGAGTAGATCTCGTGAGAGGGAGCAGTGGTGAAAGACGGGAGAGAAGTGAAAGTCCAAAGGAAGTGCAGAGAGAAATAATTGAAACTGCCTTTGTAAAACTTATGACAGAGAGAGAAAACTAATGTAGCTGACTCCATCTTGCTTCTAACCTCACAAACTATCTTTGCTCATTCCTGGGTGTAGGTGAAACTAAGTATGAGAGCCGTTTACTTTACAGTTTGACTTTAAAATAAAGACGATAATAGTTCCTTCCTCCAACTAACCCCCTACTTGTTCAGGGACTGAAATCGCCTTTGTAAAACTAATAAAAGGCCACAAGGTTAGAATTATGGTAAAGACCTGAATTCTGCTAAGACCTATGCATAGTTAAATGATAACTAGTTATTGTTTCCTAACTTGCTTGATACTCAGGAGTCACAAGATTTGTAAGTTCTCTAATTGGTCCTATAGACAACACTGTTTTAAAATGTCAGACTGGTGTTGGAAATATTTTTTTCAGACTTTGCATTGTGGTGAAACAACTGACACCACCTGAACCAATGACCCCCACCTAGGAACTGACTCAGCACACAAAGACAATTTCAATACTCCTATGATTTCATTCCCAACCAATCAGCAGCACCATTCTCTAGCTCCTTACCCACCAAATTATCCTTAAAAACCCTAGCCTCCAAATTCTTAGGGAGGTTGATTTGAGAAATATCTCTCATCCTTCTGCTCAATTGCCTTACCATAAACTCTTTCTCTGCTGCAACACTGCTGTCTCACTGTGTTGGCCTTATTTGTGCAGTGGGTGACAAGAATCCAGTGGGTTATAACAGAAGTGGGCAAAGAGAGGTGTCTATTGGGGATTCTACAATTACTTTTTTAAGAAAAATTTTCAACTATATACTAGACAATAGCTTAATGTACCCCCATGTAACTATCACCTGGCTTCAACAATTATCAACTACATGGCCAATCTAAACTCTTAACTTACTCCCCTCACCTCCGTTACTTTTTTTTTTCCAGACAGAGTCTCACTCCGTTGCTCAGGCTGGTGTGCAGTGGCGCAATCTCAGCTCACTGCAAGCTCCACTTCCCGGGTTCACGCCATTCTCCTGCCTCAGCCTCCGAGTAGCTGGGACTACAGGTGCCTGCCACCACGCCCGGCCAAATTTTTTGTATTTTTAGTAGAGACAGGGTTTCACTGTGTTAGCCAGGATTGTCTTGATCTCCTGACCTTGTGATCCACCCACCTCAGCCTCCCAAAGTGCTGGGATTATAGGGGTGAGCCACCGCGCCTGGCCACCTCCCTTACTTTTTAAAGCAAACCTCGAGCATCACATTTTACCTAGATAAAGTTGTGTGTCTTTCTGAACCATAAGACTTTTTTATGACAAAACTCCAGTATCATCAACAAAAAACCCTGGCAATTCCTAGGTATCATCAAATATCAGTGTTCCAATTGCCTCATGAGTGTAAGAAAACATTTTATTTTGCAACATAAAGAAAAGTACATAAACCATAGGTTTACAGTGTAATGTGTGATACGGTTTGGATCTGTGTTCCCAATCAAATCTCATGTTCAACTGTAGTCCCCAGTGTTGAGGGTGGGCCTGGTGGGAGTGTAACCGCCCAGTGGGTTCACCTTGCCTGCTGCCTAGACAAAGCTGATTTATCAAGACAGGGGAATTGTAATAGAAAAAGAGTAATTCACACAGAGCAGGCTGTGCAGGAGACCGATGTTTTATTATTACTCAAATCAGTCTCCCTGAGCATCCGGAGATCAGAGTTTTTAAGGACAATTTGGTGGGTGGGGGGAAGCCGTGAGCCAGGAGTACTGATTGGTTAGGTAGCAGATGAAATCATGGAAAGTCAAAGCTGTCCTCTTGTGCTGAGCCAGTTCCTGGGTGGGGTCACAAGATCAGATGAGCCAGTTTTTTCCATCTGAGAGGTGCCAGCTGATCCATCAAGCTCAGGATCTGCAAAATATCTCAAGCACTGATCTTAGAAGCAGTTTAGGGAGGATCAAAATCTTGTAGCCTTCAGCCACATGACTCCTAAACCATAATTTCTAATCTTTGGCTAACTTGTTAGTCCTACAAAGGCAGTCTAGTCCCCAGACAAGAAGGAGGTTTGTTTTGGGAAAGGGCTTATGTTAGTCTATTTTCACACTGCTAATAAAGACATAACCAAGACTGGGTAATTTATAAAGATAGAGGGCTAATGGACTCACAGTTCCACGTGGCTGAGAAGGCCTCACAATCATGGTGGAAGGCAAAAGACATGTCTTACATAACAGCAAGCAAGACAGAATGAGAGACAATCGAAAAGGGAAACCCCTTGTAAAACCATCAGATCTCGTGAGACTTATTCACTACCACGAGAACAGTATGGGGGAAACCACCCCCATGATTCAATTATCTCCCACTGGATTCCTCCCACAATACGTGAGACTTGTGGGAGCTAAAATTAAAGATGAGATTTGGGTGGGGAAGCAGCCAAACCATGTCAGGGCTGTTATCATCTTTGTTTTAAACGATAAACTATAAACTAAGTTTCTCCCAAAGTTAGTTCAGCCTACATCCAGGAAGGAACGAGGACAGCGTAAAGGTTAGAGCCAAGATGGAGTTGATTAGGTTAGCTCTGTCTTACTGTCTCAGTCATAATTTTGCAGAGGCAGTTCAGGAGGTGATTGGATCATGGGGTCAGTTACTCATTATGGTTTAGTACCATCCCCCTTGGTACTGTCCTTATGATAGTAAGGTCTTGTGAGATCTGGTCATTTAAAAGTGTGTAACACCTCCCCCCTCTCTCTCTCGTTCCTGCTTTTGCCATGTGACATGCCTGCTCCCCCTTTGCCGTGATTGGATGCTTCCAGAGGCCTCCCCAGAAGCACATGTCACTATGTTTTCTGTACAGCCTGTAGAAATGTGAGCCAATGAAACCTCTTTTCTTATAAATTACTCAGTCTCGGGTATTTCTTTATGGCAATGTGAGAACAAACTAATACAATGTATTTTCATAAATAAATGTATCAATATAACAAGGACCCCAATAAAGATGCAGAGTATCACCAGCACCCCAGAAATCCCACCCCCTTCAGTGATTATTCCATACACAGGTAACCAATATCTGGATTTGGAATGGTTTGTAGACTCAAAAGTATGCATTCTTTGTGTTTGGCTGAACATTATGGTGGTAAGATATACATTTAAAAGTATATTTGAAATAATATTTGTGGGCCAGGCGCAGTGGCTCACTCCTGTAATCCTAACACTTTGGGAGGCCGAGGCAGGCAGATCACGAAGTCAGGAGATCGAGACCATCTTGGCCAACATGGTGAAACTCCGTCTCTACTAAAATATAAAAAATTAGCCAGGCGTGGTGGCACATGCCTGTAATCCCACCTACTTGGGAGGCTGAGGCAGGGGAATTGCTTGAACCCGGGAGGTGGAAGTTGCAGTGAGCTGAGACCACCACTGCACTCCAGCCTGGTGACACAGCAAGACTCCATCCCTCCCCCACCCCCCAACAAAAATAATAATAATATTTGTGTATTGTACTTATTTGATGTACTTTGTAAGTTTTCTTATTTGTGTTTCCCTTCCTTTATTTTTTTTTTCTTTTTGAATTTGCCACTCATTTGCTGAAGAAACTGATATATCTGTCTTGCAGAATTTTTCACATGCTGGAATTTGCTGGTTCCTACCCAGGAGTTAAACATGTTCCTCTATATTTCATACTAACCATGAGTGAGAACTAGAGGCTTGATTAGAATCAAATTTTATTTATTTTTTTTATTTTTGAGACAGAGTCTCATTCTTTCACCCAGGCCGGGGTGCAGTGGCTCAATCTCGGCTCACTGCAATCTCTATCTCTCCAGTCCATCTCTTGCCTCAGCCTCCCGAGTAGCTAGGATTACAGGCACATGCCACCATGCCCAGCTAACTTTTTGTGGTTTTTTTAGAGTCTGGGTTTCATCATGTTGCCTAAGCTGGTCTTGAACTCCTGACTTCAAGTGATCCACCTACCTCAGCCTCCCAGAGTGCTGGGATTACAGGTATGAGCCACCACACCCAGCCCAATTTTTTTATAAGAATATAAAGAGGATTTTAAAAGCAGCTCACTCCATCCCTCTTACAAGACCATCAGTAAATTTTGCATTGTTCTTTATCTGGGTGGGTAAATAGATCCTTGGGGGAGCTCAGAGAGGAGAATACAAATAGAGCTGACATTTGGGATACAAAAAGATGGAAGATACATATAATGTTAACAGCAGAGGCCTTTTAAAGATGTTATGAATGTGTCCTCAATAGTGTTGAGTGCTCGTATTTTATAGTGAACACAGTTAAAAACAGGCATGCCTGGACAGGCGAGGTGGCTCACACCTGTAATCCTAGCACTTTGGGAGGCGGAGGCGGGTGGATCACTTGAGGTCTGGAGTTTGAGACCACCCTGGCCAACATGGTGAAACCCCGTCTCTACTAAAAATACAAAAATTAGCTGGGCGTGGTGGCGGGTGCCTGTAATCCCAGCTACTTGGGAGGCTGAGGCAGGAGAATTGCTTGAACCCAGGAAACAGAGGTTGCAGTGAGCCGAGATCACGCCATTGCACTCCAACCTGGGCAACAAGAGTGAAACTCCATCTCAGAAAAAAAAAAAAAAAAAAAAAAAAAGCAAAACAACAACAACAAAACAACAGCACACACAGCACACCCAGGGAAGAAGTTTCCCTGACTTGCTCATCACTGGCAGCCACCCTCCCATAGTGGGATAGACCACACAAGCTGGTGAAGCATCCTGTCCTGCCCATCAGACTATCTGCTTCCTCATCTTCCAGGTGTGTCCCATGCAACTTCCTGATGTTCATCTGGGTTCTCAACTTGGCTTTCTTGTGGGATGAGGACACACTTAACATTCTAATCCAATTCACCAATATATTTCTAGCATTCTGTGATATATTAGTCTAACTTCCCAGGGTCTCACATCATAAAGTGATCTAATAGAAGCAACTCTTTTCTCTTCTTTTCTTTTTTTGCTTGTTTGTAGAGACAGGGTCTTGTTATGTTTCCCAGCTGATGTTGAACTCCTGGCCTCAGTGATCCTTCTGTCTCAGCCTCCCAAAGTGCTGGGATTACAGGTTTGAGACACACACCCAGCCCCTGATAAAAAGCGATATTCTGAACCTCTGTCACTGAACCAGACTCTGAGCCACAAATTCCACAGCAACATGTTGGGAGGTTTAGAGTTTCCTTCCAGAATGTCATTCATCCTCTCTCTGTTTCATCTCTTCACTGGAAGAATGACTCAGGTTCCACTCAGGGCCATCTGATGAAAGACAATACGTTTTCTGTCTGGCTGCAACAAGACATCACTGGAAGCATATAAATTAAATATTAGTACAACTTTTCTGAAACCAGAAACTTCAGACAAAAAGCCACCAAAAAAAAGGTCTTTGTTCCTGGGAGCTTCTCTTAAGAGAATGCCAGCTATGAAAGTCAGTGGTGTGTGACCTGTTCAGGTACTAGACTAAGGGAGATTAAAGGATAAGCATTTACATTGTGTTCGCCATGGAATTTTTGTTGTTGTTGTTTGTTTCTTTTTTTGTCTCTCATAGGGAACCGTTGCTGTGGGGTAAACCAGGGTATTTTGTAGGTGAGAGTCCTAAAGTTAGGTAGCTTATGGGGTTGCTGCTGTAGATGTGTTAAACCTGACAGGTAAATATTTAAAAAGTTTGTGTGCATATGTGTTTTCCTGGAAAAAGCATCCATAGATGTCCTCAGATTTCCAGAGTTCTATGATCAAAAAAGGTTAAGAACATAGAAATCACAGATATTCTTCTCAGGTTAATAATATGTCAAATGAACTGTGGATGACAGAGGAGGGGTGCCCCTGAATAATGCAACTGAATAATGTGGAGAATAATGAACAATGTGGAGAAATCTATGTTTTGTATTTTCTTCAAATTAGTGTTTCTGAGGAGACTAGTGTTACAGCTTATTTGAAAACCTTTTCGTGGAGAGGTGAAGTTGCCATGTAGTGATCCTCCTACATGAGGTCCATGTAGGTGACCTCAGCCTCACTGGCATGAGCACTGCCTCCAGAGTCTTTCTTCCAACTTTCTTTCCAAATAGTCACCTGACCTTACCATCTTAAGTCTTTTGTTGACTTAAAAAAAATTTTTTTAGAGAAAGAGTCTTGCCATTTTGCCCAGGCTGGTCTAGAACTTCTGGGCTCAAGCCATCGTCCCGCTTCAGCCTCTTGAGTAGCTGGGATTATAGGCATCCCCCACTGCACCCAGCCTTCATGGACATTTTTGTCTCATCTGTTTTTATGGTGATGACTGCCCACATTCTCTTGGAAGAGAAGACCATTTATTGCCTCCCAATTATAGGGAAGTAAGAAATAAAGCAAAGAGAAAGAAGTAAAGAGCTATACCAAAGGTAACAATTTTGTGATAAACTTTAAAGATTAATTTTTATCATGTAATGGAGAGATCATTTATTGATTTTTTTTTTTTTTGAGACGGGATCTCACTCTGTCGCCCAGGCTGGAGTGCGGTGGCGTGATCTTGGCTCACTGCAACCTCGGCCTCCCAGGTTCAAGTGATTCTCCCACCTCAGCTTCTCGAGTAGCTGGGACTACAGGCACGCACCACCAGGCCTGGCTAATTTTTGTATTTTTTGGTAGAGACAGGGTTTCACCATGTTGGCCAGGCTGATCTCGAACTCCTGACCTCAAGCGATTGACCCACCTCAGCCTCCCAAAGTGCTGGGATTACCGGTGTGAGCCACTGCACCCAGACTGAGAAAATGGGTTTTGAATGGGCAAGAAGGTGAAAGTTTACTTAACTTTCTTGCTTCTCTTGAATTAGGTTTCAGTAATGTATGTTCATCCATCGTATGGTTTAACCAGCTGTGAAATCCCTGGACGTCAGACCTATTCAGATGGAGCTGGGAGAAGGTCTAAAACAGAGGGTACAAAGCAGCCACCCCTGGACTGGATCTAGTCCACAGTCTTGAAGAGTGGGTAGCTTGAATAGTGTTGTTATATTTAATTAAAATTTTGGAGATAGTGCATAAATTCAGTTTATACTGAAAAGTGGAAGATGTAATAGCATTGATGTGGCAGTGAGTAATGAGAGCTGGAAATGGCCCTTCTCTACATAGAGCGTGTGCAATCCAGTTTGCCAAAATCCCCACCATTCTCATCCAGGCTGCATCCCTCATTAGGTTATAAGATTTTAAAGTGGACCCCTGAGACCATGCAGGACTCTTTGTGCTAAGCTTGGATTTTATTCTGTGGGCATTGGAGAGTTATGAAAGCATTTTAGTTGGGAAAAGTAGAAAGATCAGATTTATGGATAATGGCCTAGAGGAAAGTAAAACAGAAGGTGGAGAAACCAATTCAGGAGATAACTATAGTAATCCAGATAGGAAATCATGAGAGCCTGAACTAAAGCACAGTTATTAGGATGACATAGGAGACAAAATTGAGACTTGTTAAGGAGGTTGAAGCAACTAGCATCTAGCAAGTGACTAGGTGGAAGATTAGGAGAGAGATGAAGTTTAGTCCAGGAAGACTTGAGTGACAGAAAATTGAAGCCATTTGTTAGTATAAGTAGTAAAAAGGGAAGAACAGTTTTGGAGACCATTAATACATTCTAGCTTTTTAAATGACAAGATATACCAATCAGATGTAGCCAGGGTGTGTTGTAGAAAGTCAAGGAGGGAGCCTATGGAATGACCCAGCTCCAGCAGCAGGGGCTGGCCTGTAGGCTGCTGATGGGGCCGTGTGGGAGGCTGAACTAGCGGTCATCACTTCTGTCTAGTCTGTTCAGGCTGCTATTTCAAAGCACCATAGACTGGGTGGCTTATTAACAACAGAAATTCATTTCTCACAGTTCTGGAGACTGAAAGTCTGAGATCAAGGCACTAGCAGATTTGGTGTTTGGTGAAGGCCCACTTCCTGGTTCACAGATGATGCCTTCTCACCGTGTTCTCATATCACAGAAGGGGCAAGGCAGCTCTCTGGGGCTTCTTTACTAAGGGCATTAATCCCATTCATCTTGACTCTCCCTTCATAACCTAATTACCTGCCAAAGGCCACATCTCCTAATACCATCACATTGAGAGTTGAGGAGTTAAACACATGAATTTTGGAAGGATACAAACATTCAAAATGAAATAATTACCTGCATTATCTTTTAAATTGAGAAGTATCACCCTCTAGGGATGTTAGAGCAATGGCCATCTAATAAAAGGGTGAATCAGTGTCTTCTGGAGAGTTATTTAAATTCAGAGATAACCAGACCCCAGCCATATCTTCTGAATCAGCATCTCCTGGGTAGGCCTGGGTATGTCCATCACCAGCAAACTCCCCAGGTGGTTATTATGGCTTCTGCACTTACCTCCCAACTAATCCTTTTTGGACCTCGGCTGCTGTTTTGTGCATTGCTGCCTGGTAATTGTGTGTTGTTTACTGTCAACTTAGCCAATCTTCTTCCCTGCTGCTCAAAATATTTTCATACTCTGAGTTCATGTCCTTTGCAGGGACATGGATGGATCTGGAAACCATCATTCTCAGCAAACTAACACAGGAACAGAAAACCAAACAGCACTCATAAGTGGGAGTTGAACAATGAGAACACATGGACACAGGGAGGGGAACTTCGCACACTGGGGCCTGTCAGGGGGTGGGGGGAAAGGGGAAAGGGGAGGGAGAGCATTAGGACAAATACCTAATGCATGCAGGGCTTAAAACCTAGACGATGGGGCTGGGCGCGGTGGCTCATGCCTGAAATCCGAGCACTTCGGGAGGCCGAGGCGGGCAGATCATGAGGTCAGGAGATCAAGACCATCCTGGCCAACATGGTGAAACCCCATCTCTACGAAAAATACAAAAATTAGCTGGGCATGATAGCACATGCCTGTAGTCCCAGCTACTCAGGAGGCTGAGGCAAGGGGATCACTTGAACCCAGGAGGTGGAGGTTGCAGTGAGCCGAGATTGCACCACTGCACTCCAGCCTGGTGACAGGGTGAGACTCTGTCTCAAAACAAAGAAACAAAAACCTAGATGACAGGTTGATGAATGCAGCAAACTACCATGACACATGTATACCTATGTAACAAACCTGCACGTTCTGCACATGTATCCCAGAATTTAAAGTATAATAAATAATTTTTTAAAAAGAGAAAAATTTTCATTCTCAGTACCCCTCCCTTACATATGAGCATATCTCCTTTTTATACCCTCCTGCTTACTCTTTCCTCTTTAAATGCAGAAGCTCCCAAAAACTTCTTTGGAAAAAGCACAGGTCACAAATGCTTCAGTGACTTATATTTTTTCCTTGACACTTCCTCAACCTTGGCTAAATAAACCTCTGTATCTCAATTGAGACTTGCCTCAGTTACTTCTTGGGTTACATGAAGCACTCTCCCCTCCATATGCCTCACTGCTTTGTAATCCTTTGTGTAATTAGGGTAGAGTCATTAGAGATTTGGCCTTTTAGCTTTTCCCTGTTAGCTGGGTGGGATATGTATACCTCTGGTACTCCTCTTATTTGGATGTTGGAATACTAGACCACAGAATACAACTATGAATTCGAGAAAGGGGAAATCCTCAGAAGCAAGATTCCAGAAGCACCAAGAGCCATCTGGGGGCATTCATAGTGCTGGCTGTCCAGAACAGCTGTTCCAGGAGACCGCAAACAGAAGGTAAGAGCACTCCATGGGACGATGGGAAATAAAATGCAAAAGCTCTCCTCATCTACTCTACCTTCTCTTAAGAATGGAGTACGAGGCCAGGCATGGTGGCTCACACCTGTAATCCCAGCACTTTGGGAGGCCAAGCGGGGCAGATCACAAGGTCAGGAGATGCAGACTATCCTGGCCAACATGGTGAAAGCCCATCTCTACTAAAAATACAAAGGCCGGGCACGGTGGCTCACCCCTGTAATCCCAGCACTTTGGGAGGCCGAGGTGGGCATATCACAAGGTCAAGAGATCGAGACCATTGTGGCCAACATGGTGAAACCCCGTCTCTACTAAAAGTACAAAAATTAGCCAGGCGTGGTGGCCTGCGCCTGTAGTCCCAGCTACTCGGGAGGCTGAGTCAGGAGAATCACTTGAACCCGGGAGGTGGAGGTTGCAGTGAGCCAAGACTGCGTCACTGCACTCCAGCCTGGCGACAGAATGAGACTCCGTGTAAAAAAATAAAAAAAAAAAACACAAAAATTAGCCAGGCATGGTGATGCGTGCCTGTAGTCCCAGCTACTTGGGGGGCTGAAGCAGGAGAATCACTTGAACCCGGGAGTCAGAGGTTACAGTGAGCTGAGATTGGGCCGCTGCACTCCAGCCTAGTGACAGAGCGAGACTCCATCTCAAAAAAAAAAAAAAAAAAAAAAAAAAAAGAATGGGGTATAAGTAACAGGAGAGAAACTGGAAGAAGATACTGAAGAGAGGGAAAGATGTCTATCTTGATAAACTTCAGAAAAAAAATTTGCTTATTCACCCACAGCTTCAGCCATCTTATTGTGCTCAAATAATGCCTGTAGGTGTCATGAGATGAAAAAATATTTTATGAGATTCCACAATGGAGTTTCTCTGCTACCCCCAGGGCAACAGGGAAACCACAGCCACCAAAATTAGTAGGAATGTTGGAGAAGTGAAAGGACTACTTGCCTCACTTGGTGATTTTGAAGATTAAGTAATGTAAAAGAAAACACTGGGAAAATTATAAAGTACTACATAAATATGACTTGGTATTAAAACAATGAAAGACAGCCGGGCACGGTGGCTCACACCTGTAATTCCAGCATTTTGGGAGGCCGAGGCGGGTGGATTATCATGTATTCACGACCAGCCTGGCTAACATGGTGAAACCGCATCTCTACTCAAAATACAAAAAATTAGCCAGTTGTGATGGCGTGCGCATGTAGTCCCAGCTACTTGGGAGGCTGAGGCAGGAAAATCATTTGAACCTGGGAGGTGGAGGTTGCAGTGAGCCAAGATCGCGCCACTGCACTCCAGCCTGGGCGACAGTGAGACTCCATCTCAAAAAATAAATAAAAATAAATAAAACAACAAACAGAAAAACATGAAAGACTCAAAAGCAATACGTGGCTTACAAACGTTATTTCTATCAAACATTTCAAGATTAGGCATTGTGATATTCTAATAATGAAGAAATGAGGGACATGCTATTACTGAAACTCAGTTGCCCCAAACAATGGGATCTTTCCCTGTTCACTGTCACAGAGCCAATATGGGAAACTGAAAATGAGCATCAAGCGGGGCAAGTTTTATTCACTGGAGAAGGAATGGAGAAGTAGGAGCAGGGATCACAAATCAACCTCTTGACTTGTGAGAGTCGTGGGGTTAAAATACAAGGTTTCTCTGATCAAGGGATTGGACATTAAAAGCAAGAGCAGGCCAGGCGTAGTGGCTTACGCCTGTAATCCCAGCACTTTGCTAGGCCAAGGTGGGCGGATCACAAGGTCAGGAGATTGAGACCATCCTGGCTAGCACAGTGAAACCCCATCTCTACTAAAAATATGAAAAATTAGCTGGGTGTGGTGGCGGGCGCCTGTGGTCCCAGCTGCTCGGGAGGCTGAGGCAAGAGAATGGCATGAACCCAGGGGGCAGGGCTTGCAGTGAGCCGAGATCGCATCACTGCACTCCAGCCTGGGCGACAGAGCAAGACTACGTCCCAAAAAAAAAAAAAAGAAAAGAAAAAGAAAGAAAAAAAAAAGGGCAGGAATATTCATGTCTTTTCTGGGAATGGGCAGTGAACTTCTCAGAACTGAAGTGCCACCTTCTTTTCATCTTTTCATGGCTTCTTCCAGTCACTGTCATGGTGTCATGGTGATTGTCAGCTGTCATGGCAGTGGTGAGAGTGATATTTAGCATGGAAATTAGATTATAATGAAGTTGGAGGTCGTTCAGAGGTCAGGTGGGCTGTTATCTTGGATCCCACTGGTTTTAGCTGGTGTGAACAAAAGGGGAACCTCTGATCTCAGGCATCTTGTTGCTAAAGATAAACAGAGTTAGAGTTGTCCCAACTGTCCAGTCAAGGCCTACAGCCTTATAGATGCCAGATGGGGTAACAGTGCTGTCCCAAAATTGCTAGATTGGCATGTTGATTATTTCAAGTTGAAAACATTGGAGAAATTGTAGTTCAGAAAGGGCTAGCTGACTTGTTCCTTCCTGCATGCAGCAAGACATAAAGATTCCTTTGGGAGGGCTACCCTCCCCATAACAGGGTGATAAATAGCCCTTGTCACTAGAGACTGAAAATTGGGGGCTGCAATGGACCTGAATAAATATATTTAATGAAATACCCTTTATCTTTTTTTTTTTTTTTTTTTTTGAGATGGAGTCTCGCTCTGTCACCCAGGCTGGTGCAGTGGCGAGATCTAGGCTCACTGCAAGCTCCGCCTCCCAGGTTCATGCCATTCTCCAGCCTTAGCCTCCCAAGTAGCTGGGACTACAGGCGCCCACCACCAGCCTGGCTAATTTTTTTGTATTTTTAGTAGAGATGGGGTTTCACCATGTTGGCCAGGATGGTCTCAATCTCCTGACCTTGTGATCTGCCTGCCTCAGCCTCCCAAAGTGCTGGAATTACAGGTGTGAGCCACTGTGCCTGGCCTTATCTTTTTATTATCATTATTATTATACTTTAAGTTCTAGGCTACATGTGCACAATGTGCAGGTTTGTTACATAGGTATACATGTGTCATGTTGGCTTGCTGCACCCATCAACTCGTCATTTACATTAGGTATTTCTCCTAATGCTATCCCTCCCCCAGACCCCTACCCCCCAACAGGCCCCAGTGTGTGATGTTCCCCGCCCTGTGTCCATGTGTTCTCATTGTTCAATTCCCACCTAGGAGTGAGAACATGTGGTGTTCGGTTTTCTGTCCTTGTGATAGTGTGCTGAGAATGATGGTTTCCAGCTTCATCCATGTCCCTGCAAAGGACATGAACTCATCCTTTTTTATGGCTGCATAGTATTCCATAGTGTATATGTGCCACGTTTTCTTAATCCAGTCTATCACTGATGGACATTTGGATTGGTTCCAAGTCTTTGCTATTGTGAATAGTGCCACAATACAGAAATAACCTTTATCTTTCACTAGTTTTCCACCTTCTCCCATTTGTCTCCTAGTGACTCCCTGTCTTCTAGCCAGATCCCCTTGGTCCTGTCATCCCTTCTCAAATGTATCATTCCTTGTTTAAAAAGTATAAAAACATCTTGCTTTGGCCACTTCTTCTGATTACACTTTCTTGTGAAGATTCCCATGTACATGTAAACACTAATAAAACTTGCTTGCTTTTCTTTTGTTAATCTGCCTGGTGTCAATTTAGTTTCTAGATTCAGCCAAAGAGCCATCTTAAGAAGTAAAGGAGGTTGGAGCTGATCTCTCACTCCCCTACAATATAATATGGAATATATTTGGTCTCTCCTCCTTAGTTCTTGGCATAGAGCTCCAAAAACTCTTGTAAATAAAGGCACTAGGAGAATCTTTTGTCCTATTACTTGGATTTTGACCTCACTTCCTGACACAGAGCTCCTAAGACCCTTGTAATTTCCTGAGTGGTAGAAGTATCTTTTGTTTTTATGAGATGACTCTTGTTGGTCTCCTAGATAGCCTCAGGTTGGGGGCTGGTGTCCAAGAAAATGAACCATGTGATGAGAGAGTTAAAAGTTTTAGTTCTACCCCTACCCTATCTCTGAGGAGAGAAGAGAGGCTGAAGGTTTAGTTGATACCAATGGCCAATGATTTAGTCATGCTTAAGTACTAAAACCTCCATTAAAAAAAAAGGACTGGGTACAGATTGCTTCCTGATAGCCGAACACATGGGAGTTTCTGGAGGGTGGTATGCTCAGAGAGGGCATGGAAGTTCCTCACCCTTTTTTCCATACCTTGCCCTATGCATCTTTTCCATTGGCTGTTCATCAAATTTATAATAAATGGGTAAACATAAGTAAATTGTTTCCCTGAGTTCTGTGAGTCACTCTAGCAAATTAAACCCAAGGAGGGTGTGATAGGAACCCCCAGTTTATAGACAGTCAGAAGCACAGGTCACAACCCGGGACTTGTGATTGGCATCTGAAGTAGGGAACAGTATTGTGAGACTGAGTCCTTAACTTGTGGAATCTGACACTATCTCTATGTAGACAGTGTAAGAATTCAGACCAGGCACAGTGGCTCAAGCCTGTAATCTCAGCACTTTGAGAGGCCAAGGTGGGCGGATCACGATGTCAGGAGATTGAGACCATCCTGGCTAACACAGTGAAACCCTGTCTCTACTAAAAATACAAAAAATTACCCGGGCGTGGTGGCGGCCGCCGGTAGTCCCAGCTACTCAGGAGGCCGGAGAATGGTGTGAACCCGGGAGGCAGAGCTTGCAGTGAGCCGAGATTGCACCACTGTACTCCAGCCTGGGCTACAGAGCAAGACTCCATCTCAAATTAAAAAAGAATTCAGTTGAATTAGAGGACACCCAACTGGTGTCCACTAGGAAATATGGTGTCAGAAGCATTGTGTTGACTGAGTTGTATGAGTAGAGGGTAGAAAAAACACTTTGTTTTTTTCCTATCTTTCACAAGTATGTAATATAACTTACAAATTATAGATGCTTATTAAGTTGTAGTAATTTTAATTCCTAAAATTTCTTCCCTATGGTCAACCATTATTTTTATTTAATGTGTGAACATATTATTTAATCCTTTTGTAATTTTGTTGTTGTTACACTTATTTGGGTATGTGCTAGTCAAGACTGAACTTATTTTTTCTTGGATGGAATTCCACCTCATATCCATTTATTATTTTCCCGTTGATGGGTTACTTCTGGACACATTATGTAACTGATCTCTGTAAGAATTTATGAAGTTCTCTAGGGCAGATGGTGTCATCCTCAGTTTTCTGGCAAGGAAACTAAGGTTCAGAGAGGATGGGGTGCAGGTCTCTTGGCCATGATTCATGACTTTCATGAGAAGTAGAGGCAGGAGAATCTCTTGAAATCAGGAGGTGGAGGTTGCAGTGAGCCAAGATCACACCACTGCACTCCAGCCTAGCAGCAGAGCGAGACTCCGTCTCAAAAAAAAAAAAAGGAAATATTATACTTAAATTTTTAATAAGAAACAGTATTTGAATTATATCTACTATTAAGCTTTAGTCCTAGGAAAAATGGGCTTTAATCTTGGGCTGCCCCAATCTGAAGCTCTCACTATTTCAGAAGCAAGGCTGTCAGTCATATTTCTGACCAGAAATGGGAGTAGATTCATTGTGATTTTGCTATGCAATTATGGTTCCATTATGTTCCATTACAGCAGGAACATTGCCAATGTTAGCATCTGCAGATTAAATGACTAATGAACACACAATAAAAGTTGTGTTTCCTGTGTCATGATCTAAGCTGGGGCCCAAGACTAAGCTAAGGAAAAGAAAAAGATGCCACATGCAAATAAATGGGTGTGTATGTGCACGCACGTGCGTGTGTATGTGTATCGCGTTTTCCAGGTTGTGCCCCAACCTAGATAGTGAGGAGTTGAAAGACTGCTATAGCTGGAGACAGAAAATTTAGATTCAAATTCTAGTTCTTCCATTTCCTAGCTGTGCAAGCATAAGCAACTTCCTTCATGTTTTGAAATCCTGAGTGTCAATGCAGTATACTAACCTCCTGTGAGATTTTTTAGGACATTAGCTCATGGATAAGAATGAATGTCAACAACCGTCTAAGAGATCAACACAATGTGGCAGATATTGCAGATTGGCTCACTCTGCTCCCCTGCTCTTTGTCATTTGTTTTATCAAATATGTCAAATGAAAATGTTCAAGGAAACCTTCCCAGACTGTTTGCCAGTTCTGGTTCTTCAGGTGATTTAGATTCTACCCAGCAGATGCATCTGAATAAGATTTGGATGGCAGAAGACAGAAGTCGAACTGCTGCTGCTGCTTCTCCTTCTGCTGCCAATCACCATCATGAAGGCATGTGATAGTCCCCCAGCAGCTGTCATAACAATTTCAGCATCCAGACCCTAGTTTATTGTCTTTCAAGAGGGCAGTAAATGAGGCCAGTTTGTTAGCACAGATCACAGAAGCACTTGTTGCCAGCAGTTCTGGCAGATTCCTCAGCTTCCTTTAGTAGTGACAGAGGCAGCAGTCCTTCGGAGAACCACCTCTGGGGTGGTGGTGTTATTCCTGAAAGCTCAGCTGCAAGCTGGCCCCTCCAACCCGCCCAATGACTATGTAAGCACTAAATCTCTGAATTAAATCTCAGCCTGCTTAAATTAGCCAGAACGGTTTCTATTTTCTACAGCTGAGCTCTGATCAGTGTGAGATAGTAAGGTTTTAAAGAAAATAAGCTTTAAAAACAAGTACAAAAAAACATATTTTGCTATGGGATATGTAAGTTTTGTTATCCAGGAATAACATTTCTGGATATTTGTCCTGCCCAATATCTTTTGAATATCTTCTCTGCATTTTGATGCATTCCCACATTATGAGTCTGCCTTCCCAAAGGAAAATTAAAAACAAAAACTTTCCCCCAGGATCTCTTGTAGGTAGAGGTGTGAGTATGAAACTTAGATTCTAGTAATGAAATATACCTGCATGAGGTCTGGATGCAGAAGAGCGGCCCATGAGGAGGTGACTGAGCCCAGAGAGATCTATCACTTGTCAAGTGTGAAAGTTTGAAGTGATGGGGCTTAAGGTCTTGTGCTGAGCATGATCAGCACGTAGCGACAGACAGCAGTAGGAATGGTGTTTTTGCTGTAACTATCTGCAGCATAAAGAGTTGGATGTTCTATCTGGCTATGTTGCTCCTTGCCAAGTAGCATCCACACCTGCTTTTCAAGATCTCTTGGAGAGTCTTTGAGGTATCTAATATCCTTTCATAAATCCCAATTGGCTTAAGCTAGCCAGTGTGAATTCCATTGTTAGCAACTGAAAATCCTGATTGATAAAAAGGTAATTGCATAGTCTTTTTGTCTTGTGCTTTTTACCCAGCTTATCTCTGTACATGGCTTATAGAATTGTACAAGTTTGAGCCAGAAGATATCTTGGAAAGAACATCCAGTAACCATACCGCCACCTGCCATTTTATAGATGAAGAATCTTAAGTACAGAAAAATGAATTGACTTGAAAAATAGATCTGGATTCAGAGTCAAAACCAAGTCTCTTTCGTACCAGTTTGGTATTTGTTTCACTATTCAACTCTTTCTACCAGACAGACTCTGCTGAGCTAAAAATCCAAGAAAATGTTATATACCAGAGAACTGGATATAAGAGCTTTAAGGGGTCTTTAGGAATGCCTTAAATATTCTTATAAAGGAACATAGAATTATACTCTCAGTCCAGTAATATCCAACTTCAATATTTTAATAAGCACTTTAAAAGTACTTTTTACTCTAGAACTCTCAAAATGTTGAATCAGAAATCTACCCCTTTAACAATGGCAAATGACAGCTTATAACATGTAGCAACCTGCAATCATCTCTGAAATTACTCACGGTTTTCCAAATTAAACTCTGTAGTGCATTCATACTGTGTGCAAAGGATATATCATGATTGATTGATAAATTTACGGTAGCAAATCTTAATTGTAGGTTCATTCCAAGTTAACAGTTAAACTACTTAGTAATTTGCATAATACAAACCTCAAAATTCTTCTATTTATACTTAATAAGAGTTTTATTTTAAAAGTATTACATTCTCATTGTTAAAAATTATGGAAGTGTATAAAGCAAAGATATTAAAGTCATTCTGCCATATCATCTCAGTTCTCAGGCTGGTATGGATCTTTACTGACTTTACAATGTCTACCACTTGAATGTTCCCATAATGGCCTCTAAAGACAGATTGTGTGGGTTTAAGATCTGGCTGTCTTATTTTCTAGCTATTCATGATCTGAGAACCTCAGCTCTTGTGTGTCTGTTTCATCATCTATAAAACAAAGACAAAAATAGTACCTGCCTCTTAGGGTTATTGTTGTATTAAACGTGATCATACCTCTAACATGCTTAGGAGAGTGCCTGGTGCATTTGGGTCAGCAAATGTTATCCAGTTTATTTAATGATGTATTGTTGCTTGAATTTTTTTTTAACATACAACAATGCAGAAGGAGATCTTTGTATCCTTTACACATTGATGTATCCATTAAACTCACCTAACGAGAAGCACTGATAATCTAAATTATAAGAGCAAGAATATTTGAGCAGGCATCAAACAATGACATGTGCACAATATTGTCCCGAATACACAATCTGTATTCACATCCTTCTCTTCCCCAGCTCACTGCTTATTTGTTTATAAAACCAAAACTTTGTTAATTTGACATTCAGATACTCCTTCTTTTTTACCTTTGGTATTCTTTCCAATGTAGCTAGTATACAGAGGCCAAGAGGCAAGAAGTGTTTTAGGAGAAAACATATACACACAAAATCTTGCTCCCTGTAGCCCAGACCTATTGAGGGAAGGCAAATATGCTATATTTTATTGATATGACACCCACTTGTTAATTGCCTATGGACCAAGTCCAGCACTGGGCACCTAGAAAGAATGGGAAGATTCCTAAAGTTTAATCCTTACCCCAAGAGGAACTCACAGTTTGGTAAAGGAAGCAAAGACACAACATGAAGGAATCCAACAGAAAAAAATTGGAGTGGGGGACCTGAAGGAGGTGAAGGAAGAAGCTCACTAAATAAAGCCTAGAGCTGGAGTCTTGGTCTTCTCCAAGGGAGGCATCTGTCAGTCCATTATCTGGGTGTGACCAGTGATGATAATCTCACTTGGGCTTGAAAATGGGAGACTAGGTACAATGGAGAAGAAGTTGCTTAAAAATACTTATTTTTACTTCTTTCCTGAAGTACTACATAATTATAGTAGAAAATTTAGTGGAAAATAAAAAAAAACTCAGGTAAATATAGCCACCAATCTCATTCCAGAAGTGATCATGGATTATGCCTTCATGTATTGTCCAAACTTTTTATGTATGCGTTTAAGAGTACCCCCAATTTTCTTTCTTTCTCTCTTTTTTTTTTTTTTTTTTTTTTTTTTTGAGACCGAGGTCTCACTGTCGCCCAGGCTGGAGTGCAGTGGCGCGATCTCGGCTCACTGCATGCTCCGCCTCCCAGGTTCACGGTGGCTCACGCTTGTAATCCCAGCACTTTGGGAGGCCAAGGCAGGCAGATTACGAGGTCAGCAGATCGAGACCATCCCGGCTAACACAGCGAAACCCTGTCCCTACTAAAAATACAAAAAATTAGCCAGGTGTGGTGGTAGGCACCTGTAGTCCCAGCTACTCGGGAGGCTGAGGCAGGAGAATGGCGTGAACCTGGGAGGCGGAGCTTGAAGTGAGCCGAGATCACACCACTGCACTCCAGCCTGCGCGACAGAGCGAGACTCTGACTCAAAAAAAAAAAAAAAAAAGAAAAGAAACTCCAGAGTGGAACATTAACCCACCAGGAGGTTGCCCTGACAGGTAACAGTTGATTTCCAACCCAAAGTATGCCCACTAGAGTTGTTGGCCACCTTTATAACCTATTTCTGTCCATGAAGATGCCACCTAAACTGCCCAGTAGATAGGGCACTGAAGCAACTGTACAGACCCCTGACCTGCTCACTTCCACCCCTGTTTTAAAAGCACTACTGCCCCCACTTTCTGCTCCAAAAGCAAAGTGGTCTCCTTAATGTAGGAAGCCTGTACTTTTTCACCTAAGCTAGCTTTGGAATAAAAAGTCACTTTAGACTAGACCTTGTTCTTGTTAATTGGACTCTGCAAGCAGTGAGCAACTGAACCTGTGTTTCAATGACATGCACATATATGTACTTGAAATACTTTTTTAAAAATCTCTTATAAGAAATAGAAGGGATAAATTTAGGGACAACTCATTACATGTATTCTTTTTCTTCCCTACATTTTCCCTTAACTATCTTGAATATCTTACTATGTCACTTGAAATTACAATTTTAATGGCTGTATAATAGTTGATCAAATATATAAACCATAATGTATGTAATGAATCCTCAGTCACTGGACATTCAATGTCACATTCTGTCACTTGAGGGAACACCCTTGTTTTCTTTAGCATCCTTGATTATTTCCTTAAGCTAAATTCTTAAGAATAGAAATGCCAAGTCTAAAGTTTGCACATTTTAAAGTCAAAATTTGGTTTGTTATTAGAGTGGCAACTTTTTTATTGTATAATATACCCAACATAAAATTTACCTTTTACCATTTTTAAGTATAGTTCAGTGGCATTAAATACATTTACGTTGTTGTATAACCTCACCACCATCCATCTCCAAAACTTTATCATCCCAAACAGAAACTCTGTTTCTATTAAACAATAACTCCCCTTTCCCCACTCCCCTCAGCCCCTGGTAACCTGTACTCTCTATTTCTATAAGTTTGCCTTTTCTAGGTGCCTTATATAAGTGGACTTATAAAATATTTTTACTTTAGTGTCTGACTTCTTTCACTTAATATCATGTTTTCATGGTTCTTCATGTTGTAGCATGTATCAGAGCTTCTGTCTCTTTAAGGCCAAATAATATTACGTTGTATGTATAGTCCACATTTTATCTATTAATCTGTCCATGGACATTTGTGTTGTTAAGCAACCGCTTTTTTATGATGTGTAGAAATTAGAACCTTTATTTACTGCTGTTGGGGATGTAAATAGTGTAGTTGTTTTCGAAAACAATTTGTCAGTTCTTCAAAATCTTTTTTTTCTTTTTTTCTTTTTTTGATACATGGTCTCACTCTGTCACCCAGGTTGGAGTGCAGTGGTGCAATCATAGCTCACTGCAGCCTTGAACTCCTGGGCTCAACCGATCCTCCTGCTTCAGTCTCCTGGGTAGCTGAGACCAGAGGCACGTGCCAGCATGCCTGGCTGATTTTTTAGGTTTTTTCAGAGATGGGGTCTCACTGTGTTGCCCGGGCTGGTTCAAAATCTTAAACATAGAGTTACCATATGTTTATTCCACACTTGGGTACATATCCCCCAATTCCACACTTGGGTACATATCCCCCAAAAATTAAAAACATAAAAACCCATCCATGAATATTCATTACAGCATTATTTATAGTAATCAAAAAAGGAAACAACTAAATGTCCATCAGTTGATATGCAGCTAAATAACAAATGTGGTATACTTATACCCAATATGTTATTTCACAATGAAAAGAAAGTACTGAATCATGCTACTACATAGATGAATGTTGAAAGCCTTATTCTAAGTGAAAGAATTCAGTCACAATAATCTTTGTATTGTATTACTTCATTTATATGACATTCCCAGAACAGGCAAATCCATAAATATAGAAAGTAGATTAGCAGTCATTTAGGGTTCAATGGCTGGGTGAAGGGAGGATAATTAATAACCAATAATAAATATGGGCTTTTTGTGGGGGAAGAAGTGGCAATGAAAATGTTCTGGAGTAGATAGTGGTGACCTATAACTCTGTGAATACACTAAAAACTCTCAAATCATCTTCTTTTGAGGGTTGAATTTTAGATTTTGTGCATTCTATCTCAATAAAGCTATTTTAAAAAAGAAATTTTAAATTAGTAGCAGTGAATGATAATATTAATAATGACTAAACTACCTCAGTTACTTTTTAAAATTTTGACTCAAGTTTTTAAAATTGAGATATAATCCACATACCATAGCAGTCACTCCACATTCACTCCCTCCTATCCAGCACCTGGAAACCACCAATCTACCTTCTGTCTCCACAGATCTGTGTATTCTTGATGCTTCATACAAACAGAATCATAAAATACATTGCCTTTGTGTTTGGCTTCTTTCTCTTAGCATAATGCTTTAAACTAACTCCATTTCTAAAATACCTTTATAAAGTAAAATGCTCTGGCTCTTGGTCAAACTAAAAAGTAATTACATGCCATTTTACAAAATTTGAAAATATAGAAAACATTAAATTTGACAAAAAAGGAATCTATAATTTTATTTTGTTTTGTACATGTGTGTGCTTCTCTCCCAGATTTATTTATTTATTTATTTTTCCTACCAACTTTTATGTTCATGAGGTACCTGTGCAGGTGTGTTACATGGGTAAATTGTGTGTCAATGCGTGAATATTCATTACATCATTATTTATAGTAAGCAAAAAATGAAACAACTGTTTTTCATCTAAGCACAGTGAAGATCATGAGACACCTGAGCAGGCCTGGATTGCAGCCACCTAGGCACCGTAGTGAAGGTTATGAGATAAGCCCATGCAGGGCACAAGAGCAAGCCTAGATAACAGCTATCTGGGCCGCATAGCAAGAGTTATATGTAAGCCTGAGTTATGAACCTGTCATAGTATGATTAACCACTTTTGTTCTGCTTCTGTATCCTTGCTTTTGTGCCACTTTAAGCTTATTTCAAGCTAGCCCACCCCCTTTTAGGAGTGTGTATAAAAGTCAAGTGCTGTCTTTGTTCTGGGCCAGGTCTTTGGATGTTAATCCACTGGGTCTGAGTGAACTCAATAAATCCTCCTATTTCACCCTGTGGTCTCTCTGGTCCTCCTGATTCCTGCAACAGTATATATCAAAGTTTTCCTTTTTATGGCTGAGTGCTATTCCATTGTAGGTATGTTCCACATTTTATTTTTTTTCTGTGTGTACATTCAACGTTTATTACAACTAATTGGCGATGCAATAAGACAGTGCTCACATGGCCTGAATATTGGTCATAGTCACAACAAAGCTTAATCCATCCCAGCATATACAAGTGAAAGTATAAACCATGAAGACATGTTTACATACTTACAAGTAATTAGAAAAGTGATGTTGGACAATTATATAGCTTTAAAACATTTAGGGCCAATTAATGTCCTTTTACTTCATTCAACTCTCACTTTTTTATATGAAAGGTGAGGTCAGGAGTTCGAGACCAGCCTGGCCAACATGCTGAAACCCTGTCTCTACTAAACATACAAAAAAATTAGCCAGCCATGGTGGTGGGCGCCTGTAATCCCAGTAATCCCAGCAATCCCAGCTACTTGGGATTGAGGCAGGAGAATTGCTTGAACCTGAGATGAGGAGGTTGCAGTGAGCCGAGATTGCCCCACTGCATTCCAGCCTGGGCAACAAGAACAAAACTCCATCTCCAAAAGAAAAAAAAAGTTTCTTTTTAAATTTTTTTTTTTTTCAGATGAAGTCTTGCTCTTGTGCCCCAGGCTGGAGCGCAGTGGTGCAATCTTGACTCACTGCAACCTCCGCCTCCCAGGTTCAAGTGATTCTCCTGCGTCAGCCTCCTGAGTGCTGGGATTGCAGGCACCTGCCACCATGCCCAGCTAATTTTTGTGTTTTTAGTAGAGATGGGGTTTCACCATGTTGGCCAGGCTGGTCTTGAATTCCTGACCTCAGGTGATCCGCCTGCCTCAGCCTCCCAAAGTGCTGGGATTACAGGTGTGAGTCACTGTTCCTGCCCTCTTTTTAAATTTTTGTAAGACTTCTGTTAACTAGGCAGTGCCATGGAAAGAAAAGAAGCCACTGTAAAGTTTGTAGCACTTCTACATGGAGGGAAGGAATAGGGAAGCAAAATAAATTTGGCTTTCACAAGCACTGCAGAAGGAACGTTCATACTTCATACAATGACTTTACACTCAACACTTTGTGAAGAGAGCAACACGTTTTCTGTAAGGTACTTTTATGAAGAATCCCTGGCAAATGAACATTTCCACTTTATTTCGGGGCATCAAAACCCATCCAACTAAGTGATTGTGTCCACAAAAATTCATTTCAGAAGTCAAATGTGCCTTCACCTTAAAAATTACATGCTTGCTATTATGAAACAATCCTGTTTCTCATTCCAGGTTCAGAATACCTAAGAAATAATTTTTAGAGTAAAAAGCATCATTCCAATTTAGTCATTTAAAATCATCTGTATTCTCCCCCCACCCCTTTTTTAAGGTATGTAGTTTCCAACAGGAGTCTTTGGCATAAATCTGCTTTCTAAAGTTTCAACAAGGTTAAGTTTCCATTCATTCGACATGTAACATGTCAATTCCCTTTACTCTTATGTATACTGAAATGTTCACTAGTCTTTGGTTTTATAAAATGAGGTTTCACATTATAATTTAAGAATTTCTTTGTCAAATATAGTAATAAATGTATATTGCCAGATTGTTTCATTTTGCATGTATACAGATGTCATTTTCATATGTGTATATAATCAGATTAAGAGAAACTGACCTATAAACTTTAAAATATCCAGAAAAGTCATCTTTTTCTGCCCCATTCATATTTAAGTCCTTTAACTTATCACTTGATTAACCAAAGTTCCTTCTTAAAAAATTGTATAGGCTTGAATGAAGTGGCTTAGAAAAACAGTAATACTGACAAGACATCATCTTACACCATTAGCTAACATGGACATGAAGACAAGGACCATCTACAGTGTGTGAAATGCCTAAAGAAGTTATCAACAAGGAGGAGAGTTATGTCAGTCCAATTTCTTGGAGAACTCTGTGTGGGGTTTAAGCTTCCTCCTGCGGTAGATCAGCCTGTGCAATTGCCTTTTCTTGGAGGTTTCCTAACTTCCCCTCCAAAAAGAACTCATCCAAAATAAAATAAACCTCTTCAAAATTAAAGACGATCAAGTTCACACACACTGCCAAAATACTTGTTAAGTAATTCCATGTAATGATGAATTGTTTCTAGGGTAGTTAGTTCATTGCCCTGATTCACAGTAGCACAGCATATCTGCACATTTTAGGTTTCTCTGCTAAAGTGAACAAGTTCTCTCTCTCCTGCAGTTGAGGCTTTTCCTGACAACTTTTAATAAAAAGCAACATAAACTGCATGGTGGTCTCAGGCTGCCAGTGTGCAGGAAGTCTGCCTGTGGCAACAGGTCCTGAGGGGAAGCCAGTCACCGTGCTGAGGAAGAGAAGCTGCCATGTTGCTGTGGGGAGGGGACCTGGTTGACCCACATTTTCTTTATACATTCATCTGTTAAAGGACATTTGGATTGTTTCTACCTTTTGGTTATTGTGAACATTGGTGCTATGAACATTGGTGTACAAATCTGTCTGAGTCCCTGCTTTCCATTGTTTGGGGTATATGCCTAAGAGTAGAATTGCTGGACCATATGGTAATCCCACATGTAACTTTTTGAGCATTCTTTCTCTTTCACATTTGCTTCATTATCTCTGAATAACATTGCTGCAGGAGTACAAATGCAGCTTCCAGCATCTCCAGGTTCACAACATCACAGTATTTAGACAGGAGAAGAGAGATTATCTTCCTCTAACAAAGGGTTAAAAACCTGGGAAGGACATTTAATTGGCTAACTTGTCTCTTAAACTCTTATCTAAAACAGTTACTGAAGGTCAGTGAAGATCATGGATGGTGTGTGGAGATGTGATTATTGGAGAGTCCTAGGATTAAGCTCATTGAACTAGGTAGAGTCAGGTTCCTACCTCATCCCGGGGGAAATGCAGTCATAAGGAAAGGACATTTCCCATCTGGGACATGTGTCTAAATCTGGGAGGAAGGGAATACAATTCCCAGAAAGAAGGGAGTTCCCTAGACATGGCTACTAGAGAAATACTTGTTAGCTAAGCAACCATCCCGAATCTGCAAACATCAAAAGATTTGTTTTGTTTTGTTGTTATAGTTTGTGGTTAATATAATCAGTCAAGGTAGGTTTGTATACCGCAGCCCCCCAACCCCCACCAAAGAAAGGAACCTGTCTAAAACATAGGACATTTCATGGAATAATTCATAGCAAATCTCTTTGAACACTTGTTTAACAGGTGCAGTGACATTTTTCAGGGGAAAAGCCTGTGAAAACCACTTCATATAGATAAACAGTTGACGGTGGTATTTTTAAAAATCTATGTTTTCAATATGAGCTTATTTTTTGACTTTAGTGCCTTCACGGATACATTTCCAAACTATATTATAGCAGCAGAGAATAAAGCTGTGTACTTTGACTTTCAACTACTTATGCCATTTCTACTTTTAGCTTGGATTCAAATGATGTCAAATAGATGGAAACTGCCTGTTGAGAGTTGAGAACTGCATTACCAGCAATTTTTTACTCTAAGTTTGGAACACAGAGCTAAGAATTGGTATGACTTATTCAGTTGTTGTACCAAATCAAATTTAGTAAATTATTGATCTGATTTCAAGATTCATGAGGTTCCCTATGCTTTTAAAACTTCTGTTTTATATTTATACATCCGGCAAAGAAAGCTATCTTCACTAAGCATATAATACAAGCATAAGAATAAATCTCATATTTATTCTCTAGTGCCTCATCCCAATTAATCGTCTTTATTTCCTTTTATAATTACATTATTACACTATTTCCTTTTATTTTTTGATTCACTCTGCATCTTACCTTTTCCATCTTAAGCATTCCTTCAGTTTTAGGCTTTCATTTCATCATTATCCATTTCATATCTCTTATTCCTCTCATAGGCTATTCCCTTTGTATCTTATTTATCACCAGATAATTAATAAGCATAATGTTCAAAATAATGTTTTGGTTATGTACGTTTATTGGCATGCTAAATTACTGCTTTTTTGTGAAGGAGAAGAGGAGTTAATACAGTTCAGAGAAGGAAATCAAAGAGACACAAATTGATAATGCCTGTTCATTTCCTCTTAAAAACAATGCTTATCTAGTTATAAATTGACTTGTAGAATTAAATTAACTTTCTAATGTATTATGGAATCTCTCTCTCTTTTTCTGTTCCTTTTTTTTCCTCTCTCCCCATCTTCCCTCTGCCTCTTTCCCCTCTGACCCATCCCTTCTCTGACTCTCTCTCTCTTTCCTTTTTTCCTTACCTCCATCTTTCCCTCCTTTTTTTCCCTTCCTCCCTCCCTCTCTCATCTCCATCCCTCTTCCAGATGAAAACACTTAAATTTTCTAGGAAAACAGTATATCTTTCTAAGATGGTTATCTAAGTCTCTTCAGTTTACCCAAGTAGACACCAAAAAAGGATAAGTCTGTCTGTTGTCCTTGGAGGTGTATCTCAAAAGAAGATGTGTCTTTGTTACCCTGGATTTGCCTATGAAACCACAAATTGCTGCTACCACCAGCCTCACCCACCAACTTTCATGACAGAATGTGGAGGGAGTCTTTGGAGAAAGGTACACAGGAAAATGAAGGGTAGTTGTGAAGCAGAGAGGCATACATAGGAGAAAGAGAAAGGCTTTCAGAATTTTCAGTTTTGTTAACATTCCATTCCTATCTCAGGAGATTTCAGTGTGTTTTCAGGTAATCAACTGAATGTTAGTAACTAATTCCCTTTGCTTCTCTTTGCCTTCCTTCTTCTCATGTTAGTCATTCACTTCTGCCTTGATTAACCTCACTGATCCTATTGGTTTTCTTCTCAACAACCAATAATAATAATATTTTTAAATGTACATTCTAAATGGGCATCTTGACCTATATCTATTTCTCAATCATGGCATACTGTTCATCATAACTTTTCAATTAATATACTCATATTGGTCTTTCTTTCCAATGGCTTTGCCTCTCCTGTGTTTAAGACAGACTTTCTTCTCGCCATACAGTGCACTCAAAGTTCCCATAATATTAGGCCCATCCCACTCAAGAAGAATCTCCTTTGCAATATTAGAAAAATAATTGCTCAAATGCTAGTTCTTTATACACTTGATGGAAGCTATGAACTTTAGACTTATCTTGACAATTTAATCCAAGGTCTTTAACATTTTCAATGGACTCTATTTCCTACTCTTCTAATTTCTGTCCCTTTCTTTTAAGATTTCTCAGTTTTCAAGATAAAGAGCTAAAGACAGACACATCACTCTAATAAGATTCTGGTCAATGAGAATATCATGAGAAGATTCCCACAATGCTTAAGTGCTAATCTTTTACTGTACTCTCATGAATGCTTTTTAAAATGTTACAGGAAGTCTGGATTTGCAGTTTCCAGTAGTCATACTCATATAATTCTTTCTGGACTTTCCAGACATCAGCCTCTAGGGAGACTGTTGACCTCTGTATGATGTCACAGTCCCTTTCTCTTAAAATTTCTTCAGAAAAGTGTTTCCTGTAGTTGGGCTGAGAGAGAGAGCAAGACATTCCCCATACCCCTGTTGATCTGGAAGAAACTTGATTGCAAGACATCTATAGGCTTGAAGGGTGATAAGTGAAACTGGCTACATAGTTTTCATGACCTGGTACCAAATGAAAATGTGAGTCCTTTGTTCAAAAATTAAGAATTCAGCATTAAACCAAACACTAGGCTCTTCTAAGCACAGGGCAATATGCAGTTCCACAGGTAAGGTATTTGTGAAATTAGGAAATGGTGAGGAATCCTGGGGAGAGGACAGGGGTATCATATTTTATTTTCTTTTCCCTCTTCTCTAGACAGAACTCATTTATACCAAATAAGTGAGTGAACAAGATTTTCTATTCATTAGGACATTAAAATGCATTCTTCCATTTGTGAGGCAGGTTTAGTATTTTTTGCTAATTATTTCAATGCATTGTTCCTATTTTCTTATAGCCAATCAGGTTTTTACCCCCTGTCCCAGTATGCTACTCTAAATTTGCTTTCACCGACGTTATTTTTTTAATATTGTTCTTTCCTATAAATATAGATAACTGCACAAAGGAGATGCATAAGATACATGAGGTCTACCTATTTCAAATTTTTGGATGTAAATATGTATAAAATGTAGCCCTTGCCCTCAAATGCCTTCCTGTTTGAGGAGATAAGGCAAAAATAAATAAAGGCCTAAATAAATATTATTTAAAATTGCTATAAAGGACAACTCTGTGGCATGTAGACATACTGAAGTGACATTGACTTTGTCCAATTCTGTTTTAATTCTTAGTTGTGATTTGCTGGGCTAGGATGAGACCAGCCCCTTCCCAAGCACTGCTTTGTATGTCATAGTCCTTTGTTCTCAAGTAAGTACTAGAAAACTTAGGGAAAAGTACTTACACTCATTTGGTACCTTCACCTGTTCTATTATAGTAAAGAGCTATAATAGGGGTGGTGTTGTGGAGTAGAAAGACTTCTAGATTAGGAATCTAAACATCATGTTTGGTCTGCCTTATCAGATAATGGAGTTTAGGACACATTTCATTCACCCGCTTCAAGCCTTAGTTTCTTAATCTGCTAAAGGTTAGTAATGCCTTCCTGATCAAGTAACAAATTTGCCACAAGTATCAAATAAAATTAATTTGGTAAGCATGTTTAAGAGTTTTCCTTCGGCCGGGCGTGGTGGCTCATGCCTGTAATCCCAGCACTTTGGGAGGCTGAGGCAGGCAGATCACGGGGTCATGAGATTGAGACCATCCTGGACAACATGGTGAAACCCCATCTCTACTAAAATAGAAAACATTAGCCAGGCATGGTGTCACACACCTGTAATCCCAGCTACTCGGGAGGCTGAGGCAGGAGAATCACTTGAACCCAGGAGGTGGAGGTTGCAGTGAGCCAAGATCATGCCACTGCACTCCAGCCTGGCGACAGAGCAAGACTCCGTCTCAAAAAAAAAAAAAAAAAGAGTTTTCCTTCTATAAGCAATACTCTTTGAGAGACGCGGACATTCCCAGAGAGAGTTCCTGCCCACAAGGACCCTATAGTTTATAAAAGAACTGAGACAAATAAAGAAAAAAATACTGTAAAAGAAGTAGGACATAATAAAGACCCTGAAAGAGATCAGATTGGTTAGTGAATTGAATATGGAAGGCAGGCAAAACATTGTAAAAGAGAAGCATTGGAGTTGAGCCTGGGCTGGCTTTGTCAGCAAGGTGGAGGGTTGAGAAAATGGATTCTAAGGAATGGAAAGAATATCAGCAAATTAAGGAATATGGGAAAGCCTACAACGTTTGGAGAACCCAAAAGAAGATAAATCCATCAGGAACCTAGGGAGTGTGAAGGGAAGAGAAAGTTAAAATTAGGTCATCAAGAGGCTTGACCATTCTGCAGGACTAGAGTTTTTTTGGCACATGGTATAGAACTTTTGGAAGAGTTTGGAAAAAGGAGTATTATTAGATCAAATGAGATGTTGTATATGAAAGCAGTTTTAAAACAAGCAGGATTGTGATATAATAGACATTCTTATATCCTGTCAGATAGATTGTGTATGCGGCCATGATATCAACGTACCAGTTGGCAGGATCAGTCGGTTGTTCCCTGAGGTAGTGCCTACTCCTTCCAAATAGTGCAGCATTTAATTCTGTCTTCTAAGGGACTGGAAACAATCAACCTCACTTGTTATTTCAGTGGTTAGAATAATGGAAAATAACCCATGGGTACAAAAGCTTTATAGATACTAGAATCTTATAATGGCCAAGGCAGGCAGATCATGGGGTCAGGAGATCCTAGAACTTCATAACGATCTTGCCAAACATGGTTGAGCCAAAGTTATCAGTGAGATTACAGTGACTAATAATAAAATATAATAACAGAAACAATTACCTTCTATGGAGCACTGGCTATTTTTCAGTAATTGTGTAATTACATTAACTATGTTATTAAATTTAGTTCTCACAACAGTTCTGTAATTTAGATTTTATAGTCTCTTTACAGGTAAGGAAAATGATATTTAGAAATACGAAGTGACTTGACCAAGAGCATGCAGCAATAAGGCATTGGTGCTGATTTTTCTAGTCCAAGTGTTTTATAATCCAAAACAGCACTTAGCAACCTTGCTATTTGTTTTAATTTTTATTCACCATGTTTCCTAATACTTTTTCGATGAACATATATTGCTCGTGAATTTAAATAATAAACTTATGTTATTTTTTAAAAATCCCCTTAAAAAATAAGATTTGTGACCTGTCTGAAATTGATTATGGCTTTTGCTTCCACATTTTAGGGTTAAGTTTTATGAAGATGAGAAAATCTTTTCGTCTTCTTAATCATGCTTGCCAAGATCGCATTTGAATCTATCCTAATGGAACACTTTAAAGGTATTTTACTTCTTTGTGGCCTGGATTCCAAGTCTAAAGTGCAATATTAAAAATCCTTGATCACAGCTTTTGTAGAAATGTAAGATAAGCCTGATTCCAGTCGGGTTGCACTTCTGGTTGTAATGGTGAAAGGGGGCACTGCAGGGTCAGACGCTTTGCTGTCCATTATTTGAATGCAGAGAATGGTGAGCAACAGCCCGATGTCTTTCTCTTTCAACACGGTTTGTTTTTTAGCTCCTCCTGCCTCTTCTATGGTCTTAAGGTCCCAGAAGGAGGTACAGGAGCCAACACACCAAACCCTTCCTCACTGGGGATCACTGAATGATTAATACAGATGCAACCTCCAGGTAGTCTCTGCCAATTACCGCCATTATAGTTAAGGAAGCAAGTGACCTTGATCAAGGTCACCCAGTGAGTTAAAGTTTCGAAAGGCTCTTCTAGAAACTGCTAGAAATACAGGAATAATTACAACAAATTTAGGCAAGTGCATATGCATGGTGGGGGTAGAAAAGGGAAGTACTGAAGAGTCAATAAAACAATCTTAATATTAGGCCAGGCACAGTGGCTCATGCCTGTAATCCCAGCACTTTGGGAGGCCAAGGCAGGCAGATCACTTGAGGCCAGGAGTTTGAGACCTGCCTGGGCAACTGGGCGACATGGCGAAACCCCATCTCTACTAAAAATACAAGAATTAGCTGGGTGTGGTGGTGTGCACCTGTAATCCCAGCTACTCAGGAGGCTGAGGCACAAGAATCACTTGAACCCGGGAGGCAGATGTTGCAATGAGCAGAGATCGTGCCACTGCACTCCAGCCTGGGTGACAGAGTGAGACTATCTCAAAACAAAAAAAGTATCTTAATATTTTATAAAGTGAACTTGGAACTATTTGATGTATCATTCAGTTTGTGTGTTCATTTTATAGAATCCTAATTTAAGAAAAATTTTTTAATTCAAGGCTTCAATTTCCAGACATATGCAAATGCTAGTGCTACCATATTCAACTAAGATGCAAAGTGTTTTAAACCTCCAAACTTTACATTTCAAAAAAATTCCTTTAAGTAATCTGAATATGCTTGTTTTGCTTCTGCTCAGAGTGAATGTCTTTATTCGCCCGTCAGTCTTAGTTGGTGGGCAAGCTGTCTTTGGAATCTTCCTCCTCTCAAACTGTCTCGTTGATTGTCATTTGAGTCTGTTAGTCATACGTCCTTGGGTGAATGGTGGGCGGCAATTAGCAGCCTCTCTTCAAGGTCTCTCCTGGTGCACGTGGCCTCCTTGTCAGTTCGTTAGGAAAATGGCTGGATAATAATCGTCTTCTCATGGTGATCTGCCTTTCTGAAGGTAGGATCGGCATCTCATTTCTGATTATGCTCATTAAAAGTTGTGCTGTCAGCTTACCTGGGAGAAGCAGCAGTCTTATGAGGCATGTGATTTGTCCCTGAAACGTTCATTAAAATCTCATTTAAGTCAGAGGAAGTAGCAACATTTTTATGGGCATACTAGAGAAACAGATGTGAAATCTGTAGATAGCAGCTGTTGGAAAAAAGATAAAATCAAAATTGGCAGCATCCAACTAACAAAGAATGTTTGAAGACTAAAAATACTTTGGGGCTCAAACTGGTTCCTACATCATTATTAGTGTTCTTTGATTATCGTGAATGATCAACTACTAATTTGAAAATTAGCAAATAATTTTCAAATTCATATGAAAACATTGTTCTGAAATTAAAGCTTTAGGCATCTATAGCTCTTTGATTTTAACAATTAAGAAAATAAAATTATTCCCGCTGTTATTAGGAAAAATGTAGGATATCTAGGACTATATGGTTAGGGCCATTCATGACAGACTAGAGTATCTTTTACCCCATCCAGGAAACTGTTAGTACTCAAGGAATAGCAATAATCCCTAAATTCTGGTTCCAGGAAGGAGGGAAAAAGGTCAGATCAGTCCATTTTTCCCATAGAAAAGGAATTTCTTTGGAAAGGATTGATCTGACCTTTTCCCTCTTCTCAATTTGCTTCCTCCTCTGACAATTTAAGACAAAGCCTTAAAAAGCCTGAATATTCCCTGTCAACTCTTAGTCAACCTCTACTCTATACTTCCATGATTAGGCGATTACTTGTTAACTTGGTATTTAAAGAGATACAAATACCTGGCTGTGGAGTGGACCTTGAGAAATGATTAGGGTGGCCATGTGGGTTTGTGGTCTTGCAGACAATTGACCAATGCCTTGCCCTTTCTCCTACTCATTTCCAGACCTTTGTTAATTGTATTCTTCTTTTTGCTGGTCAGTGGTTGATAAGGAGAATATCAGTTGATCCCATTTTATGTGTTGTGTACCATCCTAAAAATCCTGTGTTTGTATGTTAAACCATATATCTAATTATGGCATTACAACTTCAAACTCAATTCCCAAAGTGAAAAATAATAAACTAAGTGACTTAAAATCTGAAACTTAAACATTCTGCTTTTGTGTAATCTATATGTGATTACCTCAAAAAGATAATAAAATGGCAAGTCAACTTTCACTTTAATTGCATATTCATTTAAAACTGCAGATACACCAAAATACAGGTTATAGCACACATGTGCAGCCCCTTTGGAAATAGGATATATCCCCGAATGGGAGAAAACTCAGGGCCTTATGTAATAGTAATAAAATAATAAGATTTTTCAAAAAAGAGAATAGCACAAATTGGCTGCACGCTGTGGCTCATGCCTGTAATTCCAGCACTTTGGGAGGCCGAGGCAGGCGGATCACGAGGTCAAGAGATAGAGACCATCCTGGCTAACACAGTGAAACCCCGTCTCTACTAAAAATACAAAAAATTAGCCGGGCGTGGTGGTAGGCACCCATAGTCCCAGCTACTGGGGAGGCTGAGGTAGGAGAATGGTGTGAACCCGGGAGGCGGAGCTTGCAGTGAGCTGAGATCGTGCCACTGCACTCCAGCCCGGGCCACAGAGTGAGACTCCGTCTCGGAAAAAAAAAAAAAAAAAGAAAATAGCACCAATTAATGCATGAAATTAGGAAGGAGTATGGAATCCAAAGCCCATTTGTACACATGGGTTCTCATTCAAATTTTTATGGCTAAGAAAGCAACACAATTCAAACAGGAACAAAATATTTTATTTCCTTCGATCACTTATAAGGTTCTGGGTATTACTGATGCAATCAGTGCATCCCTGAAAGAAGACCATAGCAAAACCCAACAGCCTCTAGGACTGAATCTAAGGGGTTACTGTTACCTTTCTTCATCATGAATATTCTCTGATGCTACCATTAAATGACCTTAAGTTTTTTCTCCTTATTTCACTTCACTTAGTATATATTTATTTTTATGATGACAGAGATAATTTCTAACTCTTTGACCTTAATGAAAGAGAAACTAGTTTCCTAAGTTGAAAATATCAACAGTGTTAATTACCTTTTTTTTTTTTTTTTTTTTTGAGACACAGTCTTGTTCTGTCACCCAGGCTGGAATGCAGTGGCACAATCTTGGCTCACTGCAACCTCCACCTCCCAGGTTCAAGCAATTCTCCTGCCTCAGCCTCCCGAGTAGCTGGGATTACAGGTCTACACCATCACACGTGGCTAATTTTTGTATTTTTAGTAGAGATGGGGTTTCACCATGTTGGCCAGGCTGGTCTCAAACTCCTGACCTCGTGATCCTTGGCCTCCCAAAGTGCTGGGATTACAGGCATGAGCCACTGCGCCTGGACTACTTCTTTCATCTACTGCATTCAACGTATTAAATTTTAAATCAAAACAAGAACTTTAAACACTCCGATTATGACATTTACATCAGTGGTAATTGTGCCCCTCTCTGTGGATAGGCTTCTTGATCTTCTTCATGGCAGGGACTGTGTCATAGTCATTTCTGTATCTTTAGTTTCTTATTTGCACGCTTGAAGATATTTCCATGGTAGTAGAAAACAAAAACTTAAATTACAGGATTATACAGACTCATAATATTGAGACATACTGGCTTTGTGTTACACTTTGCTAGAACATTTTCCCCCATATTTCAGCTATATTGCTATCTTACTACTGTGATTATCATGTCACTGATTCTTCTTTATAGAGGAAACTTTAATATTAAATCTTCAAGAGAATGGAAGGTGACAGGTAAGAAAATCTGCCTGTTCTGATCATTGCGGTTTATATAGAAAAGGCTTCCTGGGACCCTGACAAAGCCCAGAATGGGGTTGTCGCCTGTGCTACTGGCAAGCCTCCCCCTAAGGAGCGTTTTCTCCTGCCTGGCTCCGTATGTGGGGGGATCAAGGAGGGTGGGGGGCTGATAGCTATAAGGCATGATTTAGCAGACTCCTGGTGCCATTCTGGAAGGGGGCGACTAGGAACATACTATTACCTTGACTCAAGATTTATTGGACTGTGTTTTCATAAGACTATAATTGCCTCTGCTGTTTGTCCAGAAGCTTACAAAGGTGAAAAAAAAAGCACACTTTTAAAACACAAGCACTTTCTATCAATGCTAAATTATTGTGTATTTAAACAGAAATAAAGTCATCTTATATAGGATTCAAAAACCATCGGCAGTTCACCAACAGAATTTAAAGAAGCAATTTTGTTTTTAACTTTATAAACTTTTCCTTGTTTTATTTTCTGAGAAACCTAATTGGTATTGATATTCCTCACAATGAGCATGCTTTGACTCAAAGCATGTACACACTGAATAATACATGAGTCTGTGGCAAGATGAGTTAGAAGTATACTGAAAAAGAACAGCATTAGTTGCAAATAATTTTAAATCCTAGATTAAAGCTCAGATAATTTAATATAAGGATTGGGTAAGATTGAAAGAAAACCTTTACTTGCTTTAGTAATTTATTTTTTATTGCATTTTCTGTATATTCTTAGCCATGATTCTATATAGAATACCCTCATGAGATTTTTATTTTTAATTTAATTTTAGCTACACAGTTTTGGAATTAATGAAGAGATCGCTCTACCCATATAAACCCAATTATCTGGACTCTGACAATAATCTCTATTTCTCTTTAAGACAGATGAAATCTTTTGCAATCATATTTGTCCAATTACTTAATGTTGGCCCAGTGTGCATAGAAATGTCTTCTGCTGCTAATTTGCCCATGTAGAGATCTTGTGCCATTTGTCACTTGTCAATGCTCTGCTCATAAACTGCTTGTTTGAGCTATTATAGAAGCTTTATCAAATCGTTTTTCTCTTTACCATTTGCATGTTTAATAGAAATGGCTTGGGCCATTTTTTTTTTTTTTTTTGAGACGGAGTCTCGCTCTGTCGCCCAGGCTAGAGTGCAGTGGCGTGATCTCGGCTCACTGCAAGCTCTGCCTCCCGAGTTCACACCATTCTCCTGCCTCAGCCTCCCGAGTAGCTGGACTACAGGCACCCGCCACCACACCCGTCTAATTTTTTGTATTTTTAGTGGAGATGGGGTTTCACCGTGTTAGCCAGGATGGTCTCAATCTCCTGACCTCGTTATCTGCCCGCCTCAGCCTCCCAAAGTGCTGGGATTACAGATGTGAGCCACTGCACCCAACCAGAAATAACCATTTTTCTGTCAGGAGGACTGAGTCATCAGGTGGCCTTATTTCCAGTAATACTATATCCAGGGGCAATTCCTCTTGGGATTCAAAGTGAGTAAAAAAGTGGAAAATGAGAATAGTTTTTCTCCATATATATATGCATGTGTGTGTATATATGTATATATATATGTATATATACACACATAATTTATATGTAATTATGTATATATGATTTTATATATAATTTTTTCTGTATTTCTGGTTTTCATTCTCCATAGATATGCACATATACATAAATGTGTATATATAATATATACATATATACATAAATGCGTATATATAATATATACATATATACATAAATGCATATATAATATATACATGTATATATCAATAACGTATAAAATATACATGTTATTTTCCTTTTATAAGAAACTGTCATAGGAGGAAATACAAAGAATATCTTCTGGAATCCATTTTATCCTGGCAAAAATAGTAAAATGATATAAAAGTTCAGTAACACTTATCTAGAATAATCAATGCCTCGCATTCCACTGCGCCATTCCATTTTATCCTATTTCAGGACCTTACAAACTTTCAATAAGAAAACAATATGAAATCTAAGACATCCTTGTCACGACAGATAAAGGAATCCTCCACACAAATAGACCACCCCCAAACTAAAGAGCCCTAAATTAAATAGCTTTTAACGTGGGGGCTCCTTACTTTTACCAGAACCCAGAAAAGTGTCTATATTGTGTAAGTCTAATACTGGTACTTTCCTGGTGTCATTTTAGTTTGGGGAGAAAAGAAAAAAGATAGCTACCTCGCATGGGTGTGTCATCTGTGATCCAGTGCTGCTCCCATCCAATGATCCACCACACATGAGAAGCTCCATGTGTTCAACCACAGAGGCAGATCACTGAGTAGGAAGGAGCACAGGTGTGGCAATCAGATGTTCCTAGTTTCAAATCCCACCTCCCACTCACTGGCTGTGTGACCTTGGACAAGTTACTTCAGCAAACTTCACTTTCTATATCTTTAAAGTCAACGTGTAATATTAGCTTCATATGTAGACTAAATGATTTGTATATTTAATTGTTGATACCCTGAGGCCCTAACATTGGGAGAACTTCCTGAGCACCCCATTTGTGTGGTAATATCTTTTTTTTTTTTCTGAGATGGAGTCTTGCTGTGTTGCCCAGGCTGGAGTGCAATGGCACATCTTGGCTTACTGCAACCTCCACCTCCCAGGTTCAAGTGATTCTCCTGCCTCAGCCTCCCTAGTAGTTGATATTACAGGCACCCACCACCATGCCCAGCTAATTTTTTGTATTTTTAGTAGAGATGGGGTTTCACTATGTTGGCCAGACTGGTCTCGAACTCCTGAACTCAGGTAATCCACCTTCCTCGGCCTCCCAAAGTGCTTGGGTTACAGGTGTAAGCCACCACACCTAGCCAAAAACTTTTATAGGTAATCTGCCACCTCCATATTTTTAAGAAGTTGGAAAGGGATTAGGAAGTCACAGTTGTGATTTTTAAAAACCATAAATGGGTGGCTCATGTGACTGATTTTTTTTTTTTTTTTGAGACAGAGTCTTGCTCTGTCACCCAGGCTGGAGTGCAGTGGCGTGATCTTGGCTCACTGCAAGCTCCACCTCCTGGGTTCACGCCATTCTCCTGCCTCAGCCTCCCAAGTAGCTGGGACTGCAGGCGCCCACCACCACGCCTGGCTAATTTTTTTGTATTTTTAGTAGAGACAGGGTTTCACCATGTTAGCCAGGATGGTCTCGATCTCCTGACCTCATGATCTGCCTGCCTCAGCCTCCCAAAGTGCTGGGATTACAGGCGTGAGCCACCGCGCCTGGCCTGATTTTTGTTGTTGATACTACAAAGAGCTTTTGAAATTTTTGTGTCCATGCCTGGAACAATATTATAGGAAGCTCAATGTAGACCTCCCTGAAACCTCCATAAATCCCCCTAGAAAGGAAACTGAGTCAATCCAAAGGAGAATATGAAACAACATGAATAGTGGAATATGTAAAAGAAAATGAGCCTTTAGCCAGGCACCTATTACGGTCATGACTTTCTGAGGGATAGTTGTATTCTAGAGAGCACTCAGGGCAGGTGGCTATAGTTTTATCGCTAAGGCTTTTGTTCCAAATTCCAGTGAGTCAAAAGATACCTTCTGAGAAAATGTGTTTATAAGGGTGTATTAGTCTGTTATCATGCTGCTAATAAAGGCACACCCAAAACTGGGTAATTTATAAAGGAAAGAGGTTTAACTGACTCACAGTTTCACATAGTTGAGGAGGCTTCACAATCATGGCTGAAAGGGAATGAGGAGCAAAGTCACATCTTACATGGCAGCAGGCAAGAGAGAGCATGTGCAGGGGAACTCCCCTTTATCAAACCATCAGATCTCGTGAGACTTATTCACCATCATGAAAACAGCACTGGAAAAACTCGCCCCCATAATTCAGTTACCTCCCACCAGGTCCCTCTCCTGACACGTGGGGATTATTAAAATTCAAGGTGAGATTTGGGTGGAAACACAGAGCTAAACCTTATCAAAGGGAAACCTAGAGAAACTGACTATATGGCAGCTGCTTAAAATTCTTTAGGGAATAAGGCATGACTAAGAATGGGAAGAGAGAGAAGAGTAGGGGTGAGGAGAGACAAGACAAAAAGAGGTAGGCAAAACCAATTTGTTCTAAACAAGAAGAAGTTAGAAGGAGATTTTACCTAACCCTATTCCTGTGAAGAAATATTGCAGAACTGACCACAACTGGGTTTTTCTCTGCATTTTCCACTGACCATAGGAGAAAACAAACCTAAATCCATTCAACCACTTATTAAATTTGGGTATAACTCTATACATCATCTTAACCTCTCCAGATCTCAGTTTCCTCATCTGTACAAAGGGTAGAATGTGATCCCCAAATTACTTCTAATTTGTAATTTTTAAATTTGTTACCAGTAGTTGTGAGATTTTTAGAATAAATGCCCTTAAGCTAGATAATTTTAAATAATCATAACTATTTTTCTGAGATGCTTTGCAAAGACTGTTGCCTGATGGTTTGAGCAAACAGCCCATGACATCTAAATCCTCCTTCTAATGTTTGAGCAAAGGCAGAGGAATATGGTGAAAGCCTGAGTGGTAATCTGGGAGGGTTTCCAGGAGGAGGTGAGCTCTGAGCCAGTTTGGAAAAGAAACTGATAGAAAGGGTAGAAAAAGGAGTATATTGTAGGAAAAAAGTAGGACTGGATCAGGCAAGTGCTGGGCTTGGTAAGTGGAGGGTAGGAAAGCTTAGATGGAGAACAAGTCACTTCTACAACATTCCGCTGTGTTAGGAAGCAGTCCGTTTGTGTGATCATCTAATTGCATGATAGCTTTTGAGTCACAAGGGCCAAGTTTGGATCTCAGCTTGTATCCTTGAGCAACATCCCCCGCAGAGCTACAGATTCATTATTCACATAATATATAGAGATAATAATACCTAATTCTATTGGGTTATTTAAAAATTAAATAACATAAGAAATATGGACTGTCTAGCATAATGCCTGTATGCTGTGTAGGAGCAGATGACTGAGTAGGAATGAGCGCAGGTGTGGCAATCAGATGTTCCTAGTTTCAAATCCCACCTCCCACTCACTGGCTGTATGACCTTGGACAAGTTATTAGTCACCACCCTTCCCTTTCTGGGGACAAGCCAAATATTCTGGGAAGTATACATACAGTTTTACTGGGAAAGAGCAAAATAGTTTAGGGGCAAGCGCAGTGGGCTGGAAATCAGGAGACAAGATTTGTCATCACAGATGTGACTTCTAACCAGCTATGGGTCCCCAAGCCTGTGAATCAAAATTGCCAAATTCAGTTTTCTTGTTGTAACAATTTTGAGTTTGTGATAAATAATCCCCAAGTTCCTTTATGTCTCTAAAATCCCAAATTCAGTTTCTGTCCTTAGATGTCACTAACATTCAGAGAGACCATGCATGTAAAAGAACTTAGTGCCAGTCCAGGCTGAGAAAAACAGCAGGAAACAATGCCACAGCATGTATTAAATAGCTTTCCAGTTTAAGAATGTGAGCAAATAGAAGTTCGAAAATTTGTCATGCATTCCTGGGAATATATTAAGGGCACTCATTTTGGAGAAATTCATTCAGTAGACATTTGTTGAGTCCCTATTATGTTCTAATTCCTGTATCAGGCCTGGGGACATAGTGATACATTGCACAAGCTCCCTCTCAAAGGTGTTTCCAGTTGAGTGGAGAATGTGGCCACAGCTGCGCAGTGTGCTGAGCACAATGAAGTGTATGCAGGGCATGCTATGGGAGCACAAACTGTGTAGAATAGAAAGAAGAGAAGCCTTTGGACACTTCCCAGAAAAAGTGAGAGGTCAACTGAGGTTTAAAGGGTGACTAGGAATGAGACACCTTGTGCTTTAATGAGTCACAGAGCTTTACACCAGGAGTCCCAGCAGGGAAGCAGAGCACCAGCTGTTGGGGCCGATACCCGCCAAGGCAAGTAGGTCTCAGGCAGCTACTCAAATTTCCTGAGAAGGCTTTTCATTCTAGAGATTTCCCCTTCTCTTCTGGCGCCAGTTTTTCATTTCAACAAAATTTTTAAACCAAAAATAATAATTTTGAACACTTTGTGGCAGTTGAGGTTTTGGTTGCCAAAAATAAAAACCAGCTCAGGACAACTTAAGAAAAAAAAAAAAAGCATGCTTTAGAATATTGGGTACCTCAAAGAATCAATGAAGATACTTGAGAAGTGCTGAAAAACAGTAGGAACCAAGAGAAGCAAGGCACAGCCAAGATCACCCAACAAGACTAATATACTTTGAATACAGACTCTGGTGCCATGTCCATGGGACACTTGTGGCCACATCCTAGACTCTGTTGCCCCCAGACACCTGCACTTACTCCTGGACTCTCACTTCAGCCAAGCCAGTATGAATAATTGATATCCTCATACCTTTGTTTCATTTCCATGCCTACATCACAGTTTCTACAGAGCTTGTGGGGAAACATCTGCTCTAAAGGGACTTGCCTCTTATCTGTTTACATCTGTAGGATAGCCAAGGAAGCATGTACACTCAATCTCAATCTCTCTCTCTCTCTCTCCCTCCCTCCCTCCCTCTCTCTCCCTCTCCCTCCCTCCCTCTCCCCCTCTCCCTTTCTCCCTCTCCCTCTCTCCTTCCTCTCTCTCCCTCTCTCTCTCTCACACACACACACGCACATGTCCACTAAATTCTGTCTCCTGCCTGGCTCACAGAGATGTTTTGAGCATTTGTGATAATAGGCATTAAATACACTGAAGCAAAGTGTTATGTAAGTATAAAGTATTATTAACATCAATGATTAACTTTAGTCAGTAAAAAGTAGAAATCATCTCATTTATGCTCTTTGTAATAAGGGAACAGTTGTCATTTTCTCTGAAATGATCTAAATTAGCTACATTTTGCAGTGAGGCTGAATGTCATTACAATATAATACACCAAACCTCTCCTTAAAAAGGGACATTTACATATTTAAATTTAAATAAAATGTGAATAGACCTATTATATCAATGTCCTAAAAGATAAGAGCATCATTATTATATAACATGTCTTCTATTTACAGACATTATGCTAAGTATTTTGAATAATATATTTTAAAGATCGTTTCAGTTTTTCAATATAGTATCTGGAAATAACCCTAACGATAAAAAGTGTTATATTCATTGATTTGTAAGATTTACATAAATTCTTCTAACACAAGTGCTTTTGATGTCAAGTTATGAGAACTGAGATTCATGTTGTATTTGAAATAAGTTAGGTCAGCTGTTTTAACAAAACAAATCCCAATGGCTTCAAATATTAAAGGAAAACTTCTTGCTTACATGGCAGTCCAACATGGACCAACAGAAGTATCTTCTCTTTGGGGCTGGGTGTGGTGGCTCACGCCTCTAATCCCAGCACTTTGGGAGGCCAAGGCGGGCGGATCACGAGGTCAGGAGATCAAGACCATCCTCACTAACATGGTGAAACCGTGTCTCTATTAAAAGTACAAAAAAAAATTAGCCTGGCATGGTGGTGGGCACCTGTAGTGCCAGCTACTAGGGAGGCTGAGGCAGGTGTGGACCTAGGAGGTGGAGCTTGCAGTAAGCCGAGATTGCGCCACTGCACTCCAGCCTGGGCAACAGAGCAAGACTCCATCTCAAAAAAAAAAAAGTATCTTCTCTTCACAGACGTTGGGAGACAGGTTTCTTCTATCTAGTGGCCCTGCTTTTCCCTAAGACTTCAGAGTCCTCTACTAAGCATTCTGCATCCAGCCAGAAGCTGGGAGAGAATATAAAGGAATCAAAGGGAGTGGTTTTAAATATCTATATTTATTTCTTTTTTCCTGAAAGTAAACATGAAGTTTCTGGATCAAAGATCAGACTTATTATTGCTTATAGCAATAACTGAACTAATCCATTTCCCTTTTGGAATTTATACAATGAGGAAAAACAGACTCTACAGATAAAAAGGAAGGATTTTGTACTACAGGAGAGGAACTCCTAATGTATGAAAATGGTAGCTTAAATAGGAGCCAGGTATCTACCCCTCTTCTTCTCTGAGACAACGAGAGAAACTTCTTTCCAATATAAACAAACACCTTCTTTATGCAGAAATATGTATTTATATCATAAAAATAAGGTTTCTTTATCTTGAAGGGATATTTCTTTAAAGATAAGCTTTCTTTATCTTGGCTTCAGAGTGTCATACATTACTCTAAATCCACATTCTACTGGTCAGAACTCAGTCACCTGTCCATACCTAACTGCAAGACAGCCTGGAAAATGTAGTCTTCCCATGTTCCTCCCCCCAAAAATATGTCCGATTTGGAAAATCCATATGGGAACTTCCCTGTGTTTGAGGGGAGCTTGAAGAAGGCGACACAGTGCACCACAATTCAGAAATACCAGTAAGCTCCAAACTGGTGTGCATTTGCCAGGTGCCATGTTTACTAGACAAGGCTGTTTGACAGATAAGTGTGCTAACAGTGTATCTTCCTGGAGAATAAAGGTAAGGGAAATGGTCCACGTCAGATGAACTCTGGGTCCCCACCCCTTACACCTCCCCAATTCTGAATATTTCCATTTAGACATCCATTAATACCTGGAGACAGCACATATTAAGGTTCTAATTCCAGAGGGGATCTTCATACAGTCAGAATCCCATATTTTTCTTTCAAATGTTTTTTCCATAGAAGAGTGAAAAAGATGATTCCGATGGAATAAATGTCTTTAGTCATCAAAGGTACAGGGGCCTGGCTTACACAACCCTAATGTGGGCCCATTGGTACTAAGAGTGAAAGTGGCATTGGCAGAGGGAAAGTGCACCATGGATGAGTTCCAGCAGAGCCTCCATAGGGAGTTGTGCAGTGTGTGCCATACACAAAGTGCCCAGATGAGGGGGCACATGGGAGCCCAAATCCAGGCCTGCAAGTAGCTCACCAAGCCTTGCCCTGGCACCTGCATGCATCTACCTAGAGAAAGGGGAACATTTTGATTTACCAAAAAGTTGGTCCATTTGTCAAGCTGTACACTCATGGAGTACATCAGTCGGAAAAGGTGCCTTTTATTTTGACCACCCTAAAAAGATGCCTTTCCTAATACTCACTAAAGCATCATATAGGCTAGTGGGTGGTCCAGAACTCTGAGCAGTCAATAAGAACAGCATGGGAGGCAACAGCAGAAGCAGCAGCAGCGCAAGAATATAGCACAGGGAGTATGTGGCTGGAGAAATACACTGTAAAGAAGAAAAGAGAGAGTGCAACAAAACAAGAATGCAGGAGCAAACAATTAATGAATACAGGCTGAGCTGTTGTAAACAAGAGGTTCCATACACTCATCAGCTTTTAGAACAGGAACTTCCTTTGTTTCTTATGTACCAGCCCTAGGCAGGGGTTCTAGGTCAGAGGCACCTCTGATACAATTTGCCATTGAGGAGTTTTCGGTAGCCAAACCATTAGATGTTAACATCACCACGGTCATTTCCAACATAATCAGGATTCCTCCTTCCTCTTTCCTGAGGGGGAAAAATATGGAAGACCACATACAGGAGAATTTTATGAGCCAGGCCTGGAAGAATCATACACTTCCATTGGCTGAAACCCAGTTTATGGCCACACCTAACTTAAAGAGAAGCTGGGAAAAGTAGTCTATCTGAGGACCAAGAAAGGACAGACTTTGATTAACAGCTTACAGTCTCTGTCACATGGACTTACAGGGATTCTTAGCGACCAAAAGTAGGAAGATATAAATACAGAGGGAGCTCTCTCCTCTATTAATTTGAGAAGGGTGAGAAGAGGGAAAGACCGTTGATCGGCCATAAAACTATATCCTGACCGCTAAGTGTGAGTCAAGGCTGGTTGATAAAGCTGAATTCATACTTCAGTATTGAACAGGTTTAATACTGCTCTTTGTGGGACTGGCTGATCAAAACCACTTTTAATTTTTTTTTTTTTTTTTTTTTTTTTTTGGCGACAGAGTCTCATTCTGTTGCCCAGGCTGGAGTGCAGTGGTGTGATATCAGCTCACTGCAACCTCCGCCTCCGAGGTTCAAGCCATTCTCTTGCCTGAGCCTCCTGCCTGAGCCTCACGGGTAGCTGGGACTACAGGTGCGTGCCACCATGCCCAGCTAATTTTTTGTATTTTTAGTAGAGACGGGGTTTCACCGTGTTAGCCAGGATGGTCTTAATCTCTTGACCTCGTGATCCACCCACCTCGGCCTCCCAAAGTGCTGGGATTACAGGTGTGAGCCACCACACCTGGCTTACTTGCTTTTAAACACAACTCAGGAACTGTATCAGGCAGAATAATGACCCCCAAAGATGTTCCCATCTAATTCCCAGAATCTGTGAATATGTTGCATTACATGGCAAAGGGGAATTAAAGTTGCAGATGGAATTAGTGTTGCTAGCCAGCTGATCTTAAAATAAAAATGTTATCCTGGATTATCCAGGAGGGGTAATCACAACGTTCCATTAAAGTGAAAGACAAATGGAAGGAGATCGGAGTGATGCCCTGTGAAAAGGATTCTAACCCACCATTGCTGGCTTTGAAAATGTAAGAAGGGGCCACAAACCAAGGAATCTCAATGCTGGAAGAGGCAAGGGAGTGTATTCATTCACCTCTAGAGCCACCAGAAAAATGCAGTTCTGCGGACACCTTGGTTGGAGATCCATGTCAGATGTATGACCTACAGCACTGGTAGATAATAAATTCATGTTGTTTTAAGCTGCTAATTTTCTGGCAGTTTCTTAGAGCGGAAATCATAATGGGTCCTTGCTCATATGAAACACATTAAGGGCTGGGTACGGTGGCTCACACCTGTAATTCCAGCACTTTGGGAGGCCAAGGTGGGCGGATCACAAGGTCAGGAGATTGAGACCATCCTGGCCAACATGGTGAAACCCCATCTCTACTAAAAATACAAAATTAGCTGGGTGTGGTGGCACATGCCTGTAGTCCCAGCTACTCAGGAGGCTGAGGCAGGAGAATCGCTTGAACCGGGGAGGCGGAGGTTGCCGTGAGCCAAGATCGGGCCACTGCACTCCAGCCTGGGTGACAGAGCAAGACTCTGCCTCAAAAAATAATAATAAAAATAAAATAAAATAAAATAAAATACATTAAAATAGGAAGAAGCCTACAGAAATGCTGGTCACTAGAAGAGCTGCCCAGAGATGACTGGTCCCGTCAGATTCACTCAAACAGTAGCACAAGAAGGGCTACCACTGTCTAAAATGTTTCCTAAACTTGCTGAGAAATCACTACCTGAGAGGAGATTCTTATTGTTTTTTAAACAGAGAGTTTCTATAGGCGCTAGAAAAACAAGGTCCTCCAGAGTCTAACAGAAATATGATGCTAGGTAACATCAGAACACACCCTGAATTACCCTGAATCCTTTTGACTTCCTTATGTCAAAAATTAGGAGTTTAGAAAAGCCATCAAGGTATGGAATTGTAATCTGCATCAAATCTCTCTTATATATAACGTGAACTCCAACTGAATAAATGCATCTATGCCTCCAACTCCAAAACCTTCCATTCTACTGCCCCCTAAAGAATCTCTAAGCAGGTGTACTTCTTGCTGTGTGAGATGGAGTCTCACTGTGTCGCCCAGGCTGGAGTGCAGTGGTGCGATCTTGGCCCACTGCAAGCTCCGCCGCCCAGGTTCACGCCATTCTCCTAGTTCAGCCTCCCAAGTAACTGGGACTACAGGCGCCCGCCATCACACCCAGCTAATTTTTTGTATTTTGAAGTAGAGACGGGGTTTCACCATGTTAGCCAGGATGGTCTTGATCTCCTGACCTTGTGATCCACCTGCCTCGGCCTCCCAAAGTGCTGGGATTACAGGCGTGAGCCACCGCGCCCAGCCACCTCTTGCTGTTTTACAGCCTCATTTCTTCTTTTCACTGTGGGCAGTCTTCCTCTTTACTTCAGAGTGTTCCATTTTTTTCTACCTGGGAGAAAGAAGTTAGCAGATTTCACAGATCTAGTGTTTCAGGATAGTAGTGTCTGCATGTTGCCCCGAGTATTAACAATACATTTTAATCAGTGCTGAACTTTTGGAAGAAAGGTACTAGTTAATAAAGACAGAACATATAAATATATTCCAGTTTACTAGCACAAATAATAATAAACTAGAAATATATCAATAGAGTGAAAAGCTAGAGAACTTCATTTGAAATTCTGTTATGCTCTTTTTGGAAAATTAATAAGAGCCAGAGAACTGAATAACTAAAGTCTTTTGTGTTGCCACTCATCTCTCAAACTGACAGAACATCCTATTTTTTCATAAAGAACCTTGATATGGCTAGAGTTTGACTTGATTCCATCAAGAAATAATAAACTGTGCAGCAAAGAGAAAAATTATTACAGGCAAGGTTGAGCCTAGTTTTTGTGCAACAATGTTCACACCTAAGGAGAGCACAACTGGAAGATAATTTGATTTTCTTTCATGATTATAAAGTATTTTGTTCCCAGAAAACTTTGTCTTGAGGCAGTACTACCACATTCATGAAAGGTTCCAGCTCAACTGATTTCTTTGTAGCATAAAATAAGGTGAGAGCTGACTTTTGCAACATGGTCCATTTTGAATTGAGAGCTAGTCTGTCCAAAGCTTAAGGACACATAATTAATTTTAAAGTAAAGTGCTAAGGGCATGTATGTGAGAGCAAAGTTCACATAAGGAAATGATAACATTAAGACCAATTCTGAAAATAGTTAACTTTTCCATTTTTATGGCATATTTTCTACAAAAATGTTAAGGTTCTTCAAGCATCAGTAAAAGGCTAGAGTCCTCTTTGCTAGCTTTGTAAAAAGTATGGCCAATGCAGTAAAGGAAGAATAAAGATGCAGGTCCATTTGCATTACTACCATGTTTGCAACATAGAATAGAAAATTAGAGGCTGGTTTTGGTATGTGCTTTGGATCTACCTCATTGCTTTATAACCCCCATATGTATATATGTAGCTCTTCATTTCTCCAGGCCACAGCTGCCTGAGAGGTAGAAAAAATAAATCACATCACACTGTGGTCATGTGAAGTCATCTCATGTCTTGTAATCCTCATTTGTGAAATCACTAAAACCTCAGTCACACAAATATTTTCCTTCCAGTTCAAAGATTGCAATTTCTCTTCCAAACCATGCCCAGCCATAATAGTCTTCCTTTGGAATAAGTGGCAGGCCCTGTGGGTTAGCTAACACAACAAGCTCTGTTTCCAACCCTTCTTGGCTGCCCCTGCTATAGATGTAGATCCAAAACACTAGAATTTCTGGACCGCCTTTGAGCTGGCCTGACTGTGCAACACAGTTCTGACCAATAATGTGTAAGGGAAGTCTTCTCGTACTGCAGATCCCCGTTCTCCTTCTTCCTGCCTGGGACATGGGGTGTCTGGAGGTGTAATAGCCATCTTGTGCCCATGCTGGGTAGAGCAGACAGATTCTAAGATGGAACCATAATTCCCACCACCTGGTCTTCATGCCCTCATGTATTCTCCCCTTGAGTATTGGCAGGATCCGTGACTTGCTTCTAACCAATAGAATAGTAAACGTGTTAAGACAGTACTCTTGTGATTAAGATTGTAACATCTGTTTCACTGAGGGACTCTCTCTTGTTAGCTTTGACAAAGCAAGAGGCCATGTTGGGGAGGTACATGTGGCAAGGAATATAGGGCAGCGTCTGTCCAAGAACCAACTGAAAACTCTGAGTTGTGTCCAGCCAAGAGCCAGCAAAAAACAGAGGCCCTCAGTCCAATGCTCCACAAGGAATGGTACGCCTGCAGTAACCATGACAGCTTGGAAGCAGCTCTTTCCCATTAAGCTTTGGATGAAGACCCAGTCTGGCCAACATCTTGACTGCAGTCCTGCAGACGACCCTGTTAAACTACATTTGGAGCCTTCTGACCCACAGAAACTGAGATAATAAATTTGAGTTGTTTTAAGCTGTTAAATGTGTTGTTGGTGATCAGAAACTGACATAGGGTGCTTTGATATGCTGAATTGAAGAAGAAGCCTCAAGGTTTCTCTGACCTTCCTCTCTTCCCATCTCTCAATTCTCTCACTCTCAAAACATGGCATGAAGTTTCCCCAACTGCCTAGTCTGGACCCATCAAAGAAGAAAACAATTACCTCTGGACCCTTCCCCAAGTTTTCATAAATTGAACTGATATGCAGGGGGAGAAGGACTGAAGTCTGTCAATACAGCTGGAGAGAATTTTTTCACAAACCATTGTCTGCTCTGTGTGCCCAACAGACTTTGTACTAGGCCATTGTATGTTCTTCAAGCCCATTGAATTTCCCTAAAAATAATTTACTAGCCCCCCTAAAATCATCCACATTTTCCAATCTCCTTTTCCCCTAAGAAGAAGTAAGGTATATAACCATCTGTACCCCATTGTGTTGTGGGGTCATCACTCTATGATTCCCCCCATACACTCTAATAAATTTGTATGCCATTTTTCCTATTAATCTGCCTTTTGTCAGTTGATTTTTCAGCAAATCTTCAGAGGACAAAGGGGAAATTTTCCCTTGGCCCCTACAGTGTGGTGATGCTGTTAGACAGCAATAGGTACTTTATTCACTAGAGACGACAGAGCAGATAGAAGGCCCTGCCTTCTTTAACGCACTCACACTGGACTGTAGCTCCAGCTCTGGATGGCCCATTTCTGGATTCTTACTGAGTAAGATAAACAAACCCTTGATGTGCATAAGCTCTTTAGTTTGTCAAGTTTTCTGTTACTTGGAGTTGAAAGTAATCCTTACTGGTATAAGGTGGCTTGTATCTCAAATTGTGCCCCCAACTCTGAGCACAATCTCCCTCTTATAATTATAACTCTTTGATTTGAAAGGCTGTAGATGCTATTGCTATAGCTGTCTCAAGACACATCCCCCCAGATAGTATGGTTCTAACTCTTCTTTTGCTTTAAAAATTGTTCAGATGAGTTCGGGGAAGAGCTTTCCTTCATCCAATGATGAAGAGAAAGGAAGAAGAGAATGAGGGAGAAAAAAAATGAAAAGAGAGGAAAATAAAAAGAAAAAGAAAAATGAAGGACACAGGGAAAGATAAATTTTTTAGCATCCAAACTACTAGTCTAGACCGTTTGTAAATATGGTTATAACATATCACAGGTTACAATTTTAATCAGACTGATATTTTTAGTTATGACATTTTTCCTTTCTATCCCAACTCCAAAACTTGACACAAAGCCCTCATAGAATATTCTTTTCTACCCACCTACTGCATATTGCAAGTCTTTATCACTGCTAACATGGTCTTTTCTAACCTTTGAGAGATCAGAGCTCTACTTTTTCTCAGTGTCTTGAATAGTTAGTTCTGAAAATTTCCCGCCAGGTCCAGTCACCTGAGTCTTTTCCAAGTCTCATGGAAACTGCAGGCTATTAGGTCCCACTTCCCTCTTGGAATATTGACTACCTAAGTAAGCCATTGGTGTGAATTATCATATGCAATACTGAGTCAAGTAAGTATGGTAAGTATTATGTCCATTATAGACATAAGGGAACTGAAGGGCAGAATCATAAAATTTTAGCTTTAGAAGCGACTTTTAAGAGACTATGCTATTCTTACTATACAATAGAGAAGTGTTATGGAATAGAATGAATTATGAATAAGACTTGGCTTCTTGTAAGGACTCCAGCATTTATAACCCTGTAACCTTGGTAAACCCGTTACCCTTACTGAGAGTTCCTATCTGAAGGGTGTAACTTCTTGCTTATTCCATAGTGTAGTGGTGTGGACTAAAAGGATTAATCAATATGACCAGATTTTGAAAGCCTCATAACTCTCCATTAACTAAAGAACAAGACCCACACATTCTTAAAGACTCATTTTATCTCAAAGCTGTACACTATGCCATGATTAATGAGACTGCATAAAAACACAAAATGCTTTCAAATGGGAGTTATACCAGTATTTTAAAATGCAAATTTCACAAGCATAAACATTTTGAACAACATTTTTAGTTTTTATGTTTTGGGTTGTTTTATTACCTTGATATTATAGATTTGTTTCATCTTCCAAAGATATCTGGTCTGTATATTGTAGTTTTTACTCTGTAATGATTAGCTCTGTTTTATAAAGAAATAGACTAATTAGTATTGGTTCACAGCTGACTTCAAACAACAGTCATGTAATTTTTTAGAACATTGGACATAAATTTTATTTAGGCTCTTTCATTAAAATATCTGTCATGGAGGCCGGGCACGGTGGCTCACGCCTGTAATCCCAGCACTTGGGGAGGCCGGGACGGGCGGATCATGGTCAGGAGATTGAGACCATCCTGGCTAACATGGTGAAACCCCGTCTCTACTAAAAATGCAAAAAAGTTTGCCGGGCATGGTGGTGGGCGCCTGTAGTCCCAGCTACTCGGGAGGGTGAGGCAGGAGAATGGCGTGAACCCGGGAGGCGGAGCTTGCAGTGAGCCGAGATTGCGCCACTGCACTCCAGCCTGGGCCACTGAGCAAGACTCTGTCTCAAAAAAAAAAAAAAAAAATCTGTCATGAATATATGACATTTTAGTAGTGGGAAAATTGCTCACATATCAAATATTTTAAAATAAAAAGACAATAGTCAAAACTAGACAGCTTGAGACTAATTTATGAATAATAGTCAAAAATCAATAATTTTAAATATTTGTCTCTTCTTAGGCTTCAAGCAAGGAATGTCTCATGGCAACTGATGTCTGCAGATATTCACCATGGTTTCTGACTGTAGTGATTTACCTCTTGGTGAATTCCCAACAATATAGGCAAACATGAGGAAAGGTAGTCTAAAAACCCTTCAGGATTACCAATGCCTCCATTATGAAAAAGGTTTCAAATTATTGTAAGATTTTACTTTATATCAGTAGCCATGGGATATACTAAAAAATGAGCTTAGTTATTCTTGTAAGCAATGGATAAATTTAGGGATTGTTAGGGTCCTTTCCCCGCAGGAGCTCATCCTCGAGTAAGCAAAATAAATATGAAGTTTCCTCAATTCTGCTGAACTCTGAAACCAGCTTACTCTTTCTATTTGAGTGATTGCTAAAGTCCTAATTTAAAATTCACCTTTTTATCATTGCTTTAAAGTTAAAACTTCTGTGGGCAAGGGTTGGGGGTAGGGAGTACAAAAGTTTAAAAAAATGTAATTTATGTTTCCTGACTTCCCAGTTTTTCCAGAAAATCCATAAATCAACTTTCCTGTTCCTCCGCAGTGTTAACCAATTCATTACCAGATGTCATAATCCTCAGAAGGGAACAATGCATGAAATCTAGCAAAATGACTGCCCCTGTTTCTGCAGTGCTGTGGTGTGAAAACCTAGACAGACATCAGAGGCACTTTGGGCTTGTCCTGGAGATTGCCTTCCCCCAGGTGACTGGGTACTATTAGGATGAAGAGCTAGACAAGGGCACTGCTGCATCCTTTGGCTCTTCCTAACTATTTAACCAATTTGCACCCACTAAGAGATGCTGTTTGATGGAACATTGGATCAAAAGTGTTGAAAATTTGAAAAATAGAGACATCAGATAGGTAATTAACCAAGATAAAGCATGTAAGAAAATTAACACAGTACCTTGCATATTAACCACTGAGTACATTTAACTATTTGGGTGTTTTTTTTGTTTTTTTTTTTTTTTAATGACAAGAGTAGTGTTTTCCTTTAACTATTCTTGCTGCTTTATCTCCAGTTAAAAGTTGTCTGGCATGTAGGCCATGAAGCATTTATCATTTCTAAAATCCACAATTTGTAGACATTTCACCTGCTCCTTGTTCAATCTAGATCTCAGCACAAGTTTCCACCATGTTTTGACATATGCTCATTTGCCCTGCCACTAAAAATGAGATCAACAACAGAATGGCTACATTCAAAGAAATGCTTACTGTTAAAAGTAAAATCAAAATAATATTCCTGAGTAGCAATTTTCTCTGGCACCTAATTCTTGGGATTGTGACATGTAATTTGAGATGGCAGAAGAGGATTTCTATTACTTTCATAAGCTACTGGGCATTTACGAAGAAAATAGTGCAAAGAAAATGAAATTTTGCATATAAAACTAGTACATCACCTAGCAATTTTACATGCAAAAGAACTATCATTTACATGTACTTGTGAATTATTTTATTGTAGAACTGTTTGAAGATACCAGTAATGTTGAAAATGAAAAATAGATGTTTATGAGAACTGATCTGAAACCAAAGGTCACATCATTATTAGAAATCTAAAAAGTGAACTCTGTACTTCTTGGTTCATTTTCTGTATGATTTTAAAAACACAAAGAGGAAAATCTTGGTCACAGGCAGCCGATGTTTTCTTTTTTTATTTTTTAGGAAACAATGTTCGTTTGCTTGTTTGTTCATTTGTTTTAGACTTTGGCTGGCCACAATCTTGATAAATGGTTGCTGCTGGTTTTTATGTTTTCTTGATGACCCTATTTCTCGAGTAATTTTAGATCTTTAGAATTACTGTTGTTTTTCTAAGACTGATTCATACTTTCCCCTTCATCCCCTCTCCCTCTATTTTAGATGTAATTCAGATGTCAATACTCTCTCTTTGAAAGAGATGATTGATAAGTATGTTCCTGTTGGATTCTTTGCAGGAACAAAATAAGAACTTACAATGAAATGAAAAATGAGTTAAAACTGTTGAAAGTGTAATTTTAAAAACATTTTTGGCTTTGTACAAAGAAGGCTATTTTTATTCATGACAGAAAAAAAAAATCTTTGCTAGAAAAAGCGATGTCCTTGCTTTAGGGCAGAAAATAGCCCCAGAGAAGAGTCAAATCCACTCCTCATTAAGCTTCAGCCCTGGCTTCCTTCCCCTTACTTTTCCCTTGTACCAGGTGGGTCAAATCCTGGAAATCTCTATTTTATATTGTTGTTAAAGCTGCTATTCTAAATATTGTTTAAAATATAATAAGATATAAGGAAGAAGCTCTTTCAGAAGCAAGGTGGATTATAAAAACCGCAAAACAAATTATGCATCCATAAAATGAAAAACATGAAGTTGGGTACTTACTCAAGGTGGGATAGATAACTAGGGCTATGATAAATAGCTGTGGATCAATTCCCTTCAACAGTTCAGAGTCTGGAACAGGTGTTGGCATATTTTTTCTGTAAAGGTCCACATAGAAAATATTTTTGAAACTTTTGGGTCATATGATCTCTGTTGCATTTGAATATTTCTGCTTTTGTACTTTGTAACACAAAAACTGCCATAGACAATAAATGAATATGGCTGTATTCCAATAATGTTTCACTGATAGACACTGAAATTTGAATTTCATATCATTTTCACGTATCATGAAATATATTATTTGTTGGCATTTTCAACCATTTAAAAATGTAAAAACCTTTCTTAGCTCAGTGGTTGTGCAACAACAGGTAACAGGTCATAGTTTACCAGCCCTCTAGTCTAGGGAGTTAGAAAGGGACCTTTATTTCATAATAAAATGTCAGAGCTAAAATTACAACTAGAAGGGTAATACTTTGTTAAGAGTGGAAAATGATGTTTTTCTTCTTCTTATATTTCAAAATGTGTTGCAAGAGCTTTTGGTTCTGTCATTTGCAGACATTTTACATGATAGAATTTCTTAGGCACACAAGGAGGTCAATTACAGGGGAGTCAGAGAAGATGGTAGATGATTTCAGCTGAGGAGGGGCTAGATGGGCGTTGCCTTCAATTAACACTGGAGAGGAACAGCTTCTTGTATTTCCAATGGGGAAAAGTTGGCATTGGAGAATACTGAGGCCAAACTATTGGCAGGATTTTTTAATTCCAACTCTAAGATTCCAGAGCTAAGGACAAGTCCTTAGGGGTCTGACTCCAAGATACATATTTCAAGTGTGTTAGACAATTATATTCTAGTGAAGTCTGGTAGGTAATTAGGGCTAAATTAAACAATGAGTGATAGTCAAGAATTTGGGAGAAAGGAAACCATTTTTTATCCTAGACTTTGTTGAAAAGCTTGCAATTACTGTAAATTCTTAAAGTTTAATTCTGAAACTAGTTATTAAATATAGGTGTATCAGTGAAGTATTTGATTTAAAGAAAGAAAAGCTATTTCATCCGCTCTTCTTCTGTCCTTTCCCCTTCCATACTCCCTCCCCCTTTTCTTTTCCTCTTCTTTCCTCTCTTTCTCTCCTTCCCCACTTTTCCTTCCCTCCTTCTCTCTCCTTTTTTCCTCTCTTTCTTCTCCTTTTCCCCCATTCCCCCAAAATGTAAGCCACTGAAATCTGGTAGTTTATAAAGTGGTTCCTAAACCCAGATAATCAACAGAATCACTTAGAGGCATCTTTTAAAAAGATAAACGTCTTGGTCCCAAACCAACTGAATCAGAATCTGGAGGAGTGGCATGAGATCATTTGTTGATCTGGATTTTTTTTTTTTTTTTGACAAGCTCTTCTGGAGATTCTGATGGACATCCAGATTTAGGAAGCACAGCACTAGAGCAGTGGTTCTCAGACTTGAGTGGACATCAGAATGATCTGAAGAGCCTATCAAAGCATAGAGGGCTGAGCCCCACTCCAATAGGTTCTGATCTATGGATTTCGCATGGGGTCTAAGAATATGCATTTCTAAACAAAATTCCTAGAGACTACTGATTCTGCTTGTCTAAGGACCACACACTTGCTGAAAACAACTGCTTTAGGCCATATAATTAAGGCTCCTACTCTCTCTAGTTGGCCTCATATCCTTAGTTCACTCAAGCTTTGAACTACTTATTAAAAGTGACATCTGCAATCCTAAACATATAAGACATTATACAGCATCAAGCCCACCAAATAGTCCCTAAAGATAAACTCTATAAGCTGCACTATTGTTGTTAAAACATTTAATTAACAAAAGATACATTTAGCAAAGCACCATGACACCATGTAAATGACTCTCATGGCCAGTCTGATCCAGAGCTCTCTGAACTGGGACGTGTTCTTTGGCATTTGCTCCTTTGTCAGTATTTGGATTCTGTCCCTCATGAAGAGGGTGTTGAGGTTTTTCTGAATCAAAGGGTGGTGACAAATTAGACTCAATTTTATTTCTGTACAAATACAAGACCACAATGACACAAATGATTTCAGAAAAAAATATGTCTCAATACGGGTCATTATTTTTATAACTTCTAATGATTCTTTGGGATCACTAAGATCTCTCACCCCAATCTCCCCCTACTTGAATTAATGTTGAAAACAGTCTCCAGAATTTGAAATGTAACGGCTTCTTGTTTGAACCGGCTATTGTTTCTGTGTCAAACGTGGGAGGTTTATTGCCAGCAGGAGCTGGAGTAGTCTCCCATAACAACTCCGCTGGGAAAATGATAACGAAACTAAGGCTTAGAGAGATTAACTCTCCAAGGATACATAACCAGGAATTTCTGGATCAGGATTCTTATATGCAATTCTATTAGGCTGTGTCATGCCTCTTTGACAGATAAACTCAAAGCTCTTTAACAACCACAGAATCTGTTGAAAATAATAACAAGCCAAAATAGAACTACAAAGTGACACAGATGCTTCTTGATTTCTTCTTAGAACTAGCCTTTTGTTTCAATTAGATTGATTTTTTAGGACCCACACACATACATCAACATACTTATTTTTATGAATATTTTATAAATAGATTCTGATTTTCAGTTGTTTTGGATGTATAAAACTTCATTGCACAGGCAATCAAGAAAATCAACAAGCTCTGTAGAAATATCTTCATAGAACAAGCTGATTCTTTTCCCTACTGAGCTATATTTACCATGGAGAGACATTTCTGTGTATGTCACGATCCTCTGCCAAAATGTCAACCTATCCTCTGCATCCAAAAGTTCATAAAAATAGGAAAAGCTCCAAAAAACAAGATATGGGAACAGCTGGTGGTAGGACAGAGGGAGTTAGAGGGCATGCACTCAGGAGGACTAACCAGGTGCATAGTGAGTAGGCATAATGCACTCAGAGTCTCCCAAAGGAAGAGCCACGGTCAGATTCTTCACACACCCCAGCTAATCCATGAAAAGCAGCAGCAGTGCAAGGATGTTTTCATCTCATGCCTTCTGTGTATGGCTATCTGAGTGGCTGGCAATATTAAAATAGCTTATTTCACATTGACAGCTTCCAGAATTTGTAAGCAAGCTCCATTTGCTAGAAACACGACTCTGGGTACCAACAGGTTTGTCTGGCTTAGGATAAGAATTCAGTACTTGCCTATAAATATTTATCTTTGAAGAGGTTTTTTAATGTTTAATGTTTCCGTAAGCTTTTGCTTTGAAAAAAAAGGTTTTACTGAGTGCTTATTATGTTCTTACGACATTGTACTTGGGAGGGAAAAATTTTGATGTCTGGATCCTACCTTAAGGGTTCTAGTTTAATTAATAGAAAGTGGGCCCAGTTGTGAGCATTTTTAGAGTCCCCAGGCAATTCATGGAGCCTCTGCTCAAGCTTCAAAACTTATTGTTGCCTGTGTCCCACCCCCAGTGGTTATAATTTATTAGTCTAGGGTGTGACCTAGATGTTGGGATTCTCCCCAGTCTTGCAATAGACTTGGGTCTCTGCAGCTCTCAAACTTCAATATGTGTCAAAATCACCTGAAGAGCTTGTTAAATGACAGCTTCCTAAATACCACTCCCAGTGATTTTGATTCACTACGTCCAAGTGGGATCAAATTTACATTTTTTATAAACCAACAGGTTATGGTGAGGCTGCTGGTACAGAGATCACAGGAAAATAGAATTTTCTCCCCAGGAGCATTTGCCTGAATCTGAACACATTTTTGGGTGTCCCAACTCAGAGGATTGGTGGGTACTACTGGCATCTAGTGGGTAGAGGTTAGATGTGTTGCTAAACACCCTACAATGCACAGTACAGCCCCGCCACCCGCCACCTGGCAGCAATTATCTGGTCCAAAATGTTGATAGTGTTAAGGTTGAAAATGCTGTTTTAGTCTAGACTCTAGAAAGATGCTTAGGTCATTATAAACCAAGGAATTTGAATAAAATTCAAAGCAAAAATCCAGAACTCTTCAATTAGTATCACCTTTAAAACTAAGATACAGAACCAACTGCATGGCTTAGTTATACATATAGATTGGTAAAACATTGTGGTTTCTGTTGCTAAACAGAAGACTGACAGTCTTTTGTAGATATAGAAAACATTTGGCACAATTTTTGCACAGCATGAATCATTATTATAGTATTTAATTAGCTTCCAGGGGGTTGCAAATTCTCTGTGAGTTTGCCTTGAAACCCTTTGAATAAAAATCTGAACTTATTAAGAAAACCGTTAGAGCATAATTTTTGTTTAAAAGTAGTCAATGGGACAGGTGTGGTGGCTCACTCCTGTAATCCCAGCACTTTGAGAGGCCGAGGGGGGGGCGGGGGGCGGATCATGAGGTCAGGAGTTCGAGACCAGCCTGGCCAACATGTTGAAACCCCATCTCTACTAAAAATACAAAAAATTAGCCGGGCATGGTGGTGCGTGCCTGTAATCCCAACTACTTGGGAGGCTGAGGCAGGAGAATCACTGGAACCTGGGAGGTGGAGGTTGCAGTGAGCAGAGATCATGCCATTGCACCCCGGCCTGAGCGAGAGAGCAAGTCCAATCTCAAAAAAAAAAAAAAAAAAAAAGTAAAAATAGGATCTCATGAAAAAGCTAGTGTTCACAGTGTATTTTAAATGAAATCTGCATTACTTTTAAACATGTCTATTTCATAAAGTAAGATCCCTAAGTATTTACCCAACAGTTTTAAGTTCTATGCTTAAGAGATCTGCTAGTCAATAAGAATAGGGGAATTTTAAGAAAATAAAGACCTGTCTTCAGTAGGTTTAAAGCTAAGGTATGTGTGTATGTCTCTGTAATGTGAGACAGTAAGTATGAGTGCTTTGAGGATGTAAAATATGTCCTGGAAATGTAGATACTTTTGAGAGCATCACTGGTGGACAGCCTGCTTCATGGGAAAGGTGAAATCAGACTGAATCCAAAACAGTATGAAAAAAATCTAGAAATGAGATGACAAGTTTGGGGGTAATAGGTTGAGATGGAAACCTAGGTGTCCCCAACAGGGAGAACATGATCCTGAGGTGAGCATCTGCTTTTCCCAGGGGCTTATGCACTGGGCCAGGAGCCAGTCTTAGGACATGTCCCCTGCAGAGGAAGGAGGCAAGTAGGAGAGCGACTCTGCAGAATTCAGGGAACACGGGGAGATTCTGACACTCTGTTGCCAACTTTGTCATCTCAACCAAGACTCAGAGATGGATGACTGAGGGGAGGCAACAAAAGTAAGTCTGGATCTGACATGTCTGTTGAGGAGATCCAAGAAACTACAAAACACAAGTTCAGTGACAGGGCTAAAATTTCAGAACAAGTTAAAATGAGGAAGAATGTTGGTAGCCCTCTCCCACCATCCACCTAATGCTTATCCTCTCTGACAAGTGTGCCATTTAAGGTTGTGTTCCAGTAAGTGTCATAATTATACATCTATTTTAGTGACAGCAAACATCAGCAAAGGCTGATATTTCTCCATGGATTTTCTTGTTTTCCATCTCTCTATTGAGCTCTATTCCAAATTGTAGCTATCTTTTAGATACTGCATTGGTGAAGAAATATTAGTTCTTATAACCTCTGGTTCCATCGGAAATCAAATACAAAGATACAATTAGATGGAATCTGTTGGCATGATTGTCTGTTTGTCCAGAGTGAGTGAGCAGGGAGAGTGTTACCCTACTGCACTTAGAAGCTTTGTGATTGTTAGCATTTAAATAGTAGTGGGACCTTTTCTCTTCATTATGATACAATTTTTAAAAATATCTATTGACTGCTTCGAGGTGATCATATGAATACATTCCTCTAGTGTTCCAATAATGTGAGTTAGGTTAGAGGAAAATTCTTTGTTGTTATCAAATTATTGCTTAACAATAAAATTTGCAGTGAAAGGCTCCTGGGTGATATCTATTCTTGTTTTCTCTGAGGATAAAAAGCCAACTAAGTGCATTCTTTGAAATGTACTGGCAAGGTTCTGAAACTCATTTGAGTTACAAAATCTCAGAAGCATTTGGTTGTTTTAAAAATCAACAAAGGACTTAAGCTAGTCACCTGGAAATTAATAAATACCCCTCTGCATTTCTCCATGACTCTCGATGAGAGTTGGTCTTTATACCACTTCCGTAAGGTAGACAAGCCCTTCTGCCTTGCTCTTTGGATTTAAGATAATACCACAAATAAGGTTTTCACTGTGCGGATGAAGGAAAAGGAAAGAGCATTTTACCCTCCTCTCTCTCCCTCCAAGTATTTGCTAAGCAAGATACTGCACTAGGCACTGCAGAGATGTAAAGGTGAATTAGATACTTCAAGAAGTTCACCACTGGGGAAAGTAGACATTCCTGTCTCAGGCTTTGACCAAATCCTGGTTGACTTCCTTCTCTAGAAGGAATTTGGGTCTTTGGAAACTAGTCAGTGAGGTTGTAGAAACTGACAGAGATGGGAGGATTTTTCTGCTGCCCTTCATTCTCACTTCAAAATAATGTTGAAACACTTTCAGGTTTCCTCATTGTTTTTAGCTCTTTGTGGGGTTTTCTTTCTTTCACATGTCTCAACAGCTCTGGGCTCAGAGACTGGGAATGAGAGTCAGAAAGAGGCACCATAACACTTCCCTCTGGTGGGGAGGCACGGCCCTGGGAACAGTCCACCATATTACCTCAGTTAACTGGGTTCACTGGGGAGGTCTCTGGCTGCACACTGAAAGACAACATAATTCTAAGACAGAGGTACCTCTCTCAGGAATTTTGTCAACACTACATGTCCGTTTCTTGCATCAATGCAAAGATTTTATTCTGGGAAAGATGCCAATTTTTTTTTGGCTTTCTGTGTAGATGATAGCCACAATTTCTAAACCTATTTGTCTCCCACAAGAGGCAAAAAGAGCCCATAATTATTTGACGAATGTCAGAAGGTGTGTTTAGCCCCTTATTCAAGCCATAAGGGGGTCTCCTGAACCAACGGCCTGCAAAGCTCCTTTATTCAAAGTGGATCATGCTCCAACCTCTGTTTGTGTGCCAGGTTGATCTGTAGCAAACTATCATGGTCCACAAATCAGTGGCTAAATGTTTAATGTCTAGGATAGGCACACAACCAAAGTCATGGGAAGCATACCTCAGAAAAAAGTTAAACTTGATCTTCAGTGGCATCTTTTTCAGTATATATATAATCCCAGTTGAGTTTCTCCTAAAACTTCCTGTGGATACCCACATAATGTGAGCAAGGTTTTAAAAGAATCAGGATGTAAATACTGGGAACATGTAAATTCAAGACCACAGATTACAGCTTTTAGATATCCTCCATGTGAACCTAGAGATTCATAGTAAACAAAAAAGCATAAGATACAACGTTTTAAATATGTGGAACAATAAACAAAACCATTCTTAGGATAGCTATTTTTTAAAATTATACATACAGAGTTAAAATAGATTACTACTTAAATGCATATATTTAATATATTTTTTCATGCTACACTGATAAAATATCCCAGAAACTCAAAGTTTAAAGCCACTGAGATTTCTACTAGTAACTCAAATTGTTGCCAAGTCATTGTGAGTTAGCTGAAGTGTCAGGAAACATGTGCATTTTAGAAATATTTTGGGTTTTCACCAGGCGGAGCTTGCAGTGAGCTGAGATCACGCCACTGCATTCCAGCCTGGGCGACAGAGCGAGACTCCGTCTCAAAATAAATAAATAACCAAGTAAAAATAAAGAAATATTTTGGGCTTTGTTTATGTTCTCTCGTTCAGGAAACAGCACTTTTAATGTAGCAAAAATGTTCACTAGTTTCTTTTTTTTTTTTGAGACGGAGTCTCGCTCTGTCATCCAGACTGGAGTGCAGTGGCATGATCTCGGCTCACTGCAACCTCCATCCACCTCCCGGGTTCAAGCGATTCTCTTGCCTCAGCCTCCCAAGTAGCTGGGATTATAGGCACGTGCCACTGTGCCTGGCTAATTTTGTTGTGTTTTTACTAGAGACGGGGTTTCACCATGTTGGCCAGGCTGGTCTCGAAAACTCCTGACCTTGTGATCAGCCCAGCTCGGCCTCCCAAAGTGCTGGAATTACAGGAGTGAGCCACCGTCCCCAGCCACTAGTTTCTTATAATATAATCATGGTTGGAAGGTTTTGGCCTGGACATAGTGAGTTAACAAAAACCTGTTCTATTATCCTTCAGACAACTGTGCCTTACCTCTTCTGGTCGTGCTGTATATGTCTTTGGGCCTGATTTTCCTGTGGGTATAAAGTAAACTTTCCTTCCTTTTCCTCATACATTCTATTTACAAATAAAAAATAAACTTCTTCATAATTAATTGGCAACAATGTCCAAGTAAGAGTTAAGTATATGAAGGATTTAGGGGTTATTTCTCCTACTTCGTGTTACCCAGGCAAAACATATTTGTGGGTTTTGATAACTATAATGAAACAACAGCAAGGCTATTGTAGTGTATGTGTTATTTCAGGTATCTATCCCATTTTGAATTTTTAAAATCAGGGAGCTATCTTCCTGGAATGGTCACAGTACAAATACTGTTGCCTTAAATTTTTTCATTTGACCTTCACCAAAAAGCATTATGTAGGGCTAGGATATTGGGAAAGTCAGGGTTTGTTATATACTTCATCAGTCATCCAAACTTCAGTGAGTTCCCTTAAGTGTTTGCCATTGGGTAGGAAATAGTGAAGATTTATTCTAAACCTGAAAAGTAAAAAAAAAAAAAAAAAAATCATGATTATAAGGGAATATACATGATACATCATGAGGTAAGTCACTAGGAGCAGAAAGCTTATTAAATCTCCAGTTGAAAATGTATCTATGTTGGAAAAAAACAGACATTCTGATTTTCAGTTTTTCCCTCAGGCACAAGCTTAGTCACAGCTTCGTCTGTAAAGATACTGGTCATATTCATTGTATTTTGGAAAAGTACAGGTGTACATAAAGCCACTATATCTTTAAAATATATAAATAAATAACTTTTCCTGACAAGTTTTAAAATGTAAGACATGTGATAGAACAGTTTTCTTCAATTATATGATTTTATTTTCCACAGCGGTACAATTGTATAGTTTTCCCTGTTGTCATTTTACACATCAGTTCTGTTGACACTTGCCACCATTCTTTTTTCCTAGAGTTCCAGGAATTTGCCTTTGGAACTTTTTCCTAACTCAGCCTTCAGATAAAACTTCATTACATTTTATTTTTAAATTATTATATATTATTATTAAAATACTACAAAAAATTATTACATATTACATTATTAAGGTAAAAAGAATTCAGCCAACAGAACATTCTTTAACTGTATCAATCCAATTATTTAAATTTAATAAATTCATTCTATACATTAAATTGCAAAAAAATGCTAAAGCAAAAATTGCAAATTATTTTATTGTTTATTAGATTAGATTATTGAACTTAGTTGTACACTCCAACATACCTGGAAAAAAATAGACATTTAAAGGTAGTGAATGAAAAGATGGGAAATTATGCTTTAGGCAAATACCAACCAAAGCATTGTGGTATAGGCAAAATGCTATCAAACGAAATAGACTTTAAGACAAAGGTAGCATGAAAATAACAGGATCCCACATATATGAAATTTTTAATTCACCAAGAAGAGATAATCTGACATCATATATACCCAATGACATAGCTTAAAATACAGAGAGCAAAATTTGACAAAATTAAAAGGATGAAATGAATGCACCAGCATGGTGAGAGATTATATCAGACATATTTCAGTAACTGACTTAAAGGGTAGGCAAGGAAAAATCACAAAGGATGAGGATTTGAACAGCACAATTTAAAACCTTATTCTAATGTACATATATAGAATGCTGTACTCCCTGTTTGAGAGTACACATTCTTTTCAAGCATACACGGAATGTGTTTAAAGAATACATTATGAACTGTACTTAAAGAAATGTCACCTAATTTCAAAAACCTGTATCATACATGTCTTAATATTGGACTTCCCAAAAATTAAATTAGATAATAATTACCAGAAAGGTATCTTTAAAAATCTACATATTTCAAATCTACACTTGGAATTTAAACATATGCCTTAATTACCCATGGTTAAAAGAAGAAACTACAATGGAAATATAAAATAGTTAGAACCACAAATCTAAATGAAGCAATTATATATAAAAACTTGCAGGATCCAACTAAAGCATCTTTGTATTAAGGGAATGTTTTACAACTTTAGAAAAGAAGTCTAAAAATGAAAAAGGTGCTGTAAGTACCTAGGCTGCAGAAATCATGCAGAAGCTACTGTGAACAACTATAAGGAAATAAATTTGAAACAGGTGGAATGGTCCAAGACCTAGAATGATACAAGTCACTAAAACTGACCTATGAGGAAATAGTAAATCCAAATAGCCTATAACTGTATCAGTCAGGGTCCATTCAAGGAAGCAGAAAATTTTAACATCAGGAATTGTTTAAAGAGGCTTTAGGACAACTGAAACAGCAGAAGGAGACCTCTGAGGTGACCCAGGGATGCTAGTTGCAGGTAGCATCTGCTACTCCTGGAGCTGAATGTGAAAAGGAAGAGGGGTGGTTCTCCCAATTTAACAGCTTGGAGCAGGACTCTGCAGAGGTGGGACCCAGACCTCTGGTAAGAAGGTATTGTCCAGCTGGTGCTGGTATTTGGGAGTTCAGAGGAAGCACTCCTGCTTCCAGCCAGCTGATGTTGGTATCTCTGAGGGGACACAATGAGGCTAATTCTGAGACTATAGAAGAAACTGGAACCAAATGCTGCTGCCAAAGTGAAAAACATTGCAGAAATGCCACTACAGAAACAGGAAGCAAAACTGGCAGGAGCAGTTTCCTTTCCTTCTCTCCAGTCTCCTCATCTCCATTTAGTGGCTACTGGAAGAAGCTAACAGGGAACTAGGTAGAAAGGAAAAATGTGATTTGAAGAGTGTCTGTCTCAGCATCACAAAGCAAATGAGACAAGGGTGGTTTGGAGGCTAGGAGAAAACAGTGTGATAGCCTTGATTACTTGTATCAGAAAAGAAAAATAATCTAAAAATACATGAGCTAAATATCCAACTTTAAGAAGTTAGAAAGAGAAAAACAATAAATTTAAAGAAATTAGATGTGTAGAATTAAGAGACAAAACTAAAAATTAGTGAAATAGAAAATAGTCAATAGAATAATATAAAGCCAAAATACAGTTCTTCAAAAAGACTTGAGAATATTGACAAATTGACAAGAAAACATAAAAAGGACAAAACCATAAATTAAAAATTGGGGAAAAGATGAAGAACATAACTACAGACACTGCAGAAAACAAGCAGAGGGTATTATGAAGAACTGTATACCAACATTATAAACATGTAATATGGTCAAATCACTAAAATAAACTCAAGGATAAGTTGAAAATCTAAATAGTCTATAGCCATTAAAAGAAACTAACCTGGAAGTCAGTTCTTTTCACACAAATCACCAGGCTCAGATGGAATTATAGGAAAGTTCTACTAAGTCAAGTAAAGGATCATTCAATTTTTCTATAAACTCCTTAAAGAAATATACAAAGGAGAAATAATTATTGTTTTATGAGTAAACTTAATACTAAAACCACAAGAGAAAAAGAAAGTGTATAGTCAAATTCAAACAAAACAAATTCATCAATATATAGTCAGCCCTTGATATCTGTGAGTTTCTCATCCGTGGATTCAACCAATTGTGGATCAAAAATATTTGGGAAAAAAAGTGTCTGTACTGAACACGTACAAACTTTTTTCCTTGTCATTATTCCCTAAACAATACAGTGTAACAACTATTTACGTAGCCTTTACATTGTATTAGATATTCTAGATAATCTAGAGATGACTTAAAGTATATGGGAGGATGTGCATAGATTATGTAAATATTACACCCTTTTATATCAGGAACTTGAGAATGTATAGATTTTGTTATCTGTGGGGGGTTCTGGAATCAATCCTCAAAGGATACCAAGGGACAACTGTATATAGAAAGAGAACACGTATTAAGTAGCAAAATGCTAAAAGCGTTCTTTAACGTAAGGAACAGCGACAGCATACTTACTATCATCACTAGTATTCAACATTATACTGAAAGTCTTAAATAATTTAGCAAAGAGAAAATGCTATAAGAATAGAAAAAGAAGGGAAAAAGCTGTCATTCACAGAGAAAATTACCATCTATATGAACAATACAAAGGGTTATGCAAATTATAGGAATTACGGGAATTTGTCAAGATGGTACAATATATGATTAATGCACAAAAGCTAACTGCATTTCTTGATTCCAGCAACAAACAGAAGATTAAAAAAAACTTGTAAAAGGTACTACTATTTACAAAAACGACTAAAAATAGATGGTACTTAGGAATACACATATCAAAAGATATGTAAGCCCTCTATAAAGAGAATAATAAAAGCTGGGCACGGTGGCTCACACCTGTAATCCCAGCACTTTGGAAGGCTGAGGAGGGCGGATCATTTGAGTTCAGGAGTTTGAGACCAGCCTGGTGAACATGGCGAAACCCCGTCTCTACTAAAAATGCAAAACTTAGCTGGGTGTGGTGGCATGCACCTGTAATCCCAGCTACTTGGGAGGCTGAGGCAGGAGAATCACTTGAACCTGGGAGATGGAGGTTGCTGTGAGCTGAGATCATGCCACCGCACTCCAGCCTGGGCAACAGAGCGAGACTCCATCTCAAAATAAATAAATAAATAAAGTAATAAAATTGGATCCAAAGACATTAAAGAATATCTAAATAGATAGACTTGTATGTTATGTTAACACATTGGAAAGGTTAATATAAAGATGTGTTTCTTCAAATCTGCATATTCATTGGAATCACAGATTTAAACAAATAATCCTAGATTCAAAAAGCTGTTGGAAAAGCAAAGAGCTAAAGTAATCCTAAAGATGAAGAACCAAGAAGAATTTTATTACCCTAAAAAAGTAATAATAAAATTTTGTAATTGGTGCAGAGATAAATAGGGCAATGAAAGGAAATGGAAAAACAAGAAAATTACCTATTTACATATTAAAAACTTGAATAATGGCACAACAGAACTCAGAATTAGTAGGAAAGAATGGATTATTCTATAAATGGTTCTAGTATAATTGTTCATCTATAAGGAAAAAAATGGAAAATTGACCTTTAGTTCATACCTTACACAAAAATCAATTTCTGATATATTGTTTCAAATGTGAAAGACAAAACATTAAAAACTTTAGAAGAAAATATAAGTGAAAGGCTTCTGTCTCCTTAGGGATCTCATAAATAAATAATGTAAACTATAATAAAATATTAAGAAATTTAATCTTATTGTAATTAATAACTATTCACTAAAAGACCCCATAAAGAGTGTTAAACTACAAACTTGGGAAAATATTTTTGTGATTCCTGTAAAATAAAACATAAAAAACTAGTTTCGTAATATATAAAAATGTTGTGTATCAGTAGGCCAATACAAATAATCAAATTTTTTTTTATTGAATAGTCATGCCTCATGAGTAGCATGGAGAGCCAGTAAATAGCCAATGATTCTCCACATCATTAGTATGAGTGAACATATGAATTTCAATGATATACCAATTCACAGCCACCAGACTGGAAAAAAAAAATTAAAGGCTGACAAAACCAAGTAATGGGAAGGACATGCAGCAATAGAATTTCTCAAAGCAAATAAGAGTTTAAATTGGCACAGGCTAGGCATGGTGGCTCACACCTATAATCCCAGCACTTTGGGAGGCCAAGGCGGGCGGATCATGAGGTCAGGAGATCGAGACCATCCTGGCTAACACAGTGAAACCCCTTCTCTACTAAAAATACAAAAAATTAGCCGGGTGTGGTGGCAGGCGGGTGTGGTGTAGTCCCAGCTACTCAAGAGGCTGAGGCAGGAAAACGGTGTGAACCTGGGAGGTGGAGCTTGTAGTGAGCCGAGATCATGCCACTGCACTCCAACCTGGGCCAACAGAGTGAGACTCCATCTCAAAAATAAATAAATAATAAATTGGCACAAACATCTTGGGAAATAAATGTATATCTACCAATGAAGGTGAACATGCTTATAACCCTTGTCCAAGCAATTCCACTTCAGGGAATATATCCTAGAGAGATCTTTGCACATGTGCATCAGGAAACATGTATGAGAATGTTCATACTAGCATTGTTTATGATAGGAACAAACACTAGAAAACAGCCCAATTGTCTATGAAAGTAGAATAGGTTTTAAAAATTGTAATATAATCATACAATTAAAGATGATACAGTAGTGAAGATGAATGAACTACAGCTATATGCACCAGCATGATTGAATCTCAGGAAAAATAATTTTGAACTCAAAAAGCAAACTAAGAAAAAATACAGAAGTATAGTTTTGTTCATATCAAGCTCAAAAATAGGAAAGTCTAAATATGTTGTTTAAGAGACACATGTATGTGATTAAAATATAAAGAAAAGGAATGGAGAGATTATCACAAAATTCAGGATAGTGGCTGCCTCTGGAAAGAAGAGAGAGATCATCATGAAGGAGCACACAGGAGTCTTCAAACATATTGTAGTTCTATTTCTTAAGCTGGCTGGCAAGAAGAAGATGTTCCTTTTATGTTATTTTATGCCTTTATTTACATTGTAGGGGAGGCAAAATTTTTCTTCTACCCTCTTCTGGTCTCCAGGTAGCCCTGAGAATTAAATTAACATAGATTAACAAGAAAAAAGCTTATAGATTTTTATTATATACCTGGGAGCCCAATAGAAAAATAAAGACCCAAAGATGTGGCAAAACCTAAGTGCTTATGTGCTGGGTAGAACGAAGAGAAGCAATTGTGGAAAAGTAACTGTTATTGAGACACCAGAGGTTCAGTCTAGGCCCTGTCACCACACAGAAACCTAATCACTGAGACGATGAGTATTGCCAGAGAAAAAGTATTTATTCGGGTGTTGCACCCAAGGAGATACAAGATGAGTCTCCAGTTCATCTCCTCGAGGGACTAAAATTAGGGATTTATATAGCAGGGAAGAAATGCAACCATGTGTGAGAAAATAGGAATTAGGGAGGGATAAGGAAGAGAAGTTGTTCAACAGGAAGCAGGTGGTCAGTTAGGCAATAATGATAGGCCTCATTGTCCAGATTGGGTTATCTGTTAAGTTTCAATTCCTTAATACTATCTCGAAAGCCTGATGGTTGATTTCCTGAGAGAGGAGCTCAGATAAGATAAATGTAACTTTCTCAAGTTTTAAGACTGGAGGGTCCATTCCTATGTTAATTCAAAAGAAACCATAAACATCAGTTCTATGGGGCAATTGGGCCAGTTTCATAACTAAAATGTATGAGGAGACCAAAAGAAGATAGCTATCTCAAGTTGGGCACAGTGGCTCACACCTGTTATCCCAGCACTTTGGGAGGCTGAGGCAGGCAGATTGCTTGAGCCCAGGAGTTTGAGACCAGCCTGGGCAACATGGTGAAACCCCATCTCTACTAAAAATAGAAAAAATTAGCCAGGCATGGTGGTGTGTGCCTGTAGTCTCAGCTACTTGAGAGGCTGAGGTGAGACGATGGCATGAACCTGTGAGGCAGAGGCTTCAGGCTCTGTCTTGAGGAAAAAAAGAGTTATTTTAACAAGGTCTGTTTGTACAGAATTCTTTTGGCCTCACCCTGGTGATAAGAATGTTTCCTCTTGGAATAGAGAGGGCATCTCTAAGATGGGAGTTTTATTTCTTGCTTTCAGAAAGAGAAGGAAAGGTTAGAAGAGCATCCCTCTTGCAGCTGCTGTCTTTCAAGTGCCTTTAGCTCTCAAAATAATACTTATGCCAAAGTAGCATATTTGGAGTTGGTAGATTCTGTCATCCTTCAACGCAATAAAATGTTTTATAAAATTCAATTTGAAACAACTTACCTTTATGTTAGGTACTTGTTTGGCTTTTATAAAGAAACTAATAGATTAATATTTTTCCTATTGTCCAATAATTTGTACTGTTTCCTTGTGTTACAAAATTATATATTTTTAATTACCCCCTGAAAGTCTAAATTGTATGTTTTTCATCAAATTATTTTTAAGTTTTATTTCTGAGAAACATGTCCATATGTATGAATTTTAAGATGATGCATATGAAAGTCTTTAAAGATACATATACCTATACAAATGCAAGGTAATATATACATGGAATATATTTTAAAGGGTAGGTAGAATCACTGTTTTCTGACTAAGTAGAATGTGGCTAAAGATCAAATTAGATGGTTATCCTCTGAAATCTTGGTTAAGCCTATTTCTTTTTTTGTTTATTTTTGTTTTTGTTTTGATACTACCAAAGCAAAATGATTGAGAGGCACAGAGATGGGAATAGAACATCAAGTATCTTTGCAGAATAAACTAGGGATTCCTGTTATATGATAAAAATGTAGGAAGAGAAGAGAAACAGTTTTCACCAAATAAACTAAGTAATTAAAGCACATCTTACCAAACTAAAAAGTCAAGTGTTCACCCAGCTTGATATCTTCCGCCTCCCCGGCAAAAATAAGATTTTTCGGCAGGTTACACTGGCCCATGCCTGTAATTCCAGCACTTTGGGAGGCTGAGGTGGGAGGATCACTTGAGTTCAGGAGTTGGAGACCAGTCTTGGCAACATAATCTCCGCAAAAGTACAAAAATTAGCCAGATGTGGTGGCACATACTACTAGTAGTCCCAGCTACTCGGGAGGCTGAGGCAGGAGGAATGCTTGAGCCCAGGAGGTTGAGGCTACAAGTAAGCCATGATGGCACTGTTACCAAAACATTAGGGGTTCGGTCTAAGTCCTGCTGCTTGCTGCACAGAAAGCCAATTACTGAGACAATGAGTATTGCCAAGGAAGAAAGCTTTAAATCAGGTGCTGCAGCAAAGGAGATGGAAGATAAGTCTGAAATACATCTCCCTAACCAACTAAAATCAGTGGTTTATATAACAGGGAAGAAATGTAACTATTTGTGAAAAAATCAGGAACTTGGGAGGGGTAAGGAAGCAATCATGATGAATAAGAGGCCTGGTATCTCATTGTCTGGATGCCATTACCCAGTGAGTTTTAGTTCTTTGATACTTTTTGAGAATCCTGAGGGTCCTTTCCTGAAGAAGGAACTCAGATAAAACATATGTAAGTTTCAAGCTTTAAGACCAGAAAACAGTCAATTTCTATGTTTATCCAAAAAAACACTGTCTATGGGACTGTTGGGTTGGTTTCAGCACCACTGCACTCCAGCCTGGCAAACAGAATGAGGCTGTCTACAAAAGCAAGCAAGCAAACAAACAAACAAAAACTTATCAGGCTGGGTTTGTTAGCAGTGGCAGGAATCCACGTTACCAGTGGCATATCCCACACAGGTTCACAGCAACTTCAGTCCCTGCCTTCTCAGAAGAAAGTATTCGACTGAGGGGCATAAAGCAGAAAAAGAGACTGAGGGCAAGTTTCAGAGCAGGAGTGGAAGTTTATTTTAAAAGCCTTTAGAAAAGGAAAAAAAAGACAGTTCACTTGGAAGAGATCCAAGTGGGTGCCACAGTCCAAGAGAGAAAAGAGAACATTTAAACTTGATCCCAGGCTGGGCACGGTGGCTCACGCCTATAATCCCGACACTTTGAGAGGTCAGGAGTTCGTGACCAGCCTGGCCAACATGGTGAAACCCCATTTCTACTAAAAATACGAAAAAAAAAAAAAAAACAGCTGGGCATGGTGGTGGGCGCCTGTAATCCCAGCTACTCAGGAGGCTGAGGCAAGAGAATCTCTTGAACCCGGGAGGCAGAGGTTGCAGTGAGCCGAGATTGGGCCACTGAACTCCAGCCTGTGTGACAGAGTGAAACTCCATCTCAAAACAAAACAAAAAGCACCTGGGACTTTATAGGTTCAGCTCTTTGCCATGATTCTTCCTTTAGGTGGGACTCCCACATACGCAGTGCCCTCCTTACACTTAGGAACTGAGCATGCATGGGGTGTTTAGGAAGTTGTACACATGCCTATCTGAGGTTTTCTTCCCTTTTCCGGTGGAAAGTACCCCCGGAACGTCATACTTCGCCATTTTGTCTCTTAACGTACATGCCCGGGAAATTTCTTCTCCATAAGGTCTGCATTCAGTTAACATTTTCATATTAATAGGTGTGAATCATCAGGAAATGGCCCTCCCTGGTGCCAACTGTCAATTATCTCTTTTAGGAAGGCAATGTGGTAATTGCTGAACCATCACCTGACATTCCTAGTGGGTGGGAGAGAGTCCTCTCCTGTCCCGCTCATGCCTAAATAACTACCTGTAACAGGTTTGAGTTTAGACCTCTATCAGTGCAGCCCAGTATTAAAACTGGTGTTTCCCAATCTTTATTTTGCTTTATACAGGTTTTTGTTTTTTATCCTAGAACAATGCCTTGCACGCAGTAGTTGCTCAATAAATATTTGTTAAATGAATAAATAACATGCTTAGGCCGGGTGCGGTGGCTGACTCTCGTAATCCTAGCACTTTGGGAGACCAAGGCAGGTGGATCACCTGAGGTCAGGAGTTTGAGACTAGCCTGGCCAACATGGCAAAACCCCATCTCTACTAAAAATACAAAAATTAGCCAGGTGTGGTGGCATGCACCTGTAGTCCCAGCTACTCGGGAGGCTGAGGCAGGAGAATCGCTTGAACCCAGGAGGCGGTGGTTGCAGTGAGCCAAGATCGCACCATTGTACTACAACCTGGCTGAAAGAGAGAGACTCCACCTCAAGAAAAATAATAATAATAATAATAATAAATAAATAAACAACACGTTTAAAGTTTAAGAAGCAGAGAATAAAAACTAAAAGCAGTGGTTTAGAACAGAAAAAAATATTTCTAAGGGCATTTCATATACGCTTAGAATAACTCAGCAGTAGATGAAAAGTCAGAAATTAAGTACACTAGGGAGCAGAATAGAGCAACTGCAGGGTAAATGAGCTTTGGAGTCTGAGAGATGTGAGTACAAACCCATTTTTGCTGGTTCCTGGAATTGTAATCTCCACCAAATTACAAATTTTCTCTTTAAATTTTTCTAGCTATTCTAAAGATCTTTGGCCTTAATCTTCAGCAGTTTTTCTATGAGTTATGTAGGTTTTTATCCTGCTTGGGACTCATATTTTCTAAGCATGAAGATTTTTGTCTTTTATCTGTTCTGGACATTCTCAGCCATTATTTCTTTATATATTGGCTATTCTTTTCACCTACAGTTCATTTTCAATGCAAATTGAACCCTCTCTTTATATACTCCATGCGCCTTACTTTCTCTTTTATATTTTCCCTATCTTTATCTTTCCTCAATTCCATCTTTCATTTCAATCATTTTCTGTTCAGTCATGTATAACATGCTGTTTGACCTTCCCATTGAGACTTTTTATTGCAATGATCATTTCTTTTCAGTAAGTTCTGTTTGTTGTTTTAAATCTTAGGTTTTTTCATAATGTCTTTGTTACTTTTCTTATGTTTTTATTCATTTCATGATAAGTCAAGTTTTATCCTAGGGAATCTTTTCTGGACTGGGTTGAAGAGGTTTCTCTCAAAGGTGATTTTGTGTTTGCTTCTGACAGATGAATCAAGTATTTTCTTAGCCCCAAGCCCCCTTTTACACAACTGTTTTTTTGAATTTTTTGATTTTCATTTGAGATTCAGGGTGCACATGTGCAGGTTTGTTACAAGGGTGTATTGCATGGTGCTCAGGTTTGGGCTTCTATTGATCCTGTCACCCAGATAGTGAACATAGTACCCAACAGATAGTTTTTCAGTCCTTGCCCCTCTCCCTCCCTCCTTTTGCAGTCCCCAGTGTCTACTGTTCTTGTCTTTATGTCTGTGTGAACCCAAGATTTAGCTCCCATTTATAAGTAAGAACATGCAATATTTGGTTTTCTGTTTCTGTTAGTTTAGTTAGGATAACAGCCTCCAGCTGCATCCACGTTGTAGCCAAGGACATGATCTCATTCTTTTTTCATGGCTGTATAGCATTCCATGGTGTATATGTACCACATTTTCTTCATCCAATCCACCATTGCTGGGCACCTAGGTTGATTCCATGTCTGCTATTGTGAATAGTGCTGCAATGAACATAGGAGTGCGTGTGTCTTTTTGGTAGAATCATTTATATTCCTTTGGTTATACACCTAGTAATGGGATTTCTGGGTTGAACGGTAGTTCTATTTCTAGTTCTTTGAGAAATCTCTAAACTGCTTACCACAGGGGCTGAGCTAATTTGCATTCCCACCAATAGTGTATAAGCAGTCCTTTTTCTCTGTATCCTCACCAGCATCTGTTATTTTTTGACTTTTAAATAAATAATAGCCATTCTGACTGGCCTTTTATGCAACTTTTGTAGCTGTAATTTCCTTTTCTATGTGGGAAGCATACGTATGAATCTCAAACTCTAGGAAAAACTACCCCTGGGGTAAAGAACTCTCAGGAAAACCATTTTGCTCCCTACCCATGGAGCTGAGGCCAAGAAGGACAAATTTCTTTGTTGCCTATCAGTGCTGAAGGGCAGATTTTTACTCTAGACTTCCCCTTTACTGAGGGTATAGTTATCCAAAGGCCCCTATTTTTTATGAGGGTTTCCATTCTACTTCTTGTCCAGGCCCTTTGAGCCCAGGGCCTTATTTCTTGATCTGTTAAGGACATTTAATTTTAACCTTCTTCAAGGATTTCTGGCAAATTTCATTTCCCAATTTGTGCTTGCCTCCCAGGAATTTCCCTTTCTTTCTTGCAAACTCAGCTATGCAGTTCAAGGTGTTTTATAGCAGAGAAGTTCTCAAGCTATATATTCTATCTTGCTGCAGAAAATGAAAATCTCCTACTAACCTAATATAAGGTCTCACCATATGACTTGCTAATATTTGACTACTTTTGACCTATAAAATTTCATATATTTCATGTTTTATAATTGCATATAATTCTTAAATAATTTGTATCTTTCTTAAATATTTAACTCAGATATTTTCTAATCCCCAAATCTGATGTGAGGATTAAATGAAATAATATATAAAAAGTCCTTGGCATTTTGGACATAAACAATGGTAGTTTAGCATTATTAACATGTGTATGTCAGTAACTGCATGGAGTATAATGGGAAGAATAAATACCACAAATACACAAACTGGTAAGAGGATTTGCCTCCAGAGGGGGGTACTGAATTGCTGGGAATGGAGAAGAGACTTCATTTTATCTGTAAGCCCTTTGGTAACTTTTGAATTTTGAACTGTGTGTGTTTCCCATGCAAAAATTATTTTAAAAATTAAAAATGAAAAAGTATAAACCCATACTCTGCCTCATAGGTATGTGTGCTTTTGACTTTTTAATAATAAATGTGTTTATATGCTATGTTTACCATTTAGAAATTAAAGCTCAAAAAATCATTTGGACATATGTCCATATGGGTATAAAAATCATTAATACTTTATTTTTTTTCTATTTGCATGATGAAACCAAGGCTATGTTAGCTTAAAGATAATCAGTGGGCAACTCAAGTCTAATTTGGTGTGAAATGCAAAAATAAAAAAAATTTAAAACAAAGCAACTACAAAAGCTGAACTTTAAAGTCAGCAGAGATATTTTATAGTTATAAATCACACTCTGTGCTTTGAATATTTTAGAGAAGATATTCAGCCTCAGAGTAGAGAAAAATAGTTGTAAAAATGTGGTAGAAAAGTGAAACATTATTTTGTTATTGTGGTTTCTCATAAAACAAAGCAGCGACTGCTTTTTAAAACACGCTCACACCATGATTCCTCTGTGGTGTGGTACTGAAGACATTTACAATGATGATACTAATGGGTTTTTAAAACTGCATCCTAGCTGGGATGTTTTCCTAAGAAATATAAGGCCATTAAAAGGAATTATCACAGCAACCTTCCAGGGGGTCCCCCAATATGCCTGGGAGGAGCCCACGGTGTATCTGTGGACCATTGGAATTCACCTTAAATTGATGGTCCCTGAGTTATTTGAGGTAATATGGTATTCTGTTGCCTTTCTATTTCTTCCTCCATTTGGTCTGCATCAAGGTTTCTCAGCCTCCACACTATTGATATTGTGGGTCTGATAATTCTTTGTTGTGGGGCACTGTCCTGTGCATTGTAAGAGGGTTGGCAGCATCTCTTGCCTCTATCCGCTAGACACCAGTAGCACCCCTTCCTCAGCTGTGACAACATGGTCTCCATATTGTCAAATGGCCTTTGTGGAACAAAATTATTCTTTATTGAGAATCACTGTTCTACATCTTGCTAAATTCTTTAATCTGAGCCTGGATTAGTGAGGAAATTGTCAAAATTGGGAAGAGATACCTCTGGGGTCCTTTGTGGCTTACTGAGGAAGAAGAAATTCCTCTTTTTTGGAATAAACTCCATAGTGCATCCTGGTTCTCTCACTAGATAAACTGAAGGGAACCAGTTGCTATGTCCCAGTGGTACCCAAAAGAAATGCCACTGTCCTCCCACTGAGGCATATGAAATGTCGCCTTGGAAGGTGTTCCTTCTGTTATTCATATAAACAAAGTTCATTTGCAAGTAAGCATGGGCGTTCTTTTGGGTACAAGTCCATAAATAAACTGGAGGGCACAGAAAAGGACTGGCAGGAAGTCCTTATGCCATATACCACACCTCCTTGGCTCATTAAGAATCACATTGGCCTGGCGCGAAGGCATGGCTCATGCCTGTAATCCCAGCACTTTGGGAAGCCGAGGTGGGCGGTCAGGAGTTCAAGACCAGCCTGACCAACATGGTGAAACCCTGTCTCTACTAAAAATACAAAAAATTTGCCAGGCATAGTGGCATGCATCTGTAATCCCAGCTACTCAGGAGGCTGAAGGAGGAGAATCGCTTGAACCTGGGAGGTGGAGATTGCAGTGAGCCAAGATCACCCACTGCACCCTATCCTGAGAGACAGAGCGAGACTCCATCTCAAAAAAAAAAAAAAAAAAAAAAAAGAAAAAGAAGAATCACATTAACTATACCTCCTCACGTAAATATACGTTTCTGCACATAACACAGCTTAGCTTTGCTTTTTGGCTGGTATATATTGGACAAGTTAGAAGTTCTGGGTTGAGCATTTCTTTTATGTTTTGTTTTGAGATGGGATCTTACTCTGTCGCCCAGGGTGGAGTGCAGTGGAGCAATCTCGGATCACTGCAACCTCCCTCTCCTGGGTTCAAGCAATTCTCAGCCTCCCAAGTAGCTGGGAATACAAGCACGCACCACCACACCTGGCAGATTTTTTTTTTTTTTTTCATTTTTAGTAGAGATGGAGTTTCACCATGTTGGCCTGGCTGGTCTTGAACTCCTAACCTCAGGCGATGCACCCGCCTGGGCCTCCCGAAGTGCTGGGATTACAAGCGTGAGCCACTGCACCTGGCCCTAGGTTGAGGATTTCTATTTAAAACATTGCCATCAACTCATACCATGTTCATTTCCAACTTACTTAAAACTTTGCACTTAAGAATATTAATATGTAGGCCGGGCGTGGTGGCTCACGCCTGTAATCCCAGCACTTTGGGAGGCCGAGGTGGGCAGATCACGAGGTCAGGAGATCGAGACCATCTTGGCTAACACGGTGAAACCCCATCTCTACTAAAAATACAAAAAATTAGCTGGGTGCAGTGGCGGGCGCCTGTAATCCCAGCTACTCAGGAGGCTGAGGCAGGAGAATGGTGTGAACCCGGGAGGTGGAGCTTGCAGTGAGCCCGAGGTAGCGCCACTGCAGTCCGGACTGGCCGAAAGAGCAAGACTTCATCTCAAAAAAAAAAAAATGTAAAAGTATAACTTCACTTGGAAAGATGGAGCAAATTTAGGAAAATTTCTCTTTTCACAAGGCAGATTAGATGTCCATGTTAATCTATTAGTTTTTCTTCCTTTCCCTAACTTTTTAAAATAATAATAAACAGTTTTATGCAAAATTTACTTCCTTTTATGGTTCCCCTCTCTTGGCATAGGAAATAAAGTATGTTTTACAAAGTCAGTTGTCAAAAATTAGCATTAAGAAGTAAATAATCTTGGTCAACTGCGTGAATGTTTTTACTGTTTTAATTCCACCAAGTATGCTTGAATAGGCATTTATTCAATTAAAATACTTTGAAGTTACTCAAGATTATTTTGAAAGCACATATAACTTTAGATGAAAATAAATAATTTTTTAAAAGCGAATCTAGGCCAGGCGCAGTGGCTCACACCTGTAATCCCTCCCTTGGGAGGCCGAGGCGGGCGGATCACAAGGTCAGGAGATCAAGACCATTCTGGCTAACACGGTGAAACCCCATCTCTACTAAAAATACAAAAAATTAGCCAGGTGTGGTGGCGGGCACCTGTAGTCCCAGCTACTCAGGAGGCTGAGGCAGGAGAATGGCGTGAACCCAGGAGACAGAGCTTGCAGTGAGCCGAGATTGTGCCACTGCACTCCAGCCTGGGCGACAGAGCGAGACTCTGTCTCAAAAAAAAAAAAAAAAAAAAAAAACTAATCTATATTAGGATGTATTTATATGAAAGCTCTTTAATTTTATTTAAAAATTTTCATAACATCTTATAGTTTCGTATCTTAAAATCCATCACTACGTTAATATGCAAAATGACTAAAGACTTAGTCATTTGAGGATAAGATAGTTTACTTTTTCTAGTTAAACTCAAATTATTTCTACCCCCTTTCATCTATAAATGTATGTATCAATTTGCTTCTGCCTCCCATGTTCAATATAATTCTATAATACAGCCTTAGCATACTGTGTAATTTTTAACTTGTGGGAAAAAAATCATGTGCCTTCTCCTTTATTTGTAAAATATTAGCTTCAAAATTCCTTTTCATAGTTAGCAATTGTGGTATCAAACTGAATACACATGACCTGAACATACTTGAAAGTTGGAAATATCTGGGTTTTCTGAAGAGAATACATGTTTGTCCTTGTTTCATTTCCCTGCTTCCTTCTCTCCAGCTATAAAAAAAGGTGCTCACTTATTTCTGCTTATAATCTGTAACTAAGAGGCAACAAGAAAAGGATGTGTTCTAAGGATCACAAACTTATTCTAAGAGTTAAAGACCCCTTATTTAGCATCTGCGAGGCAAAAGGAGAATGCAATTAAACCCTTTTACAGTAAATAAGCATAACCTATAAAATGACTTTCTATACTTGTGTCTTTTTCATCACTACAAAGAGTAGGCACTGGTGATTAAATAACACTTTCTAGGATGTGAGATGACAGCAAAAAAGGGACAGCCCTACTTACCTTTCAGTCTAGAAGAGGGCTGGAAAGATTGCCTTTCTACTGATAACAGACAAGTTACATGTGACAGTGATGTGGATACACCTGCAGTGACCCCTGCCTATGTCCCAGCAGAGAGGCCACGAGCCCCTGCTGTCAACTTCCTAGGAAGGAGACCTCCAGAAAGTTGGTGTTTCCACCATTCAAGTTCCCTCGCACACTCCATGACTAAACAGCGGTGTAACCTTCAGCAAGTTCCAAGTTTCTTAAGCTCTCTGAGTCCCAGTTTTACTTCCTAGTATGTTGTAAGAATCAAATGACAGACTGCTGGTGACACATAGTAATTGGATCGCAGTAAATCTTTGAGAGATATGGGGAGAGAGATAGAAGGTCCTATCTATTGGTGACTCCTCCTTGTTCTGGATCCCCTGCCCATCATTCCTGCCAGCTCACCCTGTAGTTTTTTTTTTTTTAAAGGTGGAAATATGAACAGAGGCTTAATAAGAAAAAAATAAAAATTTATTTGCAAAAAATAGAGTCTTAATTTGGGGTTAATTGCTCTGTTTACTGAGTGAAGCTCATTAGGCACTGTGCTTTGGACTGCTCTCCTTTCCTCCCCTCTATTATTTTGGTCATAAGTTGTTTAGCAAAACCAACATGTTAGGTCCTTTAGGAAACTGAACACTGATATGTTTCCATAAATAATTTGGTCAGCTTTTAGTCTGGAGGCTGGATCTGGAATGTAAACAATTACATGGCAGTAGCTCCCTAATACTGAAACAGTCCCTGACAGTCTCTGTCTTTCTGCACCATCCTTCCACTTGCCCCGGTGAGGAATTAGCTTGCCACTGGAAGCAGCCTCCATTCAATCACTACAGCCCCAGGGGAATGACAAGAGCAGCCAGGCCCTCTATTAGATGTGAGCATCCCAGACCACACTTTGACACTTCTACCTATTTCCTTTGACCTTTGATGAAACTGTCAGTTTCCTCATTTATTGTCCTGTCTCAGATTGGCTTTTTTTTTCCCCTCCCTGGTTTCTAGTTTGCAGCTGTCTCTTCCCCATCAAGTTAACTTTACATCAACTATGTGGAAATTTTTCATGTTTAGATTTTATATTTCACGCTTTCTCCAGCTAAGGAAATTTATGATTTGTTTCCTAAAGACATTTCCACCTTTTGCCTCCAGAGGGAATCACATTCATAGCAATTTTTCCATCCTTCTGTCACATCTGTAGATTATGGATATTAGATTATTATAGTAGAGAATCTTCAACAATCTGGAAATTTTCACTTTCTAAGAGTAGGCAAAGTGAGGGTATAACAAATTCAGAGGTCAAAATAAAATTTTTGAAATTAATCAGTTGTTTAAAAAATTATATGCCAGCTATAATATTGGGAGTCTCAGTTCCAAGATTTTCCCTTTAAGATTTGCTTTTGCTGTTAAGTCAGTTTCATGAATATGTAATGAATTTCAGCTTACCATTAGTCCCACTGTTAAATAAACAGCATTATTTTAGAAGGAAACTTCTCTTATGATTCCCAGAGAAGTCTATTAAGCTAAGACTCTTAATGTTCAAGTAGGTTTTATTTCTGTTTGTGTTGGTGCCTTTATCACAGGGAGTTGGGAGAGTAGGGCAGAAGACAAACCTCCATCCTATATTTTCTGTAACATGTAAATCATTTAAGTGGAAGAAAAAAAGTAGAAAAACTGCTGGTTTTTGATGCTATCCAACTTGTAAAGAACCAAATTCAGGGAGCAGACAGTTTTGATTTTGAAGATAAAATTAAAACATTATTTTTCTTTTAAGAGAGGAAAATTATAATTTGAAGACATAAATGACTTGATGGAATAAAACATACTCATGGTAAAATATCTAGAGTTGGTCAGAATAGTGCCATTTTCTAATGGGTACACAGGAATCCTGTAGCCAAATCTACACTAAATATAATTATATACAAATGGTAAATATAAATAAGTAATTCTCAGATCTTGGCCACACCAGAAAACTTTTAAAAATTCCCTGCCAACTCAAGTGAAAAGGGGCATGTGTTAGCCGCAGGCTCCAGGGCTAATTTTTTGAAGAAAAAGAATATAACTTGTAACCCAGGCCTTTGGAAAAGCAGACACCATTTTTGTGTCAGCAAAACATCTTAGCTAACCCCCTGAATGCCTGTGCAATCATCTTTTTCTCAGCTAAAGGATGGAGACTGGCACTAGAGAAAGAAGTGTCACCAGCATCTTGGTTTCTCTCATCCTGACAGACCATGGACTCCACCATTCCAAACTGGTCAGAAATGAGGTCATTAATCACAAAATAGCTTTGCTTCAAAGATCTGAAAACAATTCACCAAAGTTTTTGAGTAGAGATAATTTTAACATTTGTGTAGCTTAAAAATAGTGTAAGTGGTAATTGTACTTTTCAACTGCCAAGTAGGGAAACTTTTACCTTACCTAGGGAAACTCTGGTCTAGGTAAAATGATCAAGAGGGTTGATTTTCTCCAAAAGAAACAAAACTTTTAAGTTTAGCAGAGTAAATCCAGAGATATATGTCTCATCTCCCTATGTCCCTGCAGTCCCTGTTAAGATGCCCAAAATGTATTATTTTGCCAAAAACTGAATTCAGTCGTTTGGAAGATGAAGATTTACAAGGTTTCATTAAGCACCTGGGACAGGCACCTATTAAAAACCAATAGGGAATTCTTGTCCTTCTGCTGTTTCCAGCATGAGTCCTTCCCTCTTCCTCCCATGTATCCCATGATTTTAAAGTGAGTACCCTGCGCCTACTTTATAGTTAGAAATATTGAGGTAAGTAGAGAAATAGACTATTACATGTTTAACATGGGTTAGACTATTACATGTTTAACATGGGTTATTTTCCTTTTTACAAAATAGGCGCTATCGTGGAATAAATAAAAAGCTTCTGTCTAGGAAAGGAAAATGGCCAAATGATTAATCCAATAGGAGATAAAACCCAGACCATCACTTTCTACAGCACAAGGATATGGCTTTGGGTGAACCATGACATAGCTTGCTTAGGCATCTGCCCAATGGGCATGATAGTTTTGTTGCAGATATTTGGCTTTAGAGAAATAATTTTTTTCTATTGCAGCAATGCTTAATTATATATGCCTTGAGGCTACTACTGGTTGTCTCTGTAAGTTCATTGTAAATTATGTTGACATTTTAACAAGGTGTGGTAGTATATAGTGGAGAGCCACAAAGCCCAGAGATGTCAGAGCTAACCTGTCAAAGTTGGATTTCAAGTACTTGCCGCAGGCTCTCTCAGCATAGCCAGAATCACATTCTCTTTAGAAGAACAACTGAATCTGAAACTGCAGGATGGCTTAGTACATTGCCAACTTTATTTACTTTTAAAGATATTTGCACTCATCCTCACCAGTAGGTAATTTCTTAGGTAAGTGGATGAATAATTTTTAACATTTCTTCAAAATATAGTTATCCTCAAAATATATAAACCTTATGAAAGAATAATGAGAAAAGCAGAAACATCAAATTTCATCTAGTTTCTGAAAAACAAATAGTGTTTATACCACAGTGTTATGCCAGAGAGATGTTTATTTTTTTCCTAAAACATAAGGTAGATGATAAAATTATTCACAAAATAAACTTAGCCATCATTTATCAATCTTATGAGACATTTAAAATATTTAGCTCATTTGTAGAATACATCCATTGGGAAGAAAAATTATACATTCAATTGTAACATTCAATATCATTTTTTCCACTATTGCCAAAAATGAAAACAATGCTTCCCTTTTATTGGAGAAATCACATTATAATCTTACTTTGTCAAAGGCCAAACTTGAGAATTATGTGTCTGAGAGAATAAATTTCCTTTAATTTGCTTAAAATGTAATTCAGTGTATGGGAATGAGCTGCCTGGATAATGATAAAGCTTCCACTGGTTTCTGAAATATGACTTCTTAAAAATGAGTGCACATCTAAAGAGGACCCACATGCTGAGTGTGCTGTCCAAGACTGACACCAAAGAAAAATAAGTAACTATAAAGAGGAGGGGAAGCTGAATCCGTGAAAGAAATCCAAGAAGAAATGTTCAGAAACTTTATAGCAGGATGCTATGAAGTTTCCATTTTCTTTTTTCCTTGGGGCTGTAGGAGCTTTGTTGTCTGAAAGCTAAGCACAGTTTGGTTGGCTAGAGTCTTTTCTTGATGAAGAGAAGGCATGGAAGAGGAGACCTTCTTACTCAGCATAGATGACCTGGTCATCTGCTGTTGGTGATGCTAGAGCTCTTGCTACCTATTCACACACTAACTCAGCTGATGATGAAACTTCAGTTCCCATGGTCTCCGGCTATATTAGGATATATTATAGATGTGTGTGTGTGTGTGTGTGTGTGTGTGTGTGTGTGTGAAAGAAACAGATAAATTTTAGAGAAAAAATAGTAAAATGTCTGAGAGGTAAGTCTTTAGAATTTAAACATTCTACCTTCATTTATCAACCACTTCAGATATGACATAAACATTCCCTACTCATAAACATTATCCTCCCCTCTTCTGTGCTCCAGTAGGATTTTTTTAATACCTTAAGAGTAGCATGTATGACACTTCATGTTATTGCTCATTCACTTGTCTGCTTTTCCTAGCAACCCCTAGGTTTCTTAAAGGACCATTTCTATGTAGTTCCTAGTTGTCTCTCCAGCACCTAGAAAAGGGTCTGCACACAGTAGTTGCTTAATACATACTGGATGAATGAATGATCAGGTATGAAAATGAATTTGACTATACCCAGAAAGTAGACTCACCACCCATTCCCCCTTGTAGTCTCAGTACCTTGCCCAACTCCTGTACTAGCTGAGTCTTGGTACATATGAGTAGGCAGGAAAGACGCAAGACTCTAATGGAATTAGACCTGAGTTGGAACCCCAGCTTCACCACACAGAAGCTATGTGAGCTAGACCATATAACTTTACATCTCTGAACTTCAGTTTTCTCACCAGTAAATAAGGGCATTGGCACAGTGCCAGGTGGAATCAGGCCTCATTAAATACCAGCAAATCTTATATGAAAGGCTAGAAGGCAATATTCTCACTCTCCTTTTGACTTAAATGTTTACTTAATTTTTGAGGCCAAATTCCGTGAGAGAAAGGCTGATGGGATAATAATAAGTCTTCGGGCCAAGTGTGGTGGGTCACGCCTGTAATCCCAGCACTTTGGGAGGCCGAGGCAGGCGGATCACCTGAGGTCAGGAGTTCAAGACCAGCCTGGCCAACATGGTGAAACCAGGTCTCTACTAAAAATACAAAATTAGCCGGGCGTAGTGGCACACACCTGTAATCCCAGTGACTCGGGAGGCTGAGGCAGGAGAAACACTTGAACCCGGGAGGCGGAGGTTGCAGTGAGCCAAGATCACACGACTGCACTCCAGCCTCGGCGACAGAGTGAGACTCCATCTCAAAAAAAAAAAAAAGGAAAAAGCCTTGTATGCCTGGCTCCTTATCCATGAAATAAGAATATAAATGGAATCACCCCAAAATCGAGGAGTCACAATTTGCACAAATAAGCATTTCTTGGTTCCAATTAAGTCTAGATGTTCATTTAGCTGGCCCCGCTGTTCACATGGCCACTGTACATGGCCTTCACTCCCAACTCACCAAATACCTTATATGAGGCCATAAAGCAGTGTGCTGTCATATCACAAGTTAAATTCATTTACCACCTTTCATCCCAGAGACATCCTCAGAGCTTCATGCACAGGCACTTTAGCTTCACAACATTCTTGTGTCTGATGGAGAAAATATGGTTCTCATTTTTCAGAATTGAGGTAATTGAAGATTGGGTTAAGTCATCTGGCCTAGATGGTAAATATTTTGTAAGAAAATATTCAACTAACAGTTGGCTCATCCTAGCTCAGGGTCTAGGTCTGCCTTAACTAAGTTGGATTCACTTGGGTTCAACTTCTCTGAACTATAAAGTATTTATAAAATTTGAGTATTAGTCCCTGTTCCTCTTACTTCACATAACTTTTGTGAAAATCAAACAATATCATATCCCAGAAACGTTTTTGGAAAGCATAAAGCAAATATTAAATGTTAAGTCCTACAGCTAACTACAGGCATAACTCAGAGATATTGCAGGTTCAGTTCCAGACCCCAGTAAAGCAAATTATCATGATAAAGCAAGTCACACAACTTTTTTGCTTTTCCAGTGCATATAAAAATTACATTTACACTCTGCTGTAGCCTATTAAGTGTGCAATTACATTATGTCTAAAAAACAACATACATGCCTTAATTTAAAAATACTTCATTGCTAAACAATGCTAACAGTCATCTGAGCCTTTAGCAAGTTGTAATCGCTTTGTTAGTGGAGGGTCTTGCCTTGATGTTGGTGGCTGCTGATTTATCAAGGGTAGTGGTTGCAGGAGGTTAGGGTGGCTCTGATAATTTCGTAAAATAAGACTACATTGAAGTTTGCCACACTGATTGACTTTTCCTTTCATGGAAGATTTCTCTGTACTATGGGATAATATTTGATAGCATTTTACCCACAGTAGAACTTTTTTCAAAATTGGTCAGTACTTCTCAAACCCTGTCACTGCTTTATCAACTACGTTTATGGAATATTCTAAGTCCTTTGTTGTCATCTCAACAATATTCATGTCTCTATCAAGAGTAGTCTCCATCATGGCCGGGCGCAGTGGCTCACACCTGTAATCCCAGCACTTTGGGAGGCCAAGGTGGGTGGATCACGAGGTCAGGAGTTCAAGACCAGCCTGGCCAAGATGGTGAAACCCTGTCTCTACTAAAAATACAAAAATTAGCCGGGTGCGGTGGCAGGTGCCTGTAATCCCAGCTACTCGGGAGGCTGAGGAAGGAGAATTGCTTGAACCCGGGTGGCAGAGGTTGCAGTGAGCCAAGATCGTGCCACTGCACTTTAGCATGGGCAACAGACTGAGACTCCGTCTCGAAAAACAAACAAACAAAAGGAGTAGTCTCCATCTTAAACCACCTTCTTTGTTCATCCTTTAAAAGTAACTCCATATGAGTTGGGCGCAGTGGCTCATGCCTGTAATCCCAGCACTTTGGGAGGCCGAGGCAGGTGAATCACGAGGGCAAGAGATTGAGACCATCCTGGCCAACATGGTGAAACCCCGTCTCTACTAAAATAGAAAAAATTAGCCGGGTGTGGTGGCAGGTGCCTGTAGTCCCAGCTACTCAGGAGGCTAAGGCAGGGGAATCATTTGAACCCGGGAGATGGAGGTTGCAGTGAGCCGAGATGGCGCCACTGCACTCCAGTCTGGCGACAGAGCAAGACTCCATCTAAAAAAAAAAAAAAAAAAAAAAAACACCAGCAACTTCATATGCATTAAAGTTTGATCATGAGATTGCAGCAGTTCAGTCAGATCTTTAGGCTCCACTTCTAATTCTAGTTCTTTTGTCATTTTCACCATATCTGCAATTTCTTTCTTGGCTAAAGTCTTGAACCTCTCAAAGTCATTCATGAAGGTTGGAATCAACTTATTCTAAACTCCTGTTAATATTAATATTTGACCTCCTTCCATGAATCACAAATATTCTAATGTCATCTAGACTAGTGAATCCTTTACAGATTTTCAATTTACTTTGCCCAGATCCACAAGAGGAATTGCTATCTATTACAGCTATAGCCTTATGAAATTTGTTTCTTAAATAAGACTTGTAAATTGAAATTACTTCTTGATCCATGGATTGCAGAATGGATGTTATATTAGCTGGCCTAAAACAACATTAATCTCCTTGTACATCTCCATCAGAGTTCCTGGGTGAACATGTTCTTGAGTGAGCAGTGAAAGGAAATCTTTTTTTTCTGAGCATTAGGTCTCAACAGTGGGCTTAAAATATTCAGTTAACCGTTCTGTAAACAGATGTGCTGTCATCCAGGATTTGTTATTCCATTTATAGAACACAAGCAGAGTAGATTTATCATAATTCTCAAGGGCCCTAGGATTTGCAGAATGATCAATGAGCATGGCTTCAACTTAAAGTCCCTAACTGCAATAGCCCCTAACGAGAGAGTGGGTCTGTCGTTTGAAGCTTTGAAACTAGGCATTGACTTCTCTCTAGCTATGAAAGTACTAGATGGCATCTTCTCCCAGCAGAAAGCTGTTTCATCTACATTAAAAATCTCTTGTTAATGTAGCTACAACTTTTATTTAAGTTCAGACGTACAAGTACAGGTTTGATACATAGGTAAACTTGTGTCAAGGAGATTTGTTGTACAGATTATTTCATCAGCCAGGTATAAGGCTATTACCATTAGTTATTTTTCCTGATTCTCTTCCTCCTCCCACCCTCCACCCTCTGATAGGCCCTAGTGTGTTTTGTTCCCCTCTATGTGTCCATGTGTTCTCATAATTCAGCTCCCACTTATAAGTGAGATGAGGAATTTCTTTTCTGTCCCTGTGTTAGTTTGCTAAGGATAACGGCCTCCCAGCTCCATCTATGTCCCTGCAAAGGACGTGGTCTCGTTCTTTTTGTGGCTTCATTGTATTCCGTAGTGCATATGTAATGTAGCCACTTTCATTAATAATCTAAGCTAGATCTTCTGGATAACTTGCTGCAGCTCCTACATCAGCATTTGACGCTTCACTTTGCATTGTATGTTATGGAAATGGCTTCATTTCTTTAACCTTATGAACCAACTTCTGCTAGCTATAAAATTTTCTTCTGTAGATTCTTCACTTCTCTCAGACTTTATAGAATTGAAGAGAGTTAGTGCCTCGCTTTGGATTAGGCTTTTGTTTAAAGGAATGTTGTGATTGGTTTGATCTTCCACCTAGACAACTGAAACTTTCTCCATAGCAACAATAAGGCTGTTTTTTCTTTCTTATCATTTGTGTGTACACTAGAATAGCATTTTTAATTTTCTTCAAGAACTTTTCCTTTGCATTCACAACTTGGCTATTTGGCACAAGAGGCCTAGCTTTGGCTGGGCGTGGTGGCTCACGCCTGTAATCCCAGCACTTTGGGAGGCCGAGGCAGGCGGATCATGAGGTCAGGAGATTGATACCATCCTGGCTAACAAGATGAAACCCCATCTCTACTAAAAATACAAAAAATTAGCCGGGTGTGGTGGTGGGCGCCTGTAGTCCCAGCTACTTGGGAGGCTGAGGCAGGAGAATGGTGTGAACCTGGGAGGCGGAGCTTGCAGCAAGCCAAGATGGCAGCAAGCTGAGATGGCACCACTGCACTCCAGCTGGCCGACAGAGTGAGACTCCGTCTCAAAAAAAAAAAAAAAAAAAAAAGCCTAGCTTTCAGTCAGCCTTGGCTTTTGACATATCTTTCTCGCTAAGTTTAATAATTTCTAGTTTCTGACTTAAAGTGAGAGAAGTGCAACTCTTCCTTTCAGTTGAACATGTGGAGGCCATTGTAAGGTTGTTAACTGGCCTAATTTCAATATTATTGTCTCAGGGAATAGGGAGGCCCATGGAGAGAGAGAGCTGGAGGAATGACCAGTTGGTGTAACAGTCAGAACACACGTAATATTTATCAGTTAAGTTCATTGTCTAATATGGTTGCAGTTCACCATGCCCTAATACAATTATAATAGTAACATCAAAGATTGCTGATCACAGATCACCGTAACAATAATAAAAAAAAGTTTGAAATATTATGAAGATTAACAAAATGTGACACAGAGATGTGAAGTGAGTACACACTATTAGAAAAATGCTGCTAATAGGCCAGGCACAGTGGCTGACACCTGTAATCCCAACACTTTGGGAGGCCAAGATGGGTGAATCACTTGAGGCCAGGAGTTTTACGCCAGCCTGGCCAACATGGCAAAACCCTGTCTCTACTAAAAATACAAAAATTAGCCAGGCATGGTGGCACGCACCTGTAATCCCAGCTACTCAGCAGGTTGAGGCATGAGAATCACTTGAACCTAAGATCATACCACCGCACTCTAGCCTGGGTGACAGAGTGAGACTCTGTCTCAAAAAAAAGAGAGAGAGAAATGATGCCAATAGGCTTGCTCTATCCAGGGTTGCCACAACCTTCAGTTTGTAAAATACATAGTATCTGCAAAGCACAATAAAGTGAATAAAGCAGGGGCTGGATGCAGTGGCTCACACCTGTAATCAGAATACTTTGGGAGGCCAAGGCAGGAGGATCGCTTGGGCCCAGGAGTTTGAGACCAGCCTGGGCAACATAGTGACACTCTGTTTCTACAAAATAGACAAAAAAAGAAAAGAAAAGAAAGTGAATAAAACAAAGTATGCTGTATTTCACATTTGTTTGTCTCTTTAAAAGGGCCTCTTTTTAAAAACATTGCCAGGATATAAACAAATGTTGCCACAGTTTGCTTTGGAGGGATCCTTTCTCAATTGGATCAAAGACCAATCAGTTCTCTAAGTAATCTAGCATAATTAGGCTCAACAAATAAGTAAACTGAAATGCACAAGTGCTCTAACTTGCTCTAATTTCATGTGGCAGGCTAGTGTGGTAGCTTCCACATCAAGAAACCAAGCCTTCTATTCACTGTAGCAATCACAAGAGTCAGGAGCCCTTTGTATTTTATGTGTAGAGAAATAAAGCTAGAAGTAATGGGTTGACACAAATAGGCCACTTGTTTTCTCAGAATTAAGTGTCTTGATTATTCAAATTAAATATACATAATTTAACAAAGGGAAAAATATAGAGAATTTATATTTATTAGGGGTAGCATCAAGGACTTGGAGCTTTTCTAGCTGTTTCTTTGAAGGAAGGATCTCTGTAGAGCACTTGTATTGAAATGCATACCGAGCTCATGGAAGCTTGTGGTCACATTGTCTTTTCTTACCTCGGATGACATCTGAGCCATAATTGGGGCCGTGGCTGCAGTAGGTCCTGGAAGGTTCTTTATTGTCTGTCACAGCTGAATAAAAGCAGCAGCAGCTGAGAGAACATTGGAGAAAATGCCAGCAGCTACCCTCTGGCAGTGGTCATTAAACCATGTCTCACAGCCTAGACACAGTATTTTGGTATGCTACTGGCCGACAGGCCCATAAGCATTTCTAGCTTACGTAGAGATCCGATGCATCTCTTTGAATACCAGTGGGGACAAGCAATTAATTTATTGACTCATTTATGGCCTAAGTTCAATTCTGTTATCAAAGATAATCATTTAGTCATGTTTAATAAGATGTTCTGCCTTCATTAAATAGAATCACTAATAAACAAAATGTAATAGGATTTCACACAATTTACATCTCACAATAGAGACCTAAGCTAAGTCAACATTTCCCTGAAACAGATAATTGAAAATAAATTGAGAAAAATAAAGTCGATTCAGTAAATTATAATTTTCCTCTGAAGTCAAAAATCACCAGTTTTCAAGAAAGATACACAGGACGAGATGATCCATTGGGATATAGGAAGAAAGTATTAAAATTTCCATTTACATTTTCTTTTAATCTAAAAAAATAAGAAATTATCCCCAACACATTAATGTACTGACTGACACTGGGATTCTCATTCTGACCACATGTCCTATGATCATTTGTCACGAGATATGCTGAGGTACCACGATACCCACGATACCACAAGTAGATGGTACCCTCCTGCATGTTATTAAACTTTACAGTCAACAAATACTCACTGAGCATCTCCTATGTGCCAGACCTCATTCTGGGTCACTGGGACACCTCCTCATTCCTGCCAGCATGGAAAATAATATTCTATCAAGGGCAGTGGGCTTGTAGAATTGTTGTGCAATAATTAAGTGGATGTAGAAATTATATTTGTAATTTTAACGAATTTAATTCTCACAAACTAGGCAAGTGAATTAAAAGCATTCCTGTAAAGTATATTTTGAAGATAATACTAACAAAAAAATAGCAAGTTTTTCCTTGGACAACAATGAAAAGACTTTTATGTAGAGCTTCTCCTCCTAGTGCAAAATCTTTATCAACCTGAGATGAATTATGATAAGCTGATGTTATAAGAAAACAGACCACCAAAATTCAAAATAAGCAAGAAGACAATGTATGGATTTTTATCTATTTTCATTGACAATGAACATAATATACAATGAAGTTCATTTTGTAGGGTGTAGTGATTAGTGGAAGCTGTGGCAACCTAAACTTTCACTGATGGTTGGATGAACAAATGTGGTATGAACATGGAATAAAATATTCAATTTCAAAAATGAATAAAATTCTGATACATGCTATAACATGGATGAACCTTGAAAACATTACACTAAGTGAAATAAGCCAGACAGAGAAGGACAAATACTATGTACTTCCACTTAGATACCTAGAATAGTCAAATTCATATAGAAAGAATAGAATAATGGTTACCAGGGGCTGGAGGGAGAGGGAAATGAAGAGCTATTGTTTAATAGGTACAGAGCTTCTGTTTGACTGATGGAAAATTTCTGGAGATGGATAGTGGTGATGGTTGTGTTCCTGAAACAACAAGGCTTCAGTCTAGTGCCTGCTGCTCACTGCACAGAAGGCCAATGACTGAGATGACGAGTATTGCAAAGGAAGAGGGATTTAATCGGGTGATGCAGCCAAGGAAATGGGAGCTCAGTCTCAAATCCATCTCCCTGACTGATTAAAATTAGGGGTTTATATAGCAGGCAAGAAATGTAACAATGTGTGAGGGAACCGGAACTAGGGAAGTGTAGGAAAACAATATGAGAGGCCTGGCTCTGGATGCAGTAATCTGGTGAGTTTCAGTTCTTTGATACTTTTTGAGAGGCCTGGGGGTTATTTCCTGAGGAAAGAATTCAGATAAAACAGTTGTGGGCTGGCCAGGCGCGGTGGCTCACGCCTATAATCCCAGCACTTTGGGAGGCTGAGGCGGGCGGATCACGAGGTCAGGAGATCGAGACCACCCTGGCTAACACTGTGAAACCCCACCTCTACTAAAAATACAAAAAAGAAAATTAGCCACGCGTTGTGGCGGGCGCCTATAGTCCCAGCCACTCGGGAGGCTGAGGCAGGAGAATGCGTGAACCCAGGAGGTAGAGTGCAGTGAGCCGAGATTGCGCCACTGTACTCCATCCTGGGTGATAGAGCGAGACTCTGTCTCAAAAACAAAACAAAACAAACAAACAAAAAAAAAACAATTGTGAGTTTCAAGCTGTAAGACCAGAGGGGTCAATTTCTACGTTTATCCAAAAGAACCCTCTGTGGGACTATTGGGTCGGTTTCAGTTGCACAAGTGTGAATGTACTGAATTGTACACTCAAAAAACTTTAAAATAGTAAATTCAGTGTTACGCATATTTTACTACAATAAAAAATGTTGAATCCATTATCTTTATTTCCACACATCCTCTTGCCCATTCTCCACAGACAGTTTTAAAATGTAAAGTAGGTTTTGTCTCTTTCCTGTTGAAAGCTCTCTAGGGATTTTCAATTATATTTAAAATGAATCTCCATTCCTTTTCAGGCCCCCTGGCCCCATAGGTCTTGATTCTCTGACCCTACCCCTTCTCTGTCACTCCCCCTAGCTGGCCTTGCTGCCCCCTAAATGTGCAAAGCTCAGTCGTGCTCAAGGTCTTCACATTTCCTTTTCTCTGCCTGAAACACTCTTAGCCCCAGAGTTTCACAGGACTTGCCTTACCTTTCAATCAAGTCTCTACTCATATGTCACCTTCCCTGACTGCTAACCTAAGCTAGCACCTCCTTCACCCCTACCCAGTCATTTTTTATTTTCTCACCCTGCTTTAATTTCTTCAAGGCACTTGTCATTATCTGAAATTATGTTATTTATTGCCTTATCTTTTTATTTTCTAAGTCCTCCACTAGACTGAGGGTAGAGTCTTTTTAGCACCCTATCATCATCACCTAAAACAGTAGCTGGCACATCACAGGCATTTTATGAATATTATTTGAATGAATTAGTTCTGAGAGTAGAAATCCTGCTTTTCTGAAACAGACTCCATTTAAAACCAATCAAACTTGTGTGAACTGAAGCTTACTTGAAGTGGATCAGTTTGTGTGATGGACATGGAGGAGACGCACCCTTCTAAAAGGGATTGTGGCCCTGCTGCTGGAAGAATGATGTCAGCAGATGGTCTTTTGCTGTAGATTGCTTCAGGGATTGCTCCAGCTGCAGGGGGCCACCTGGTCAAAAGTCAAGTATTTCCTGGGACGCCAACACCCAGTGATGATGGAGATAGGAAGTATAGGGACAGAGCCAATTCCTCCCAATGCAGGCCAACTCTGAAGGGCCATCTTAGCTGTACTGCAGGCTGGAGGATTGGCAGAGGCTGTCCTCAGGTCTGCCTCACAGCTTAACATCTCCCTGTGCCCACACTTTTTCTACCCCTTGTTTCCACAGGTGTTAATTTCCAAAGTGTGACTCCCTAATAAACAGCCTGCACACTAACCTCCGTCTCAGCATCTGTTTTCCTGGGAACCCAACCTGGAACCACTGTATGCATAGGATGAATATCAAAGGACCACATCCCAAACTTGTCCCCTTGAGTTACAGGTAAAAAAATATAGTGTGTATCAACTTTGGTGAAAGCCTGAAACCAATCAGACACTTCATAGTAATGCTAGTAGGGCTGGAGAAAGTTTTAGTGGTGTCAGATTTTTTCCCCACTCAGTAAGGTTTGTTCATAATCTTTCTGGGGTCTAGGGTTGTGTTCATTTCATTATTTTATTTATGTTAACTCTATATTGTCCACCATCTGATTTGTGAGAAGGAACTAAATAAAGCAAGTGATTTACCCTTACAGGTGGCAAGTGCCTCATGTCGCCATAAGGCGGAGAGGTGCACAAGGAAAGACACCTGATTGTTGTGGTGCAGAGTGCAGGGGACAAGATGTGGACAGTTTGCTAAGAGGGCGGGTCCAAGGCTTTAACCAGCTCACAGATGAGTTCAGGGATCCCCTGGGTACAACAAAAATGTGGTGCATATACACACTTTTCCAGGGGTCCAGATTACCAAGAAAGCTGATTCTCTGAAAAAGGTTAAGAGGACTGGGATGGTAACCGTGTCAACTGGACTGCTCCATGGAGTTTCCAAATTAAACGACATTTCCAAGTGTGTCTGTGAGGTTGTTCCAAATGAAATTAGCATTTGAAACAGTGGACTCACTAAAGTAGATTGCCCTTCTCAATGAAGGTGGGCAGCATTCAATGTCTTGAGGCCCTCAATAGGAGAAAAAAAAAAAGGTGGAGGAAGGAGGAATTTACCCCTTTTTATTGCTACATACTTGCTTGAGCTGGGTCATCAGTGTTCTCATTGGACTGAGATTTACACCTTTGGCCCCCTGGTTCTGAGGTCTTTGTTTTAAATAATAATAATAATAAATAATAATATTAATTAATTAATAATAAATATTATTATTAATTAATAATAATAATAATAAGCCAGGTGCAGTGGCTCATGCCTGTAATCCCAGCACTTTGGGAGGCCGAGGTGGGCAGATCATGAGGTCAGGAGATTGAGACCACCCTGGCTAATACAGTGAAACCCTGTCTCTACTAAGAGTACAAAAAATTAGCTGGGTGTGGTGGCACGCACCTGTAGTCCCAGCTACTTGGGAGGCTGAGGCAGGAGAATTGCCTGAGAACCCGGGAGGCGGAAGTTGCAGTGAGCTGAGATCGAGCCACTGTACTCCAGCCTGGGTGACAGAGCAAGACTCCATCTCAAAAATAAAAAAAAAATAATAATAATACCTAGCATTTCTACACGTTTGTGAGGTACGTGTGATATTTTGTTACATATGTAGAATGTGTAATGATAAAGTCAGAGTATTTAGGATATCCATCACCTCAAATATTTATGACTATGTGTTGGGAACATTTCCAACATTTCTTCTAGCTATTTTGAAATATACAATACATTTTTGTTAACTATTGTCAGCTTATTCTGCTATCGAACATTAAAACTTATTTCTATAGGTCATAACCAACCCCTGCCCGTCCACATATACTTCCTTTCCACCCTCTGACATCTGTCATTCTACTCTCTACCTTTAGTTCCCACATACAAGGAATAGCATATGGTATTTGTATGTCTGTGCCTGGCTTATTTTACTTAACATGATGACCTCCAGTCCTATCCATGTTGTTGCAAATTACAGGATTTTACTCTTTTTTTTAATGGCTAAATGGTATTCCATTGTGTATATATACCACATTTTCTTCATCTATTTGTTCATTAATAGACAGATTGATTCTATATCTTGGCTATTGTGAATAATGCTGCAATAAACATGGGGTGCAGGTATCCCTTTGATATAATGACTTTCTTTCCTTTGGATAGATACCAAGTAGTGAGCTTGCTGAATTGTACGGTAGTTCTATTTTTAGTTTTTTTTAGAAATCTCTATACTGTTTTCCATAGTAGCTGTACTAATTTATATTCGCACCAACAGTGTTTAAGAGTTCACTTTTCTCTGCATTCTCATCAGCATCTGTTTTGGTTTTTTTGTTTGTTTGTTTTTTTAATTACACTTTAAGTTCTGGGATACATGTGCAGAATGTGCAGTTTTGTTACATAGGTACACATGTGCCATGGTGGTTTGCTGCACCCATTAACCCATCATCTCCATTAGGTACTTCTTCTGATGCTATCTCTAGCCCCCCAGCCCCCGACAGGCCCTGGTGTGTGATGTTCTACTCCCTGTGTCCATGTGTTCTCATTGTTCAGCTCCCACTTATGAGTGAGAACATGCAGTGTTTAGTTTTCTGTTCTTGTGTTAGTTTGCTGTGAATGATGGTTTCCAGCTTCATCTATGTCCCTGCAAAGGACATGAACTCATCCTTTTTTATGGCTGCATAGTATTCCATGGCATATATGTGCCACATTTTCTTTATTGAGTCTATCACTGATGGCCATTTGGGTTGGTTCCAAGTCTTTGCTATTGTGAACAGTGCCACAATAACGTACGTGTGCATGTGTCTTTTATAGTAGAATGATTTATAATCCTTTGGGTGTAAACCCAGTAATGGGATTGCTGGGTCAAATGGTATTTCTGGTTCTAGATCCTTGAGGAATCACCACACTGTCTTTCACAGTGGTTGAACTAACTTACACTCCCACCAACAGTATAAAAGCATTCCTACTTCTCCACATCCTCTCCAGCATCTGCTGTTTCCTGACTTTTTAATGATCACCATTCTAACTGATGTGAGATGGTATCTCATTGTGGTTTGGATTCGCATTCCTCTAATGACCAGTGATGATGAGCTTTTTTTCACATGTTGGCCATGTAAATGTCTTCTTTTGAGAAGTGTGTGTTCATATCCTTCACCTGCTTTTTGATTAGGTTGTTTTTTTTCTTGTAAATTTGTTTAAGTTCCTTGTAGATTCTGGATATTAGCCCTTTGTCAGATGCATGGATTGCAGAAATGTTCTCCCATTCTGTAGGCTGCATGTTCACTCTAATGATAGTTTCTTTTGCTGTGCAGAAGCTCTTTAGTTTAACTAGATCCGATTTGTCAATTTTGGCTTTTGTTGCCGTTACTTTTTGTGTTTTAGTCATGAAGTCTTTGCTCATGCCTATGTCCTGAATGGTATTGCATAGGTTTTCTTCCAGGGTTTTTATGGTTTTAGGTCTTATGTTTAAGTCTTTAATATATCTTGAGTTAACTTTTGTATAAGGTGTAAGGAAGGGGTCCAGTTTCAGTTTTCTACATATGGCTAGCCAGTTTTCCCAACACCATTTATTAAATAGGGAATCCTTTCCCCATTTCTTGTTTTTGTCAGGTTTGTCAGAGATCAGATGGTTGTGGATGTGTGGTGTTATTTCTGAGGCCTCTGTTCTGTTCCATTGATCTATAAATCTGTTTTGGTACCAGTACCATGCTGTTTTGGTTACTGTAGCCAAACTATACTGTAGTATAGTTTGAACTCAGGTTTTTTAGTAATAGCCATTCTAACTGGAGTAAGATGATATCTCGTTATTTTAGTTTGCATTTCCCTGATGATTAGTGATGTTTAGAATTTTTTTATATACCTGTTTGTCATTTGTAGGTCTTCTTTAGAGAAATGTTTATTCATGGCCTTTGCCCACTTTTTAGTAGTTTTTTAATGTATTTTTATTGTTGAGTTTCTTGTATATTTTGGATATTAGTCCCCTACTGGATGAATGGTTTGCAAATATTTCTCCCATTCAACAGGCTGTCTCTTCCCTCTGTTTGTTGTTTCCTTTGCTGTGCAGAAGCTTTTGCAGAGAGGGGTCATTTGACTTTCTCTTTTTCAATTGGATTCCTTATATTTCTTTCTTTTGCCTAATTTCTCTAGCTAGGACTTCCAGTACTGTGTTGAATGGAAATAATGAAACTTGGCATCCTTGTCTTGTTCCAGTTCTTTGAGGAAAGGCTTTCAGCTTTTTCCATTCAGTAGGATGTTAATTGTGAGTTAGTCATATATGACCCTTACTATGTTGAGGTATGTTCCCTCTATGCCTAGTTTGTTGAGAGTTTTTGACATGAAAGGATGCTGAATTTATCAAATGCTTTTTCTGAATTTATTGAGATGATTGTTTGGTTTTTGCCCATCATTCTGTTGATGTGATGTATTATGTTTATTGATTGGCTTGTGTTGAACCATCCTTGCATCCCTAGGATAAATCCCACTTGATCATGACGTATTATCTTTTTGATGTGTTGCTGGATTGTGTTTGCTGGTATTTGTTGAGGATTTTTCTTCTATGTTCATCAGGGATATTGGTCTGTCATTTTCTCTTTTAGTTGTGTCCTCATCTGATTTTGGTGTCCCATATGTCACAAAGGCTTTGTTCATTCTTCTTTATTCTTTTTTCCTTAGTTTTGTCTGACTGTGTTTTTTTTTTGTTGTTTGTTTTTGTTTTTGTTTTTTGAGATGGAGTCTCGCTCTGTCACCCAGGCTGGAGTGCAGTGGCACGATCTCAGCTCACTGCAAGCTCCACCCCCTGGGTTCACACCATTCTCCTGCCTCAGCCTCCCCAGTAGCTGGGACTACAGGCACCTGCCACCATGCCCGGCTAATTTTTTGTATTTTTAGTAGAGACGGAGTTTCACCATTTTAGCCAGGATGGTCTCGATCTCCTGACCTCGTGATCTGCCCACCTCAGCCTCCCAAAGTGCTGGGATTACAGGAGTGAACCACCGTGCCCAGCCCTGACTGTGTTATTTCAAAAATGTCAAGTCCTGAAATTCTTTCTTCTGCTTGATCTAGCCTATTGAAAATTTTGAATTGATTTTTTATTTTATTCCATGGATTTTTCAGTTTCAGAATTTGTTTGGTTCTTTTTTATGATATCTATATCTTTGGTAAATTTCTCAATCATATCCTGAATTGTTTTTCTAATTTCTCCTATTGTTTATTCATGTTCTCCTGTACCTTAATGAGCTTCTTTAATATCATTATTTTGAATTATTTTCCCAATATTTCGTAAGTTTCTTTTTCACTGGAGTCTGTTGCTGAAGAATATTGTGTTCCTTTGAACATGTCATATTTCCTTGCTTTTTCATAGTTCTTATGTCCTTACATTGATAGCTGCATGTCTGATGTACCAGTTGCTTCTTCCAATCCTTTGAATTTGCTTTCATAGGAGAGGACATTTCCTGAGGCTATATCTGTGGTGTTGGTTGTGTAGGGCTCTTTGACTTTGATTCTAAAAATGTGTAATAGTGTAATCTCCATGTGATTTCTTTGGCTGTAAACAGCACCAGTGATGTCTGTGATTTCCTTAGGGTACAATTGTTAGTGGAGTCTGTGGTACATTTTTACTGGGGATGGGACAGGAGGTAGGCCAATCCTTAGACCCCACTGTTGGCAGTGGCAGACCAAGCATGCCTATCCTTGAGCCCCAGGGTGGCATACACTAGCACCAGTGTTAGCAGGTCCAGAAGGGCTGATTCTTGGGCCTCCAGGTGGCTTGTTCATGTGCTGGTAGTGGCAGTAGTGGACCAGGCAGATGGGCAGGTCCTTGGGCTCCCAGGCAGCAGGCATAGCACGGGTGATGGCAGTAGCAGTGGTGGGACAACCCTCTGGCTGCCAAATGGACCATACTGGTGTTGGTGATGGCTGCGACAGGCAGGGAGGGCCTGTCTTCAGTCCCTCAGGTGGTGCATTTGGGTGGGTGTCAGCCATAGTAGTAGCAGCATGTTGGGTGGGTCTGACCTCAGGGCCCCAAAAGGAGTGCTCAAGTGGCAATGGTGATGGAAGGAATTCGATAGTCCTGAGGTCCTCAAATGGCATGCTCAGGCACTGTAGGGGGAAGAAGGATCTGGGCCACATGGGCCTGTCCCGAAGCTGTCTTATGGTACATGCAGCTACTGGCTGTGGTTGCAGGGGTAGGGCGATCCCCAGGCCCTCAGCAAAATGCTTAGGTGGATGCAGTAGCAGCTGCATTGTGGTCCTGCTGCTGGGGAGGGTGGGGTTGCTTTCAGTGGCAGGTGCCTGGGGAACACACACTTGGCCACAGGTCATGGCTATGGGCAGAGTAGCCTGTGATCAGGGCACCTGTGAATGCATGGCAGTTCCACCGCTGGTGGCAGCAGGGTCTCTGCCAGTGGCTCGTACTTTAGCCCCAGTCGTGGCAGCCAGGAGTAGTGGCAGCTGCAGGCGAGAGATTATGTTCTCAGGGTGCATGAAAATGTGCAGAGCTGCTGGGGACAGCAAGGTCACTGCTAATGGCTTGCCTTGTGGCACTGGCAGCAGCAGCCAACCACAGTGGCAGATGCAGATGAGAAATGTCAGTGGGGCTACAGGGATGTGGAGATGCAGGGGCTGTTGGGCCCTAGGGCAGAATGCAATCTGGTGGGTGCTGGCTCTCAAAATGGTACTGTGCTGTAGCTGCTTAGGGCTCGGGGAGTTCATGAGACCCAGCATGAGCTCCCTGTCTGGAGCAGTGCCATTATGAGGTCTCTAGGAAGCTCCTCATGTTAGTCTCAGGGCCTGTGAGGATTGAGGAGCATTCCCATTGATAGGATTGCAGGAGTCTGCAATGGAAATATGGACCACTGGGGGTCTCTCACTCTTTCTCCACATTGAGAAACCTCTCTGCGCTCCCAGCTAATCCTGGCTGAGCAGGATGCCTGGCTTCCTGCTCCTTCCTTGCCTTGGATGTTTCCTGTCACTTCTCTGTTGAATGCTAGTGTTCTCTCTTAGATGATCTATTTGAAATGTGATTATCTACTCACTATTTTGTTTCTTCTTTGTGGAAGAGGAGAGTACCAGATGCCTTTAGTCAGCCACATGCAGTCCTTTGCTCTTGAGCTAGAATTACACCACTGGCTTTCCTGGGTCTTCAGCTTGCAGACACAGATGGTGGGACTTCTCAGCCTCCATAGTAACATGAGCCAATTCCTCATTATAAAGATAGATAGATAGATAGATAGATAGATAGATAGATAGATAGATAGACAGACAGACAGACAGACAGACAGACAGACAGACAGATAGAAATGGGCCGGGGACAGTGATTCATGCCTATAATCCCAGCACTTTGAGAGGCCGAGGCGGGTGGATCATGTGGTCAAGAGATCAAGACCATCCTGGCCAACACGGTGAAGCCCCATCTCTGCTGAAAATACAAAAATTAGCTAGGCATGGTGGCGGGCACCTGTAGTCCCAGCTACTCAGGAGGCTGAGGCAGGAGAATCACCTGAACCCAGGAGGCGGAGGTTGCAGTGAGCCGAGATTGTGCCACTGTACTCCAGCCTTGTGACAGAGCGAGACTCCATCTCAAAAACAAAAAAGAAACAAACACACATGCACACACACACACACACACACACACACACACACAACTGGTTCTGTTTCTCTGGGGAACCCTAATACAGGGACCTTGATCTTTGGGGACTTTTGCCTCCAATACTGTTATGTAAGATTTTCTGTCTTGTTATTAGTTTTGTACTGGGTGCTTATCAGCTATTTTTAGCCATTTACATTCAGATAAGTTTTATTTTTCTCTTGAGTCTGTAGGTTTGTTTTTGTTCTAGGTTGTTTGATTAATGGATTTTACCATGGCAGTTTACTTTTACTGTTTTATCTATTTCCCTCTGTAATTTTATCTATCTTTTAGATTCTTTTCCCCTTTTTGTCCTGTACATCTTATTATCTTTTATCTTATTTTATTTTATTTTTGAAGACAGAGTCTTGCTCTATCCCCCAGGCTGGAGTGCAGTGGCATGATCTCGGCTCACTGCGACCTCCACCTCCCGGGTTCAAGCAATTCTTATGCCTCAGCCTCCCTAGTAGCTGGGATTACAGGTGTACACCACCACACCTAACTAATTTTTGTATTTTTAGTGGAGACGGGGTTTCGCCATGTTGGCCAGGCTGGTCTTGAACTCCTGACCTCAGGTCATCCACCCACCTCGTCCTCCCAAAGTGCTGGGATTACAGGCGTGAGCCACTACACCCAGCCTATCTTTTATTTTTAACATAAAGAAAAGCACACAGAAAATAGTCTCAAGCACAACCCTGCCATGAATAAGAAATCCACTTTTCGTTCCCAATTTCTTGGATCCCATTAGAGATAAAACCAAGTTTCCAGAAAAACCTCATTTTAAACTAACTTTGCACCCTGGTGGACATACCAATATGAAAATACACACAAACAAAGAAGCGTTTGTACCTTCCTGTCACACCACCATCACAAGAACACATTATAAATGGAAATATTAAACCTGCTGTCCTCCACCTTTAAAACTGGATTTGAACTACCTGTTTCTCTTGGAGGTGGTTAATATTTGTTAGCTAACTTGGGCAAATAGCCTTACTAGACTGACCCTGAGTAAATCATGAAGCATTTCTGTTTATTGGGGCACCTTGATATTTTCTTTCTTGAATATCAAACATTTGTCATTTACTGTGTACAAACAGAATGAAGCATAATCCCTGGCCTCAAGATGTTCACAGTTCATTATATCATGTCAGTCTATGCTTGGAGCCCTGTATCTGACACATGGCTGACACTGATTAAATAGGAGAGCAGTTGTGTCTAATTGTATGTCCAGAACATGTGTGTATGTAACTTTAACTCCTAGGTCTAAGGGCCTCTTGGTTGCCTCATCACTCCTTCTTATTGGCACTCATTACTCCTAAACAGTCTCACCACTGGTATCTTCACTTCAGGATCTCCACCTCAGACATAACCCAAAGAGTAGGCTGACATTGATTTGTGTATTTCAAAGAGCTGTTCCTTAGAAATGTAAACTCTAAAGCTTTTTCTGGCATAATGCTGAGTTCTGTTTTTATACTCAGAAAACAATTTCGTGGGATTCTACCAACTTTTTCTTTTGGAAATGATACTTACATGCTATATTTGTAATTATGTTTATTTACCTGATTTTTTCCCTGTGGTATTTTTATCTAATAACTTTACAATAATTTCATGTCATATACATATAATATTGATTTAAAGGAGCAATTTTTTTGTGAATTGCATGCAGCATTCCCTTTAATATTTACACTAGCTGGGCTTTGTTGAAATGGGTTAGGTATGGTGGGTGTTACCTAACTCCTTTATTCTGAACTATATTGTCTACATATTTAACTATGGATTTCAGTGTTTCTCCAAACATAATACCTTTTATGCTTGAATAATTTATTTAATATAGATATAGTTAAAGGGAACATAAATCATGAAACAGATTTATAACAATGAAGAGATAAACTGGGGTTTAATTCTGCATTTTACATGAGAACAAATAATGGCATTCTATTAAGTAGCAGGTTCTCTTATTTGTGTATGACATTAAAGTATACATTAAATCTTAGGCAATTACAACCACACCTTTCACCTTTTCTGAAATGGAAGAATTATTCGTGTATGTCTCTTGGCCATGGAGCTTTTGCATGGTAGACAGGTACAAGAAAAGAGATACAAAAGTAAAAAGTGGAAAGAGGACTATAGTTGTAAAAGAAAAAAATCAGAGAAGAGCAATGTGAGGGAGCTTCAACGAGAACAGTTTTCAGAGAGACAGAAATAGAAAGTGACAGAATACATACATTTGCATAAATGCTAAAGAAATTTTGATGAGTTGAATAAGAAGGGATTGGGAACAGCTTTTTTATTGTGGTGTTCTCTTAACCCTTCCTCTACTTCCTCAATGCATTTTAATGTACATTTTTATCATATAATTGTATGTAGGTTAGATCAAGAGCATAGACTGAGTAGATGTAAGTAACTCTCCCATTATATAGCCCTTAAAATATCATAAAATAGATATTTAAAAATAAAACTTCATAATAATACTGGGAGAGTCTTAATATTTACTAATATTCAAACATTAAAGTAGTAAATAATGTCGATATGGGGAATTGTGTGAGGAAGGAAGTCAGAAATTATTAGGTTCCTGATTGGTTTAGTGAAAGGATAAAAGTGAGAATTCATTTTAAACAGGAAGATAGAAACATGGTTTCAACATGTACCTCAAAATATTAATGGTAAGCATAAGGACAGAAATAGAGTGTATAACTTCAAACTAATTAGAAAGGAAATGGAACGCTACACAGTTAAAATAACATCAAGCCTTAATCCAACAGCATACAAGAAAGGAACATCAACAAAAAGAGACAGATGGTGTACAAAGGTTAAGTTTGGCTTTTATATATCAGGAAACCTGAAATAACAATGCATTAAACATTTAAGAAATGTATTAAAGAGAGCCGGGCGCGGTGGCTCACACCTGTAATCCCAGCACTTTGGGAAGCCAAGACAGGCAGACCACGAGGTTAGGAGATCCAGACCATCCTGGCTAACACGGTGAAACCCCTTCTGTACTAAAAATACAAAAAAATTAGCTGGGCGTGGTGGCAGGCACCTGTGGTCCCAGCTACTTGGGTGGCTGAGGCAGGAGAATGGCGTGAACCTGGGAGGCGGAGCTTGCAGTGAGCCAAGATCGCGCCACTGCGCTGCAGCCTGAGCGACAGAGTAAGACTCCGTTAAAAAAAAAAAAAAAATGTATTAAAGAACAATAACAACAGGCTGGGCATGGTGGCTCATGCCTGTAATCCCAGCACTTTGAAAGGCCAAGGCAAATGGATCACTTGATGTCAGGAGTTCCAGACTAGCCGGGCCAACATGGCGAAACCCCATCCCAGGAGGTGGAGGTTGCAGTGAGCCGAGATTGCACCACTGCTCTCCAGCCTAGTTGGCAGAGTGAGACCCTGTCTCAAAAAAAAAAAAAAAAAAAAAAAAAAGAGCGATAACAACAATAGGCAGTCCAAAACAGATATGAGTGCTCCAAAACCGTCATGAACCCAGGTTCCTTCTGTCTCTGGATAGAACACTCCATCCATGGGGCTTCTTTCTTCTTTAATGCCACTTTATGACAGAAGGCAGCTGCTGGAGCTCAAGACATCATATCCATGTTGTAGACCAAATGAAAAAGAAAAGACAGAAGAATGAAAAAGTATAGACCTTTCAGTCAATTAAATTTCCTAGAAGCAGCTTTCCCAATGGGAAGGAAATAAAAGGAGTCCACACATACACACACACACACACGCACACACACCCCTAGAGTGCTCTGAATCATTACCTGTGGCACCAGAAGAGTAAACAACTTTTTCCCAATTCTGGTTTTCTAACTTCTAGATTTTTATGAAACACAGAAGTCAGGTAGGTCAGCGCTTAAGATAGAGATAAACAACTACCTGATGTATGACTTACTGCCAGCTCTGCCAGTCAGGGGAGAAAGTCTGCAGTGTCCAGAAGCTCACTAGAGCAGGCCTGTGTCAACCCTATTAGATTCATTTTATCCTTTTCCCTCCTGATATTATTTTGTGTGTATGGCACAAACCCCTACAAAACTTCTCCCCACACCATTCACACGTAAGGATAGAAATAGAGTGAATAACTCTATTACCAAAGTAAACCGAACTGGAGTCTGTAGCCACCCCCAAAACTAGAATGTCATTACTGTACACTGGGGATATGGTATGTAGCTGGAGCAATGGAGAATGGATTATGAGATTGCTGCTTTTACCAAGAGCTGAAATCTAGTTGGCCAAATCCCTTTCTTGCTTGTGTCTGTTCTAACACTTGTACTTAAAATAATTCAAACCATTCCTTGGTTGTTTTCTCCCCTTAAGTCTCTTGCAAGGTCTTGTTGATTTTACCTATACTAACTAAATTTGATGCTGCACTCCTTCCATACAAAGAAAAGCTTATTATATATTTCCCTCCTGATTTCTCCCTCTGGTATACATTTCCCACCTACCATATATCTATGTAAAGGCATAGAGGAATATCTGGAAAAAATGTGCATCCGACTCTTTTTTTCTTATTTGAGACAGAGTTTCACTCTTGTTGCCCAGGCGGGAGTGCAGTGGTGCGATCTCAGCCCACCACAACCTCCACCTCCCAGGTTCAAGCAATTCTGCCTCAGCCTCCCAAGTAACTGGGATTACCGGCATGCACCACCACGCCCAGCTAATTTTATATTTTTAGTAGAGATGGGGTTTCTCAATGTTGGTCAGGCTGGTCTCGAACTCCTAACATCAGGTGATCCGACTGCCTCGGCCTCCCAAAGTGCTGGGATTACAGGCATGAGCCACCGCACCTGGCCAAACTCTTAGTGGTGGTTATCCCTGAAGAAAAGAATAAGACTGGGGGCCGGGCGCGGTGGCTCACGCTTGTAATCCCAGCACTTTGGGAGGCCGAGGCGGGCGGATCACGAGGTCAAGAGATCGAGACCATCCTGGCTAACACGGTGAAACCCCGTCTCTACTAAAAATACAAAAAAATTAGCCGGGCGTGATGGCGGGCGCCTGTAGTCCCAGCTACTCGGGAGGCTGAGGCAGGAGAATGGCGTGAACCCGGGAGGCGGAGCTTGCAGTGAGCCGAGATTGCGCCACTGCACTCCCGCCTGGGCCACAGAGCGAGACTTCGCCTCAAAAAAAAAAAAAGAATAAGATTGGGAAATTGAGCAGTGATAAAGGACTTTCACTTGCTAGATTATATACATCTGAATTTTCTTAATTTATTCTAGTGAAAATATCTTGTGTTATATTTTTATAAGAAATAAAAGATTTTTTACATTCTGCCTTACCAATTTTCTTTTATTGTCAGTTGTTAATTTCCTTTTCCTTTTTTGTGTCATCATTTTTGGGTAACTGTACAATTACCTTTAAGTCAGATAGAGAAAGAAAGAAAGAGGGAGATGGGGGAGAGAATTAAGAACTCCGATTTTATTTTAGTTGCATATTTAAAGCTAATATCTGGGATTTGGGATCAGAGATTCCCAATCGTCTACTTCTGTCATTAAATAACTATAGAGTGAGTTAAACAAACAAAAAACACTTTCCCTATGCCTGACAATATAACCAATTTATGAGGCAAGGAAAAGAAAATGAAGCTGATGCAAGCTGTGATGGTTCCTGGAATACCATCTCAAAATCAGAAATTGTAGAAATTACTCTGACATGAGAATTCAACCTTTGAGGGAAATACACTTTTTGTTACTAGAGGTTTCAGGTAGACAGCCAGATATACCCAAGGTTATGTGAATTTAAATGGGGAAGCTCAATACAGTTTCACAATGAGTTGCAGACTAGAAATTAGTTTTCAAGCCATGCTGCATTGCCATACATTTCTTCATTAGACTCCTGAATGAGGTGATAGGCTGGTGTTCATTTGCTCTGGTTGCAAATCTTTGCTCTGCCTTTTGCATGAGAGATAACCCCCCAGATAATCAGCCTGATGAGCCCAGGGCTGGATGCATTCCCATATGCAGGCCGAGGAGGCCCTGTGATAGTGTCACTATCTGGAGATTCTTAATAATTTTATCTTTGAATTTGTAAGTGAAGACCAATGGAACAATAGAGAACACACCAGAGGCATAGAGTCGCAGCTCACCTATGGCCATGCTTCCTGCTGTCTTCCCAGGAAGGGGTGTCAGCCACCTACTCCCCCATACCCTGGTGCCCAGGGCCCTTCCACCTTCCCCCTACTCCTTGCTGCTGCTCAGCAACTACTGCCACACTTTACCCCACAAAAGCCTGCGCTTGACTGTTGGGAGATTCAGGGTTGGGCATATATACTCTGTGGCATCTCAAGATACCTATCCCCACTTTAGGCTAGCGGCACCATAGTATGTTCAGCAGAAAATTCAGCAGGGCAAGCCTCCTAACTACCCACAAATCAGGTACTTTGCATGCCCTGTCATGGAGATAACAATAATATTGGGGGTTACCCATCTGCCATTGGTTGGTATAGTGGGTCCATGGGAAGGGTAGATACCTAGCTCAACTTCCCCACCCCTGGATGGAGCAAGGCATGTCAGTCTAGTGGCTGGTGGGATGGGAAACTGGGCAGCAGGTGTACATGTGCTGAGTTGCAAAGCAGCACCCCCACCTGTGAAGGTCTGCATCTGCCCCTTGAGTATCCTTGTGCCCAAGGTAGTCTGATATTAAATATCAAATAAAAAATGCCAACACAAGTAAAGAAAGAGGCCATGAAAAAAAAACTTTATGTTTTAGTACTTTTAATGGTACTTTTTCCTGCTTTCTGAACAAGTGGCTCCCCATTTTTCACTCTGTACTAGGCCCAGCAAATTCAGTCTTATCTACAAAGCTCAGACAAGGGAACCATCTGTAGTGGACAGCTATTTCATTTGCCTCAGCACTGTTTTCCCTGTTCTGGCATTAGACTATCCCTTCTTTTCTGGGGTGAGGGAATAGGGGGACAAACGGTTGTTTCCCCACTCATACTATATGGTTCTGGAAGGTACTGATAATCACATTACCTCCCCAAACCCAGAGAGGTAAACATGTACTCTAAGCTGGATCAACATGATCCAGGAGATAGGCAAATAGATCCAGGCTGGTTCAAAGAAAAAAAAAAAAAAGATTCTGTAATTTCCCTTTTCATCAATATTTTGGACAAGATATCTTGAAAATCTTTTCTCTACAAAATATTTAGAAATTCAAAATAAAATGTGACGTATCTCCTGAGAAAAGCTCCTATTTGTCAAATTCAAATAAAGGAAAGACCAATGTTGTTTGGCCATAATTCTAAGTTGGTCATTCAATGCAAGCTCCGTGCCTCTTGGATTTTTCACCTACATAAGAAGATAAACAATATCTGGAAGCCTGTGAAACAGGTAATTAAAACTGAGACTGCCATAAAAAGTCTCCTTAGAACCTTGAAGGGGCTACATATTCACTGAGAGTGTAGACTAGAAAAAATTTCATCAAGCAAACCAAGAAAATAACAAAAAGCTTGTCAATTTCACCCTGAGCTAAGGTTAGAGGTATCTTCTCTAAGAAACTATGATTTTGCCTTTATGAAAAGTTTGGTTTTCAAAAATATTTGAAAACCCTCAAGTCAAGAACTTAACATAAAAAGTGGTACTAGGCTGATAAAATCAATGAGGTGCATAACAAAAGCAAATGAAAAGTTTAGCTGAGTAAACTCCCTTTAACCAAGGTCACAAGTATTTCCACAGTCCAAAATGAAACGAGGGAAAGAAAACTCACAAAAAAAAAATTATTAGACTGAGACTACAAAATAAGTAGGCCTAAAATAATTTAAAAATATAAAATGAAATATAAAAAGACCAGAATTTTATAAAAATAACAGATTTGAAAAGTAAATCTTTCAAGAAATGAAAAATATAGCCATTCACTCATAGAGTAGGTTAGAGGGCAGACTAGACACAGCTGAAGAGAAAAATAGTGAATTGTAAGACATATCCGAAAAGCTAAAATAAAACAATATAGCAAGATAAAAAAGATGGAAAGTATGGAAGATAAATTCAAAAGTTTGGAGGATAAAGTAAAAATGAACAACTTAAATCTGAAAGAGGGTCTATCAAGAAAGAATAAATGGAATGTGAACATAGAAGTGTTTAAAGGGACATTAGTTTAGAATTCCCATAATTATAGAAGCCACAAAGTATCCGATCAGTAACTAAGAGCCCTGAGTATAATAAATGAAACAAATTCACACTAGATGCATGAAATGCCAAAGATAAAAGAAGATCTTAAAAGTAAGGTGAGAAAAAAAATACCTACAAGAAAAATGACAATTAGGCATACAATTCACTTCTCAACAGCCACAACAGATGTCCAAAGACTATAGAACAAGATCTTAAGAAAGATGAGAGAAAATAATTACCAACCTTGAATTGTACAGTCAGACTCCAAATTACTTGATGTAATTGCAGTTATCAAAAAGGATAAGAGTAGAGGAGAGGGAAAAAAGGAAAGAAGTGAGAGGAAGGAAGGAAAAAGAGGAATAAATGGGAAGAAAAGAATAAGAGGAGAGAGAAAGGACAGCCCTATCTTTTTTGTTGGAGAAGCTTGAAGAGGTAAGTCTGAAAGTTGTCAGTGGCCATTCCTCAAATGTATTAGATAAGTACTATTTGCACTGAAGTCTTCAGTCTCTTTATTCCTGAAGCCAGTCCCACTTCTGCCTTCCCTATAGTTTAGTCAAAGGTCTCAGTTAATGCCTAAACAAGTTCAAGTTGGTTTTCTGACCCTTGCAACTAAAAGAGATTTGACATACTTTGTAGACCTTTATGGACTAGGAATTATTCACATAGGAATAGCAAAGATGCTTGCTAGGTACCCTAGCTATCAAATACTGCTATCACATGTCAGAATTTGACTTGAAGAAGGTGATATCCTTTGAGATTTGTTTACAGCAGATTTTAAATCTTAGGATGGCTTTCTTTTTCTCTTCAGCACATTGACATGTAAGCTACTTCATCTTTAAATATATAAGAATTTATGGATTGTGACCTTTTAGAGACAGAAAGCACCGGAAACCAAAACCTCATCATTTATTCAGAACAAAAACAATTGAATTATTTGTCTAAGGGAGATGGATATTTGTCTTAAATACTGACATTAAGAGTAATGCAATTAAAAGGAAAGTAGTTTCCATCCGGTACAGATTGTGACAAATACTATCTGGCTAAACCAAAGGAGATAAATAGTACACTGTGATGAGGAAAACAAAGTCTAAAATGTAAACATTTTGAGATGTTTATTCTACAAATTAAGAACAAACATTTTTTGAAAGGTAACATGAGGTCAGATAACAGTTTTATTCAGTGAGAGAAAAGCCTTACGGCAGACTACCAAATTTGTCAGGTTTCCAAATCCAGCTATTATCTATGCCGGCATTTTGCTCACAAACCCTTCAGGTCCCACATGGCTTGGATGAGAGCCTTTGCTTTGCTGTAGACCTTGTTAAGTATGTGTTAGAGGTAGTCCCACTTTGGGACTCCACAAAGCCTCAAGTTCTCATCTCATCCAAGTTCCTACTGGGTAAGTGTAATAAAGTATCATTTGCCATTCCTCTGAGAAAGCAAAGGGCTGCAGCTCTCCAATGCTCAGCACAAGGCTGTGCTGCTTTCACCACCTCCACTAACTTTCAGTCCTTTTCCCTTAAGTGTGTGTGGTTCTCCTCCATTACCTCCAATTTGAGAATATTTCTGTTATTTGAGAAGAAAAATCACTTTTATCTCTTTATCTACCGTAGCTCATCTGTCATAGCTTCAGGCACTATAAACTTTTCTTCCAAACAAATGGAACTGTTAACTTTATAAATGTTACAAAAGTACAAGGAAATTCCAGGTTTCCTTCCTAGAACTCTTCAAAATCCTCCATTAAATAACTGCAAATCAGGACATCTTTTTATTCAGTCTGTCAACGTCCATCCACAATTCCCAGGTTGGCCAGCATTACAAATGCTTCAGTCAGTGTTTGTTTAAAGTTCTTGATATACCCAATTTCACGTGACTGTTTACTCACTAACATTACTTAGCAAGCCCTTTTTATTGACCAACTAAAGAAAATTCCACTATCTATCTCTTATGGACACAGTAGAATTTTTATAATATTCCTGCCTAAGGGCAAGCATGTTTCACCTAAGTCATTCATAGTATAGACGGAGTGTATGCACGCGCACATGTATGTGTATGTGTGTGTTGGAACTGGGGATTCATATTTGATATTTACCTTAAGTTGGATACTAGCTATGTTTCATGCTCAAAGAAAATAAAATCACATTCTTCTCTGTTCCTCACTACTCACTACACACAATTTGCATCAACTGTCAAAGAATTACAAGATTGAAGATTCATTATACTGTATTGTACCTGAGAGTTCCAGAGATAAGATGTATTTTGATCTAAACAGCAGCCTTCCATATTATGAAACCCAGCTCCAGGAGGAGAGTCAGCCCTAGACCTTGAGAGGAAGTTTGTAGAAATATTGATATGGTGAACAATGATTCCAGCTTGACTTCTACTTAATATTCAGGATAGATTAAAATGACCTTGTAAGTCAGGCAGCAAGTATGTATTAAGCGATTACAGGAACGGGCATTGCACCCAACTCTGTTATCTGAAAATCTGACACATCATGGAAAGCTCTTCTTGGTTATCGAAACTTTGATGGGAGGGAGCATTAACTCATAAAAACAGTACATACATTGCCAGAACACCCAGGAAAGCACTTACGTCTCCAGAAGACACACAAATGGTCCTGGATTTTACTCTAAAGAACCCCAGAATTCTCTGGCCATCTACCTGGTCCAAAGTGCTTAGCAAATTGCAGAAAAGGTCTTCTTTTTTTCTTTTTCTTTTTTTTTGAGACGGATTCTCACTCTTTCGCCCAGGCCGGACTGCAGTGGCACGATCTCGGCTCACTGCAAGCTCCGCCTCCCAGGTTGACGCCATTCTCCTGCCTCAGCCTCCCAAGTAGCTGGGCCTACAGGCGCCTGCCACCGCGCCTGGCTAATTTTTTGTATTTTTTTAGTAGAGACGGGGTTTCACCGTGTTAGCCAAGATGGTCTTGATCTCCTGACCTCGCGATCCACCCGCCTCGGCCTCCCAAAGTGCTGGGATTACAGGCGTGAGCCACCGCGCCCGGCCAAGAAAAGGTCTTCTTTAAACTTCTCAGTTTTAAAGCCAGCCTGGGAGGCCAAAGGCCATGTGGTACACCACCTTCCACCCTTCCAAAGATTCTGGGTTCCAAAATCAGTGCTTAACAGAGCTTGTCATGGGCGCAAGAGTGAAGTAAGCAATGATAATCTTTGATGTTTTTCCTTATTTTATTCGCCAACAACTTCCCAGGCCTGTCCTACCTCTTATCTGCTTTGCATTCCATCCCTTTTCCTTAGAGAACTAACTAAATCTCTCTATAAAGAAATGAACAATCTATGCTAATGTGTTCATTTTGATTGTGAACATACATGGAAAGTAAGATTTCTGGTATCATTTCTGTAAGTATAAAATAATGAAAAAAGAGAGACACAAATTTAGAGTCAGAGAAACCTGAGTTCAGATTCATTGTCTACACTCTGTATTTGAATGATCTTAGGCAAGATATCTACTTTATCTGAGCCTCACTTTCTTTTCCTATAAAATAATGAATAACATCATTCTATCTCATTTCAGACAATTTTTTTAACTTTTTATTTTGAGATCATTGAAGATTTGCATGAAGATGTAACATACAATACAGAGGAATTCTGTGTAGGCTCTATTCCATTTTCCCCCAATAGCAATATCTTGAAAAATTATAGAATAATGTCACAACCAGGAAATTGGCATTGATATAATTGACCAACCTTATTCAGATTTCAGCCATTTTTATTCATCTGTGTATTTGTATGTCCATTTAACGTTTTTTCTTTTTTTTTTATTTGAGTCAGAGTTTCACTCTTATTGCCCAGGCTGGAGTGCAATGGCATGATCTTGGCTCACTGCAACCTCCACCTCCCGAGTTCAAGTGATTCTCCTGCCTCAGCCTCCCGAATAGCTGGGATTACAGGCATGTGCCACCACGCCCATCTACTTTTTGTATTTTAAGTAGAGATGGGGTTTCTCCATGTTGGTCAGGCTGATCTAGAACTCCCAACTTCAGGTGATCCTCCACCTGTGCCTCCCAAAGTGCTAGGATTACAGGTGTGAGCCACCATGCCCAGCCTGTATGTGTATTTAATTTTATACAATTTTATCCCATATGTAGATCTATGTGACTACCACCACAGTCAAAATACATAACAAGTCCATTATAACGATCCTTCATTCTACTTTTATAGGCACCCCTACCTACCTCCCATCCTCTCCCTGCCAACCACAAACCTATTTTCCATCTCTAAAAGTTTGCCACTACAAGAATGCTGTATAAATGAAACTTTACAGTATATAATCTTTTGGTATTGACTATTTTCACTCAGCATAATTCCCTTGAGATCTATCCAACTTGTTTCATGTATCAATAGTTGCTTTTTATTACAACAAAGGTTGGGGACTGCTGCTGTAGTACATCTATGGTAATGCATGCCCATGTAAAATTGCATACATATACCATATGTACATCTATGCCATAGACGTACTACAGCAGCAGTCTCCAACCTTTTTGGCACCAGGTACCAGTTTCATGGAAGACAGTATTTCTACAGACAAGGTGGGGGGTATGGTTTGGGGATGAAAATGTTCCACCTCAGATCTTCAGCCATTAGAGTCTCATAAGGAGCACGCAACCGTGATCCCTTGCATGTACAGTTCACAATAGGGTTTGCATCCTCTGAGAATTTGATGCCGCTGCTGATCTGATAGGAAGCAGAGCTCAGGTGGTAATGCTTGCTTGCCTGCAACCTCCATCCCTTGTGTGTACAGTTTACAATAGGATTTGCACTCCTCTGAGAATCTAATGCTGCTGCTGATCTGATAGGAAGCGGAGCTCAGGTGCTAATGCTTTCTTACCCACCCCTCACTTCCTGCTGTGCTACCCAGTTCCTAACAGAACACTGACCAGTACCGGTCCACAGCCCAGGGGTTGGGGACCCATGTACTACAGATTATTTAATCATTTGCTCATTGAAGGAGCTGTTTCCAGTGTTTGGCTATTATGAATAAAGCTGCTATCAACATTCACGGACAGGCTTTTCTGTGAATATTAGTTTTTATTTTTCTGAGATAAATAAATAGCAATTGCTGAATCATACGTTATACATGTTTAGTTTTGAAAGAAACTGCCATACTCTTTTCCAGAATGGCTGTTCATTTTCCATTCCCCCTAACAATGTATGAGGCTCAAGTTTCTCCATATTCCCCAAAATTGGTATTATGACTATGTTTTTGTTTTAGTGTTCTGAAAATTGTATAATATTTCTTTGTGGTTTTAATTTTCATTTTCCTAATGAAAATGATATTGAACAGCTTTTCATGTGCTCATTTGTATATCCTGTTGTGAAATGTCTCTTCATGTTTTCTGCCCATTTCTAATTGGATTGTTTGGATGTCTTACTGTAAAGTATTGAGAGTCCTTTATATATTCTTGATATTAGTCCTTTGCTGAATATGTGGTTTGAAAATATTTTTGCCAGTCTATAGCTTGTCTTTTCATTATCTTCACAAGATCTTTAGCAGAGCAAAAGTTTTGAATTTTGAAGAGGCCTAATCTAGCAATTTTCCTTTTTTGGATTTTGCTTTGGATGTGAAGGCTAAAAACTTTTCCCCTAGGCCAGGCGCGGTGGTTCGCACCTGTAATTCTAGCACTTTGGGAGGCCAAGGCAGGCAGATCACTTGAGGTCAGCAGTTTGAAACCAGCCTGGCCAACATGGTGAAACCCCGTCTCTACTAAAAATACAAAAAATTAGTCCGGCATGGCGTGCACCTATAATCCCAGCTACTCGGGTGGCTGAGGCAGGAAAATTGCTTGAACCAGGGAGGCGGAGGTTGCAGTGAGCTGAGATCGCACAACTGCACTCCAGCCTGGCCGACAGAGCAAGACTCTGTCTCAAAAAACAAACAAACAAACAAAACCAAAAAAACAACTTTTCCCCTAGCCCTAGATCCTAAAGATTTTCTTCCATATCGTAAGAGTATCTTTTTAAACAAAAAAGAGCTGCCCATGTGTGAGTTATCAATCTTCTCAGCAGCTTCTTTTTGTCAGTGTTGTTCTATCCTTTTTAGATGCTCTCTGAGGCAAAACTTAGTTTTTAAAGAAAACTAAACCAGTTCCACTTTGGTCTAGGGGATTGTTAAAGCCAGAAGAAAACAGCCTGTGTTCTAAAGACACAAACTATGAAGGTAATGTGCTGGTATTTTAAGTAGATCTATCAAATGTTTATTGAGTGCCTGCTATGTATGAGTTAGCCAATTTCTAGAACTTAGGGAAATGAAGATAAATAAGGTCAGGTCCCTGCTCTACAGGAGCTCAAGATCAAACCAAGAAACTGGTGCCAGAACAGCACAGAAACTCATGCATATAGAACTTAACCACAAAATGACTATTTCCTCAAATTCAACAAACATTTATTGGGCACTGTGTACTAGACATTGTATCTGAGAATACGAAGATTAACCCTACTGAGGCCCTGGCAGGAGAAGCTTCTTTTCAATGGAAGAGATAGAGCTGTAAATAATATCCACAATATAAGGAAACGATGGTGTAGTAGAAAAAGCAAAGAGTTGGAAAAATCCCGGTTCTGACACCTACTACTTGTGTGAAGGTTGTTTAATAACTTTGAGCCTGAGAGTTATCCCTTATACAATGGAGATGCTAATACATAATTTACAGCTTTGTAATGAAAATTCAGCTAGAATATATGTAGATAGTCTTTCATCTAAATAAAGTCAACGAGATTTGGTGATTGATGGGATAGATTTGGAGTGGTGGAAAGAATGCAGTGCAGGGTGGTTCCCGGGTTTCTGGTCTCTGACAGCACAACTGATTTGCTGTTGTCCTTGTACATTGTCTGGGGGTTTATCCTAGGTTTTAGTTGTAGTGGAGCCACCAACAGCCAACATACATACAGACCAGAAGAACAACTCTAGTGGTTTTGTTCAGAGGCATAGGCAGATGTGGTCAGGGGTGGGGGAGAAATTAGAAGAAGGCCTAGAAGATGAAGACAGTGGTGCCTGTGTAGCCTACAGGGAAGATGCTCAACAGATAGTTGAAAAAAAAAAATCTGAACTTAAGGTAAAAGTTTAGCCTGGAAATAGTCATTAGCATATAGTCATCCATCTTGATGACATCAACTACAATATTCTAGAATACCGTCTATCTGCATAAGAAGGCAGCTGGATATTTCAGAATTTTTCCAGTCCAGCCAGGCACAGTGGCTCACACCTGTAATCCCAGCACTTTGGGAGGCCAAGGCGGGTGGATCACCTGAGGTCAGGAGTTCGGGACCAGCCTGGCCAACATGGTGAAACCCCGTCTCTACTAAAAATACAAAAGTTAGCCAGGCATGGTGTCAGGTGCCTGCAATCCCAGCTACTCAGGAAGCTGAGGCAGGAGAATCACTTGAACCTGGGAGGCAGAGGTTACAGTGAGCAGAGATCGCACCATTGTACTCCAGCCTGGGGGACAAGAGTGAGACTTCATCTCAAAAAAAAAAAAAAGGATTTTTCCAGTCCTTGGGACCTGATCACCCCAGGCTTCAGTCTGGACTTTTAAAAACACTTCTTTCTAATTCAGCCAAAATTTATCTTTGCCCTATTACAAGTCTTTTTTAGAAATGTAAAGGTCACACCTAAATATATGTACTGTACTCCATTTAAAAAATTTCCACTTATGGATCATGCTTTTCTGGACTTTATTCAGTACACTGCAACCTGTAGATTTCCTTATATTTAGATGGCACACTTTAGTTTGCAAAACCCTTTCCTACACATCAAATCATCTGATTCTTACAAAAACTCTTCTAAATGCAGAAACTCAGGCTCAAATTGCTGACATGACTTGACTAAACTGACACATTAGCAAGTGGAAGAACTGGGAGTCAAGCTCACTTCTCCTGACTCCTAAGCCAGCACTTTTACCAACTGGTGGCTGGGTGAAGCCCAGGCCCAGCCTATCACACTAACTTGGCCTCCCAGAATCAAACTTGGTGCACTCTGATGGCTTCAATATTCTGAAAGGCTGGTGGAAACTCTACCTAAGTCATGAAGTGTTAGGGAAAATGGAAACTCCCTAAAATCTAGTTGAACATTAAGAATTAGGGTGAGATAAGCGACCAGCTCATGTTCCCAAAAAAGACGGCATGGTGGCCGGGCGCGGTGGCTCACGCCTGTAATCCCAGAACTTTGGGAGGCCAAGGCAGGTGAATCACGAGGTCAGGAGATCAAGACCATCCTGGCTAACACGGTGAAAACCTGTCTCTACTAAAAATACAAAAAATTAGCCAGGCGTGGTGGCAGGCACCTGTAGTCCCAGCTACTTGGGAGGCTGAGGCAGGAGAATGGTGTGAACCCAGGAGGCGGAGCTTGCAGTGAGCCGAGATCATGCCACTGCACTCCAGCCTGGGCAACAGAGCGAGACGCCGTCTCAAAAAAAAAAAAAAAAGATGGCATGGCACTAAGAAATTCTTTTATTCCTTCATGATTTAGTTATGCATTTTGATCAATATTTTGTCTCACATATATGAGAAAAGCAATGCCTAAAACAGATTTGTGAAGTGCCAAGAATATTCATTTTCATTCGTCTCTCTTTTTACTAAAGGTCAGTTAATGAAAGAATGTGGTATTCATGATCAGTCTGAAATTATTAAAGACCTCAGAGATATGCAGCTGTGATCTCTGAACTGAAAAACCCTTGCTTGTTCTCCAGGAACAATAACAACAACAAAAAGATGAGTCAATTGACACTGTATACAGCTTCCATTGTCTTTGTAAAGAACAATTTATTATCTCTTGTCTCGGGTAGCTGTCATCTGCCTGGGGATTTGATGAATGGAGTATATAAAAGTGTGGGCATCAGTAAATTAGCCAGTGATTCAGACCTATTGGAAGGTCACATCTCATTTTTCATGCCTAGTTGAAAATCTGAAGTGTTAACAGTGTAGGATACCCCAAAACAGGCTTGCAGCCCTGAATACAAGTTACATTTTCATCAGTAATTTAATACTAAATTTATTATTTGATAATAAATACATTGAAAACTCAAAACCCTAGGTGTTTTTAAGTTATTTTCTTACAAGCTGTATTACTTTACAAATATGGCGAAGTTTAACAGGATTTTAAGAGGTTTTTGATTAATGATTGGTCCCAGTTATAAACTAATTTAATTAGATTCTTTAGATATTTTAACCTGCATTTATAAATATAACATATTTGATTACCTTATAAAGGGTACTTCCATTCCCATCCTATGGCCATGCCCAGAGCAAGGAAATCTGGGAAATAACAGTCTCTACATAGGTGGCTATGTATCCAATTAAAACATGCAAGATTCTATTTTTAAAAGGAAAAGAGAAAAGACTGGGCACTGGAGGGGGTATTAGCAGTCTCTGTCATATCCATGTTCTTCTGAGGAGTTAGTCCAATAGCTTACCCCTCCCAGCCTTATTGTTTCCCAGCAGCCCCTTAGAGTGCAGTGCTTTTTTTTTTTTTTTCTTTGAGACGGAGTCTCATTCTGTCGCCCAGGCTGAAGTGCAGTGGCGCGATCTCTGCTCACTGCAAGCTCCGCTTCCTGGGTTCACGCCATTCTCCTGCCTCAGCCTCCCGAGTAGCTGGGACTACAGGTGCCTGCCACCATGCCCGGATTTTTTGTATTTTTAGTAGAGACGGGGTTTCACTGTTAGCCAGTATGGTCTTGATCTCCTGACCTTGTGATCTGCCCGCCTCGGCCTCCCAAAGTTCTGGGATTACAGGTGTGAGCCACTGCGCCGGGCCCCACAGCGCTTCTTTTGTAATTACTGTGGCAGCTTTGACCACATAAATGTTCCACGTGTACTCAGAGTATGGCTCTGGCCTCAGTATAAATTCTCTAGGTGATTGCATCTTTCTCTTTCAATTCTTACCTACAGATTAGAGCTCAAATGAAAATACTGCTACAATTCTGCCAGGTATACCAACTCAGTGTAATAGAATATGTCCATAGAAATTATCTCCAGTGCTAATCTCTGTATAAGGTCTTAAATGTGGAGGATTTTCACACTTGTCCTTTGATAATTCTCTGTACTCATAACCTTGGTTTTGGGCAGCTAAGAAGATGAAAATTAGAAAATCAACATAAGGTCAAAATTCAGCATTTAAAAAGCCAAACAAAACTCTTCATTAAAGCATTTCTGATGAAGGATATTTCTACTTAGTATGGAAGAAAAGTGTACACAGATGATGGTTGAGTTTGGTTTGTAGCTATATATATAACGAGTCAAATTTAAATCAAAATAATCAGCTTATTTTCTTAAAGGTCTTTGCTATTTTCTAAAAGATTACATTTTCAAACTACTGTTTAGCTTGGAGGGATTTTTTTCCCATCAACTTTGCTTGACATTTGATAAAGTTATTTCTTTTTGATAGTTTAATAAATCTTTAGTCTTTCCTGTATCAATAACTTGAGCTCAAATGTAGAAAGGAAAAGCAAGGATGATTGGGAAAGGAAAGACAGAATAACACAAGAGAAAAGAATAACAGAATAACCAAAGTTCCTCTCCTTTATCACAAATAAGTATTTGTTTTCATAATACACATCATTCATACTACTTTCCATTATCCCTACAAATTCCTGAATCCACCATGTGAAAAGTCATTATATTTCTTTTTTTTTTTTTTTGAGATGGATCACTTTACCATTATGTAATGCCCATCTTTGTCTTTGTCTTTTTTTTTTTTTTTTTTTTTTGAGATGGAGTCTTGCTCTGTCCCCCAGGCTGGAGTGCAGTGGTGTGATCTTGGCTCACCGCAAGCTCCGCCTCCTGGGCTCATGCCATTCTCCTGCCTCAGCCTCCTGAGTAGCTGGGGCTACAGGCGCCCACCACCACGCCCGGCTAATTTTTTTTCATTTTTAGTAGAGATGGGGTTTCACCATGTTAGCCAGGATGGTCTCAATCTCCTGACCTCGTGATTCCCCCACCTTGGCCTCCCAAAGTGCTGGGATTACAGGCGTGAGCCACCGTGTCGGGCCGAAAAGTCATTATAATTCAAACAAAAACCTCCTGTTGACATTGCATACGTATTTTTATTTTACATTATTTGCAAAGATTTTGCTACCATTATAGATTTTTTAATGTTATAATAATTAAAAATTCAAGTTTCTCTATTTAAATAATCACTTATTTCTACATCAACCTAGAGATAGACAGTCATTATTTCTTATTCCTTATTTGCTTCCTTTCTGACTGATTGAGCATGAGCAGTTGGATCTGTTTCCTGAGTCCTTTTACTTGCTTTCAGGAGCTGTCTAGTTCATTTGTGTAGTAGCCCAGGAGGAGAGCTAGTCAGTGCAAGGGAAGAGATGGATTCAGCTATAACCACAGGTGTGCCTCAGGGAGTCTAGAAATTGCTCATGGCGTTGTCTGTAGCAACATTCTGCAGTTTTCTGAGGACAGGCTCCGAAAGTTTTTATTAGATTCTCAAAGGTATCTACAATACAAAGTAGGTTCAAAA